>NC_066367.1:21518636-21845000 GCF_013377495.2 Cygnus atratus
TGTATGATTCTTTTACGCGTGAGAAGTGTTTTAAGAGGGTGTGGTAGTACTGAATGCACTATTAAGACCAATTTCACAGATGTTTATTCACTTTCTTAGAAGTTAATACTGTCCTACCTACTGTTTCAGAGAGAACTGTTTAGAGATTTCTCCAATCTTAGTATTGATAAAAAGACACAATATGAAGAAAACGATACAACTTTTGTTTGAAAATGTACATGCATTGTGAAAATTTGTTAAATTATTTTAAAACAAAACAGTGAATCAAAAATACACGTCAATTCTTAGAGTATCTTTAGAATTTCATTATTTTTGCTTTATGCTCTTAAAAACCATTTAATGCATTTATGAAGTACCCTGATGTCTTTGCACTAATGTATTTCTCAAGATGTGATTTGTATTCTAGGGATATTTTTTGCTGAACAATATGAAGAAAAAACTGATAAGCCAGTTTCCTGTCTTCTACAGATGGGATTAGATATGATCAAACTTGATCAGAACAAGAAACTATAAAGTTTCAAAATACAGCCTACCTGCAGTGCCACCCTGTGGTTTTTTTTTTTTCATGGTTTCTTTTAAAGTAGCCAGTTTCTGCTAGTCCTCCATGAGGAAGATGATATGAATGCTAAAACTTCTGTGCTCCTCGCTGCAGACCTGCTTAGCAAGGATCATGCAGCAGACTTTCTTGCCTCACTTGGGGAAGGCAGCACATTGTGGCCTTTCTGAAACCCGTTCAGAGGGAGGAATAGAAAGAGGATTTCTGAGCCTTTCAGTCATCTTCTGCATCAAATCTCTAAGCAATGGCTATTTTGGTCACTGAAATGGAAAGATCACATCAGAGCAGGAGAGCAAAGAATGTACCCTTTGACAGCAATAACTTGGAGGAGCGTGTTAACTGGTCCAGCTGGTCCAGCTCCTGCTGCGTATGAGTATGCCTTAGGTATTGTAGTCAGTTGTGTAGGAAGACAATTTTTTTAAAATTAGATTCTCTAAGTAGATTTCTTATGTAGGTAGTTGATGCTCTTTTTCATTGAAGACATCTGCATTTTTGTTGACTTTAACTGAAGGATGTCAGAGGACATTCTTAAAAGCAGTTGCGCTTTGAGCAATACGTTGTGCTTTGCCTTACAGCATTTTAAAGGGTCTAAATCTTAGCAGGAGAAGTACCTGCAGGTTTAAGACTGATTTTTCACATAGAGTGTAAGTAATACAAGGTTGAGGATATTTCATACCAGGCAAGCAATTAAGGAGGAACTTTTTAGCACTTTGCCTGCCTTAGAGAGCAGAACCAGTTTTCTTCCTCTTAGCCAGCTTTGTCTTGCCAAAATCTCTGGTTGAAAGGCAATGTTTTTCCCTCTCTGTATCTTTGCTCAGCCTCTCAGGCAGGGAAGAGAGAGCAGACCGGTTTGTCTCTCTTCTCTAGGTGGCAGTGCCAACATCACCATTCCAGGCAGACGCTGCAGCAGCACTTCTCTAGGCATGCTATCACATCCCACCGCCTGCTTCCAGAATTTATTATTGGAAGCTGCCCTGCCACTCAGTTGTCCAAACAGAGCTGTTTGCCTAAAATTTTTGGGTGTTAAAATTATTTCCCTTGATATTGTAAGAGTTGCTATTTGCAGTGCTTTGAATGTACTTTCAGTATTTTCTTGCTACAGAAGTAGTTATTTTAATAAAATGAGCTATCATAACATATGCTGGGATACCTTTTGCAGCTTGTATTTTCCTGCCCTTTAAGTCTTCAGAACCTTTGATGCTTGCATTGCCTGGCTGTCGGCCTGAGCTGCCTGCCTCAGTTTCCTTACCTTTAAGGAGCACTCGCTGCCTGCACCTGGCTGGGGCACATGAGCAGTGCACAAAGTGAGCTTGGGCTGGCACAACCTTGGTGCCTCCAGCTGCGGCCAGGTCCTCTTCCTTAACCAAAATCTAAATAGCAGAGCGTGGAATGTACCAAGCTGCGTATTTAATGTGTATGTGCTTTCTGTGGTACACAGGTACTTACGTTGAGATGCGTCTCAGTTATGAAAGTTGGTCTCTTCTTGAAAGCTAATGTTTATTCCGAATTACCTTATCTCCCTTGTGAAGTGTAGGTGGAGGAGCGTGGATGGGGGACCTGAGTTGTAGTCTGAAAGCCAGCAGTGGAAACAGCTGGTACTGCAGCAAGTTGCACTGCTTGCTGTGTGGCACTGTGGAGTCATAAAGAGGGAGAACTAAATATTCAGAGTTTTCTTTCCAGCATTGGCAGGGCTTCCCTTGTGTGACAGGAACCTTTTTTTTTATTTTTAAATATAATAGAAATGCACCGTGTATATAAGCAAAGTGCTGAATTTCTCACTATTTGCTGTTAATTCAGTGAAACAAAAGGTTTAAAAAGCAGTTACTAGATTGTCCTACTTTATTTTCTTAAAACTACTTCCAGTTAAATACATCTCTTTGGAAGCCTGGCTTTCCGGGTAGCAATAGCCAAAGTTAGAAGTGGATGTGAGGGAGAGTAATTGAGAAGTTTTTGATTACTCATCTTTATTTAGGAAGCTTGTTTGCGCTTTCTACCAGACTTAAGGTGCTGCAGTAGTGGGAATGTGTAAACTAGAGTCTGTGCTTTAAAGCAGTTATTGCAGAACTCGTTCAGGCCGCAGTAAGATACAAGAACAACTTCATTGTACATTAAATCTTGTTCTTTGTTCAGTGGATGTTTTTTTTGAATGACTCAAATATAAGTCATGGACAATTCTGATTACTCTTTCTTAAAACGTAACCCAGAAAACTGAAATGTACACATGCATGCGCCTTCTTGTGTATCACAGGTCTCAACTTGAGTCCCTTCTGTATTAGAAGTTTTGGCTAGCAAAATGTCTCACTTCATTCTGTGGATCAGAAAAAGGTTGCAGTTTTAATTTAAGAAAATACATATAAAAACTTTTGTACAGTGGGATTCAAGTTGTGATAAGACTTCAGCCATGTGAAGAAAAGCCTGTTTGTGTCTGCGATGGCACGTTATTTCATTGGGAAGGAAGATCTGCACTAGCTGTTGTGAAGTTGCCATTCATGACTATGCTAAATGCCCTTTCATATATTGTTAATAGGTACTTTTGTTTGTCTTTCTTTAAAATATCAAGAGTTGTCACATGACCTCATCTCTAAAACTGTCGTTATAAACCTTTATGAAAGAACAACTTTTCAGTTTAGAAACAATCCAAAAAAATCTATATAAAACATTGTTCATGCATCCTGTTCCTTCAGTTCTGTGATATGCTGTGCCTAATTCAGATTTTGATAGAAAAAGAAAATTGTCAGAAATAGTCACCTACCATAACTGTTTGCCTTTCTGCTGAAGGCTTGCAGAGTTTACAGGGCTAAAGTAAAACACTGAATCATAAGCGCTTGATGAATGTTATGCCTGTGTCTAAGAGTGGAAAATACCAGGTGAGCAGACCTGGTTCAGGGGTTGGTATGTCACTACAACAATGTGATTTTTTTTTTCCCATTGCCATATGAAGACAAGACACCTAGAAAGATTTGTGATCTTGCTATAGCATAAGATGCTACTGGACAAGTAAATATATTCACTTATCTCTCTCTGTCTGCTCTCCCCCACCTCCCCTTTTGGTCCAGCAGAGCTCAGCTTCATTAAACTGCTCTGTTCGCTTTTCTTCTTTCTTCCTGCTTTCACTCAGTGTTGTTCTTCGTAAGCTTTTTCATTTGATAGCATTTCAGTATTTGTACTCCACACAAAGGCAAGTGTTTGAATACTTATATTGCCTCTTTTCTGAGTAGGTAGAAAATTGAGCTGACAGCCCTGCCCTGTAAAGAGCTTATAAGAACCTGGTGCGTTTTAACATACAGAATTATAAGTATCTTGTACAGTTGCACAGATGAGATGGGCTGCACAAGTGGTACAGCACTGTGATGAGCTGCATGCCCATGCAATGCAGCATGTTGTACCTGTTTTCTAGAATATCTGGTTTATCTAGTCGCAGTCTCATGGACCTACTGTTGAGGTAGCACAAAGAGGGTTTCGATAAGTGGACGTTCCAGTACCATGCTGGAATGGGGGGTGGTGAAACATGAGCTTTGCCAATTTTTGCTGTTGTCTCTTTAGTTTACAGAATACATTGCTTTTTTTGTTTGATTTTGTTTTTTTATTTTATTTTTGTTTTTCCACATGCTCACTCTTGGCAGGTATCTAGGATAATTTTTTTTTTTCAAATCATAATTGTACAAATAGCACTTTAAGGATACTACCCTGTTACCTTCAGTTTTCAGCTACTTTGTTGAGGCTACCATATTATCTCTGCTATGTATAGAATTAGCTCTGTATTTTGGAACTTTTTCGACTCTTTTTGTTGACTTTGAACTTTCTTCTTTTCAATGCTGGAGAGAATCCCCAAACATGATATGCCCATTACAGAAATTGGTATGATACACTCCCAGTTTAGTTGACAGTGATACTGATACTGAGGATGTGTTGTTATCTGGATTAAATAGTTGATGTGTGCGCATATTAAGTAAGTGTGTTTTTCTTCCTCATTCCTGTCCTTCGGGTAGCAGTGAACCTGGGGCATGGTCCTTCCCATGTGCCGTCTGCGCATCTGTGGTCTTGTGCTTCCCAGGCATCCCTTCGGAATGGGTGTCCTCCTGTAAACCAGTTTAAGCTCCTGTAAAACAAACTCTTATCTGAATTACATGCTGACATCATTAAATGGGGAGGGCTTTTCAGTACAGAATTTAATATTGATCCCAGTGCAATTATGTATTATTTTTGCATCGTCTTGTGCTTACTTCACTTTAAGGAAGTACCTGGAACTTGCATGACTACATATATATCTACAGTTATAACCCTTGTCATTTGTCATCTGATAAGCACACAAACTCAAAAGATTGAGAGAACACCACAAGATAAGCTGCTCTGAATGTTCTGAGGAACTGAGGGAGTTATTGCTGGGTGTTTTTTTTTTCTTCTTAAAGCAGCAGTGTATCGTATGTAAACATTCAGAACAAGAAATTTGTTAAACCCCCTATTAGAGCTACATCTAAATTCCCTATAGCAATGGTGCCATAAAAATATCTGGCGAAGTGCAGACTATTCTGTCAAGAGATAGATGCGATTATGAAAACTTGTATGGGGAACTTCGATCTGAAAATTTCTGAATTAAAGCAGGGGGTTTTTCCAAAAGAAAAATCACAGTGGGAGCTTTATTCTGTCTGTCAGTTTTTCATTAACTTCCTAGACCCCTGGCAGTGATTTAAGGAAGCACAGTGACTCTGTTTGGAGCTGTATTTCTCAGATCTCCAAAAACATTGAGGTCTCTTTTTTTTAGTTATTTGTGTTTGGGTGCATTTGACTGGTGAATCCCATAGTGACATTTAGTGTGCCAAAAAGTCTTTGCTGTGTGTGGCTCCTGTTTCTGCTGGTTAAGGAAAATAATACTGCTTTGGTTCTCCTTGGTGTTGTCTAAGTAAATTGTGAAGAGATGCGAGGTCTCCAGAGTCTGACAAAATGTCTTGTACTGACCTTTAAATAATAAGGTGTTTGTTAGAAAATCCAAATTCTTTTTCCCTGCAGTTCTCTGCCATAAGTGAGTTTGGTTGGGGCTGGTCCAAAAGTTTCTCTTTTTTTTTTTTTTGCATTATGAGTTTTAAATTGTTGGATAGAGACTTTCTTTAATTATGCAGCTCTAGGCACAAGTCACATTTTTCACCCCATGCCCTCTGACGATGGCTCAGTGGCAGCTAACCTCTTCTGGATCTTGAGCACTTTAAAAGGTGGAACAGTTTCCATTGTTCTCTGCCTGGTTACTCAGTATGGGTTACTCAGTTGGTACAAGCCTGCCGCATTTTTTCAGTGTGGATTTTTGGATGATTATTCTTTTTCTTTCATTTTTTAACTGCATAATTTGGCAACATTTTGGGAGCTAGTTCTGCCGAGGGACCAGTTTCGCTGTGCCACAGCCCCAGCACAGTATCGGTTACCTTCTGGGGCTACGCCTGTGCCACCCAGAGGAGGAGTGGCTGGGGCGTGGGGCTGGCTGTCCCTTCAGCTTTCATCTTGTAGCGTGAGTGAGGAACGTGGTGATGAAGGCACACTGGCCTATGGATTACTAAATTCTAGTTGGCTTTCAGCTGTGCATTGTCCACTGCTGTTTTAACCATAGCGTTGGAGCAGTAGTGAGTGTTACACCTGTGTGTGCCACACCTACAGCTTCGTTTATGGAAATAACCAGAGCACCAGACTTGTGGTTATTTGTTTCATTCCTTTTTCTAGCTCCCAGGTGTAGTGAGATCTAAGTGTACTGCTATGAATAGGCTGTGCTCCAAGCTTTTGTGGAGGATTATAAACTGGGATTAAAATAAAAAGGAATTACTTGATCATTAATCGGTGATCTTATTGTAACATTGTCACAACAGACCAAGAAATGTTGATCCTGGCTTTTCCATGCTGTTTAGTTTAATATGTATGCAAGCAATTCTTTAAGTGTATGTTGGCATCTCTAAAATAAAAACAAGTCTTGCTGAAACTTCCCAGAGGCAGCTGAATTTGGCCTGTTTGTGGCATTCCTGCCTACACGCAGTGCTAAATGAAATAATACAGTTGTTGCACAAACAGGGAGGGTTATAAAGGTAGCTTTGCTGTGACATTGCATCTGTCGTGAGAGCTTTCCCAGAAAAAAAGAATATAGTAATTATATGATTAAACAATAAGGAAACTTTTTGGGTTGTGCACTTCCTCAGGCTATTAACCTAACCACTAATTAACCAACAGGAAATTCCAGACCTGAAAATTTCGTTATTGCTATACTAAACTGTGAATATGTGTGTGTTAATGAGAATTACATTATAGCCATCTGTATCGTGTTTTTGAATTGTGTCAAAGCAGGAGAAACAGAATATACCATCTGTTACCTAGCCATAGTAACATGCTGCATAAATCAGGTCACCAAAAAATAAATAAATTAGAAGATCCCCCTATCTACAACCCTAGTTGTCTCTTTATTTCTTGTATTTTATTTGTAACAACCGCTAGTGCCGTGGCACTACCACCACTATAGTAATCACGGTAATGACACTATTCTGTTTGCTTTGTTTTGTTTACAACTTCTATGGTATAACTTCAGTATTCGGGGAGGAAGAGCTTCTTGAAGTGATAATTTCTGGGCAGTTATTGACTCCTCAACTTCAGTTTTGTATTCTCTCAAATGCATTTGAATCCCTGAAACCAAGAAGCTAAGGATTGCCTTGCAATTTGCAGTTCTTTTTTGTTCTTAAGTAAATAATTTTTTCTGGATAATGTCTACTAGTGATCTCTCTTTCTCTGAACAGTGAGCATGAATTAAAGCATTTCACTGTCATCAGGCCCTGCGGGTTTTTGCTGTGCCTTTTAAGCCTTGTATGCCCTTTTTCGTGAGTTCTTTTCTCCAGTATTTTCTCTAGTATTTTATTTTATTTTTTTTATTAAAAATTCTTCTCTGGGAAGAAAGCTGGCGCAGAAGAAAACACTAAAACAGCTGTGGGATAGTGAGGCAGATCCTTAGCAATCGAGATGAAATGTGACTCAGCAAGGTGTAAAATGCTGCTAATGATTGCATATTACCTTTTGTGCTGAGTAGGGAGAAGAGTGATCTTTGATGTGAAAATGAGGATAAAAGGTTGTAATTGAGATAGAGAGGTGGAAGAGTCATGCAGCAGTTTAAGAGAAGTCACCCTGTGGACAGGTAGCCCAAATATGGACTTATCTTTTTGTCCCCAGGAGAAGTTTCTTTTTGAGTAGGCACTCTCATTTTGTCCTTGATTGCACAGCTTTGGCAAGAGCTCTAAAGTACTAAGTTATTCAAGTTAAATGAACAAAATTCTGTTTCTCTGCAGACTGTGATGCAACAAGCATGGTTAGAATATAACGAGGAATTCTTCAATGTAGCAGTATATCTACAATGTAAATGTCTTACTTAATGCTACAGGAACATAGAAAGAACTTAGATTCTGTGGTGACCAAAAGGATGAAGGGAAACCAGCTGATAGTCTCTAGGTTATAGACTAGGTTATAGCAAAAATCTTCTGTATGCCCAGAAAGACTTTCAAGAAAACTAAAGGTGTGGCATATTATGGTAGACTTTGCGTGGCTGAATTTATGTAAAAATAAGAACAAAGTATGAGGAATCTCTGAAAGGAGACCACCTTGGAGTTCCCCAGGGATCTCTGCTGGAACTTGTGGTTCACCATAATAATAACCTGGAAAAAAGGTTATTAATGTGAGGTGACAGTCAAAAGTTGTCATTCATGGTAATTAGAGGAGACATTGCTGTGAAGACTTACAGAAGGATTTTACAAAGCCAAGTGACTGGCTAATGAAATGAGATGAAATTCACTTTAGATAAATTCAATAGGAATTGGTTTATGTGTAGTAGTAAAGGAGTAGAGAAGAAAAGAGATGACATGATTGTGCTGCTGTATAATGACAATCCAGTGCACAGTTCTGGCCTCTGGCCTCTCCAAAAGAATATAATGGAACTGGAGGAGTAGGTTCTGAGAAGATGAATAGGGATGGTCAAAGGTGTAGTACGGTTTTCATATGAGACATCATGACGTGGTCTCTCTGGTCTCATGTCCTTATATTTACTGTTTTATGTACATGCAGTGATTTGTTGTGTTGTAAGTATTCCAAGTAAGTGAAAAGAGAACGTGCAATAGAATCATCTAATGATACTGCATAAAATCCTTAAACCAAATGTTAAATAATGGAAAAATAATTAAGTTCCCCTTCATGTTGAATGACTATACAATTTGTAATCAACTTTCCTTGTTGATGTGTGACTTGCCAAAGAAAAACAAATTCTTGGTCTGCTTCCAAGCCATTTGGAAGCCTCCGTCTATGCTCTCTTCTCCAGTTCTTTTTGATAGAACAAAACTATTTGCCTTTCCCTGGAGACTCAACTGTGTTGATCCATCACAGATGAGATGTCATCTCAGTAGGTACAAAGCAACTGAAGAAACAGTATTTAATAAAGCAGGAATTTAATCTGGAAGATTGCCTATTCTTAGCTAGTAATCCAGGTTTCCTGCTATTCTTGCTACTTTCAGACTTTAGTTTCTCATGGATATTATTTAAAAAAAAAAAATCAACTATTTCAGGGTTAGATGGAATATCAGATAGTTTAAAAATAAAGTTTTTTGTTTGTAATGATAGAGACAATAGGTTCAAAGAGCTTCCAACTGCACAGATCTGTCCCCATTGATTTTTTTTTAAATAAAAAAACAATTCTGACCAACTTTTCCATATGTAGATAACTGGTACACATCCATTGTGTTTAATAGCCTATTAGGCTTTGAGGTGGGAGGGTTGTTTGATTTTTCTCTTTTTACTTATAGAAATTCTCAATACTCTGGTTAATCACAGACAACTGAAACTGAAGATATCTAGAGATCTAAAAATGAATATTGGGAAGTTGTGGCTGTTTTTTTCTGCTCTTGCTTGATATGCAAATCTTCATATCCTATTGGTCTCAGAAACAACTGTGTGGATTAGTACAGATGTTTCACATACTCTAAAGAAGTGACCTATACAGGGATCTCTTTAGAAAGTGTTTTGTATCTAGCACTGTAGTGTCGTATTTAGCAAAATTAGATCATTTATTTCTCTTGAAGCACGCATGCACAAGAAATAAAATTCTATGTTTATGAACTGTTCGCATACATTCCCTTTTGCTGCTGAGGGTAGTCAGTTGATTTTTCCCTTTTAGGGAATGCTTGCCAATACAGCGATGCCAGGATGAGTAGAAGTAGTAGTATGTTTTATGGGAAAAATTAGAAGCATTTAAAAACTAATTCCGAAGAAATTATAAGAAAACATTTTAATTCCTCTCCCATAGATTTTTTTTTCTAATACACTGTCTAAACTCTTTTTACCAGGTCTTTTAAAATTCTCAATATTTTAGTTTTCATGCATGTTCTGGTAGCTTGAAAAAAAAAAAAAGGAAAAACACTAGGAGCATTTTTATATCAGTTTGTCATATAAAAGTTTTGTGCAAATCAACAAAAAATCAACAGCAATAAATGTATAGCTTTATATGTGAAATCCCTAAGAAGGAAATTGCTAAGTAAATAAACAGTATATAAAACTTAGTACCACAAGATACCAAGGAATAAAGACAACCAGACGTTATGAACATTAACTTAATACGTCTAGCTACAGCCCTTAGACCAGGTAATGTTTCCGAGTGAGATTTCCAAATGTTTTGTCCTGTGTAGGACAAGTTTGCCACAGGAAATGTGTTGGTATCTTAGATTACATTGATACCCTGTTTGCCCTGAAACTTTTACTATTGGTGATCTAAGTCCTGCAAGTCTGGCTGGGTCTGTATTGTTGCTGACCCCAGCTTTTCAAGCAATTAAAATTGTTGCGAGGTTTTCAGTTCTAAACACTATTAACTCTTGAAGTTTAGCTTCAGACTGCCCTTTACTTGGAATGCCACCAAGTGTTGATCTGATGGTTTGTTTCATTTAACCTTACATGTACTGGGTAAAACTGACTTTGTCTGATACAAGGGTGAGTGGATGCTTTTGGCAGGACTTCTTGGGTAAGAAAGGCCAGCTAAGGAGTTGTCAGTGATGTTAGTCACCGCACACAGACATTATCCTCTCCTGAAGTGGTACACAAACAGCTTCAAAACACTTTGTGGCCTGATACAGATCTAGAAGCAGTATTTGCTAATGATAGGAACCTGCAGGATGCCACAACTGGTAATAGCACTTGCCCAAAAGAGTTTGACTGCATTCCTTCCCATTACCTGAGCAGATTTAACTGTAAGCAGTCTTTATCTTGCTGTATATGTGAGGTTTGACTTTGACAACAGGTAACCCAGTTGAGAATTGTTTTTCAAACAGCTTGTGTTTTTCTTGACAATGGTGTGAAGCTTCTGTTATTACCCTACTTCAAAGACTGCAAAGTCATTTTCTTCCCAGGTAGCGTAAATGTTGATCTTTTGTGATGCTGTTTACTCAAGATCTTAAGCTTCAATAATTTTGTAGGCAGTACTGATGATCAAATTAACTGGATTTGCAGTTATGTGCCTCTGCTACCAAAGTATTCCACTAACCACTAAAATTTGCTCACCTGAACTGCTTAATTGGGTGTCTTACAGATGGAGAAGTGGGGAAGGATAAAAAGCATGGAGAAAGGAAGAGTCCTAATTCTAAAACTTCCCATTAAAGTTGTCTTGCAGAAAGAAAAAGAGTATGGGTGACAGGATTGGATTCTTTTTATGGTATGAAGCCACAGAAGATACAACAAAGCTACTTAATACTCTTTTGAATTGGCTGAAGTAGACGTGTCAGGATTAATGACTATACAAATCTCTAGATGTACTATATAGGCTGTTTGGTCAGGTGGTGGGATTATAAATAGGTAGGCTTACTGATGTCACCACTAAAAGAAAGAAATGACAGTGCGCTTGCCATGCACACACTCCAGACCCTCTACCTATATATGCTGTTGAAAGAAATTCACTTGATTTTAATGAAGAGAGACCTGAGTTATCTTGGAGGTAAGCAGAAAAGTAGTTTAACCACTTTTAGCTGTACTTCTTCCCTCTCCTTGTTTAGGTGATCAGCAGGCTTCCAGGTAATACTTACGTTATCTTACTGGGCAGCATCCTACTAGCAGCTCTTTTGTTTGATATGCACAGGTAAAACTTTGACCTGCAGAGCTATTTTGGTTGGTGTGAATGGGAATTCTGGAAATGTTTGATGTAAGCTGACAAATATTTTGCAAGACTAAGGATGAAAGTGTTGGTATTTACACAGCATTTGCTTGCTTGTTTGGTTGAACTCATCTGAACTCCTGTTGCGAGGAAAAATATTTACCATAATTATGTCCCTGTAGCAGCATTTAAGTCTTTGCTCTTGTAAGGAAGGCAGATTCAAGTATAGGGCAGTACATAAGTAGTCAGAATCCAAACAGATCAGTAAAAGGAAAGAATTGATGTCTGTAGTGCTGTTTTCAGAGAAAGTATGTAATTCTTCCAGTCCAAGGTACAAAGGCCTTTTTATCCCCTTACTGGCTCAAAGACCAGGGTGAATAAAGACTTGTAAGCTTATCCATGTAGATGGACTACTAGAATTTCAGTGGTGTGCTTCTGGGTACAGAAGCTGTTCCATCTGTTATTTTAAGTTACAGATTGCCGCCTGAAAGTTCAAATGAGATTATTTTAATTGAGGAATGTTGTATTTCATGGAGACAGGAAGGCTTTTCTGACTTGGCTTGTCTTTCATCTAATTTTTATCTAAAACTTTGGAAGAAAAGTTCTTTTTAATAAACTTGTTGAAGTCAATGCCTTTGGTGTTTAATATAGTGGAGTCCATGCTGTGTGCTCATTCAGGAGGTGAATACAGTGTTGTAGCACAGTAGTTAGAGCGAATCACTTACTCGTCAGCGTAATGTACAGCAAAGTTCCTTACTTTCCACAGAGCAGGCTACCACTGCTGCTAATAGTTGTTGTAAAGGCTAGTAAGAAATAGGTTTCCCCCTTTCCTAAATATTTTTATTCTACTGTAAAGTTAAGGCTGAAGCCCTGTACCCTTTTTCAGAAAGTGCAGAGACTTTCTAATGGAGTAATGGGGCATCCAAAACAGCTTTGGTGTTACCTACCATGGTGCAAGGAGACAGCTTTTTTTGAAGAAACATCGTCTTTCGGGTCTGTTGCAGGAATGCAGTAAGAATGAGTGTTCAGAAGAAAGTGGAGGAGGGAGCTAACAACAGCTCTTGTATGTAGATGGGGATGAGTCTTGGGGAGGAAGTTGTAGCGTTTCTGTGGGCCCTGAATTGCCAACCAATGAGGGAGTTGAAGTTAAAGGGGGACAAAGGGAAGGGAGGCTCCTGCTGCCAGCGGCAGCAAAAGTGGGTATGAAAACTACTGGTCAGGTGGATGCTACAAAGAGTTGGGCTAGGACTTTGGGCTGTGCTTCCTACCACCCATCGCCCCACAGAATGCACGAGAGGTCAGGCTTGAGCTCCAGCAGCAGCACTGATGTTTGAGGAGGCGGTAAGTGCCACCCTGTTCCTGAAGGCAAGGGCTTTCCCACTGCTTTCTGAGGGTGTGGGTGCTACAGGGGATGCTGTAAGAGATGAGCAGGAGAATCTGGTGGTAGATGGACATTCACTGCATTTGTTTGAGGTTTTGCACGGAGCATTTGCCTGAGATGTTTGTGGAACTAAAGCTACGTGGGGGGGAACCTCTTTTATTACATCTTAGCTCTCAGGTTAGCAACTAAGTTGAAAAATGGAAGTGCCAAGATGTTTCTCTTGCAATTTAGTGAAGGTAATGCTTGCTTTGGTACAAGTTTCTAGCCTGAGCTTTTTCTTCTTGCATTTTCTTTCCTGTAATTAACTCATTTTTTGATATGGTTCTGTGTAGTAACTCCCTTTTGCTCCTCTTTTGTCAGTTTTTCATGTGTCACATACCATCTGTTTAATTTCTGTAACTTAAAAATCTTCTTCCTCAGGATAGAAAACTTTCTCTGCTTTCCAGTCCGTTCCAGTGCTTCATATCCCATCTGTTCTCCAATTTACTAAACCCTCTTATTTCTTGTTTATGCAAATGTACAAAACATTTTGAAGTTTTACCAAACGATAGGGAGCTAAAGGACCCAGCTGCCAGAAGAAGCCTGCTGGTGGCTGTAGAGCTTTCAGCCAGGGAGAAGGGTTGGTCTGTTCCAAATACCTGCTGGAAAACACAAAATGAGCTGCAGTTCTTCCCAGAGCCAAGCTCAGTGATTCTTCACCTGGGAGACTGGAGCATTGCAGCTGCGCTCAACCTTTTATAGCTAAAGAGAAGAGGGGTAAAGTTTGTCATCCCTGTTGCTGCTGCAGAGCTTCCCAGGTACTGGCCTGTGTTGTTTTACCTGTATTGCCCACCCACGCCCACATTACCTGTATTTGAGGCATGTGTGTATGGGAGGAAAAAGCGAAGGGTTTGTGCAGGTCTCTTTCCTGGCTGCTGTGCTACTGAGTGGTTCTGCTTTTCTTTTCCTTGCCTTTCACCAGCCTCTAAATCCATCCAGTGCCTGCCTCCAATGTTACTTTTAAAATGCGATTTTGAATGGCAGAGAAAAAGGAACAGAAGAAAAGCTCAGATAAATTGGCAATTCTTTACTCTATTGATGTTCAGAATAGTGGCAGAAAAACCCACTAGCAGAGCTAGGTGTTTCATCTCCAGGCTTTGAAAAGACTGGTGCTATACCTGCTTTCATGACTAGGAGATAACGGCCAGAAGGGCAAATTTAGGTTTTGCAAGCCCTTAATTGAACTTTTCTTGCTGGTCATAGGAGAAGAATATCTGTGTGAGCCCGCTTTTATAGAAATTCTTGAAAAAAGATTTGAGAGTTTGTTCCTAGTGGAGGTAACATATGTTTGCTTGAGTTTTAAATATTTGTTAGATTTATTAGTGTATCAAAGGTTAAGCTCCCCATTTCAGCTCAAGCTGCTCTTTGTTTCTTTTCCTGTTTATTCAGCCAGTTATATATTACTCAATCGCTGTTACAGATTTACCGTTTTCTCTTCCCTGCTCTCCTTCTTTTCTGTCAGGCTGTTTGCATAACTGTAAATATAATAAAGGCTAAATGAGTCATATGTAGTTTTAATAGTTTTGAATGTCATTCAAGTTTTTTGACTTTTCTTTTGGTAGCAAACCTATTTTTCACATTTGATACTTATATCTATTAGCAACCTTTTCACAAAGTATCTGCTTATTACAGAGGCATGTTGCACATGACATGCCAAATTTGAATTTAGTGTTAACACTATTTCACACGTCCAAGTTCTTAACCTCCTTAGAAGTAATGCTGTTGGAAGTGATTTTCCTCCACTTCCTTCCCCCCCCATTCCCCCTTTTTAAGAAGAAATACTACTTTTGGCACAGCATAATGTGGTATAAAAGATCACTTGTGTAAGAATACATTTTGATAATTCCTTAATAATAATAACCTTTATGCAAATTTATGGCATAATGTATTTTTTATCCTCTGTTGCCTGCTAGGATTCTGAGCTCTTGGCTGTTTTCTTAGCAGCAGGGCAAATCTTATGCCTAGAGAGGAGCTAACTGGTGTTGCTGGATGGCATAAAGTAACACTGAGTCAGTGGCGATCTGTGCTCAAGAGTTGGGCAGTATTTCATGTGTTTTAAGTGACCTTGAAAAGATCATTGTAATGGTAGTTCTGGTTTGGCTTTTAAGGGCAATGAACAAATTTTTGCTTTTTTAGAAGATTAAGTATAAATTTAAAACTTATGCTACAAAAATCTATCCTGAAGTTGGTGCCCCTTTAATACGGGGAGGGCCACAATTAAAAACATGCCTGTGCCATACAGATTGGTGTTTGTTGCCTCTGAATCCCTCCTTTTTCCTACTAATAGGAGAAAACATTGCATGAATTATGGCTTGAATACAGTCTCTTCTGTTTTCAAGACTGCCACTGCCATGGGGACAGACAATCAGACGGGCAAGTGTCTGTTCCAAATGGTCTGCAGGGAACTGAAGGATTCATTTGCTGCTTTCTTGCTTTCAGTGTGTACCAGATGTCCGAAGATTCCATTAAGCTTTCACCTTACTGTCATGGTTACGGTCCCAGTCCTGTGGTTTATTTCTCTCTAGGATAAGACTTGTTTTAAAAATTCTTTTCTTCAAAACTCTGAGGCTAGTTGGGGAGGGATTCAACACATCCCATTGATTAGGAAAAACTTTTCTCTAGCGAGAGCTTTGAAAACATACCTTGATTCGTGAGATGCCTCGTATTCTTGGTCCAATTCCCTTATGGAAGGGGATGGAAAAACAGGTATTCTATGTTTGTGTTTTTTTTTCTTTCACTGTAGCAATCATCTAAATGTAGGCACAAATAAGAACATCTGCAGAGAATTTGTTTCCTGCTGGATCCTCACTGAGTAAAGTCATAGAGATGATTTTCAAAAATCGGTTTATTAATCATATCACCTGTAGCATCACTACTGGCATATCAGTCGGGATATCAGTTGTACAAGGTGTTTTTGTTTTTATGAGAACCCTTTTCTCAATTCCTCCTTTCTAGTACCATCTCTTATGTAACATTTTTAAAATACCAGAAATAATTTGCAGTGTTGATCTCCTTTCAGGCTTGTGAATTTGTATAGAAAGTGCACTGTGAAATACCTCATTATCACAAAAGATTTAGAAGATTTTCATGGTTGTTCCTCCACCTGGAAATTGGATTTGAAATGTACTTCTGTACACTTATTCTTCTGTAACTATTGAACTTGCTGCTAGCCATATCTGTACAATATAAATGCAGAATCTTCCCCGGATAGCTAAGTGGATGAGTGTGGAACCTGAAAGCTCACATTTATCTGCAGAGCAGATGCAGCAAATATTTTTTCCTTCATTTTGTCCTACAGGTATCATAAGCCTGGCTTGAAGGGATAACCTTCCAAGAATGGATAGTGCTTGCCTCTCATTGATCCATACCTTGATCTTAATATCCAGCTGGTGCTTTTATAGTAGAAATAACGATAGAGACTGTGTATCAAACAGTGATATTGATCTAGAGATGAAAGCCTAGTAGCAAGGCTGATAGGCACGTTGTATAGATGCCATGAGGCTGGTATAGCAAGTACTTGAGCTGCTTAATTTAAGGATAAATATCCTTAAAATATTTTAAGGATAGATAAGAAGAATACTAGAGTACATCAAAAGTAACCTCTTCAGCAGTACTTCTTCTAACCCAAATTTTGTGTAGACATCTGAATCACAAGAACAAAGCAGTGCAGAGGGCGTTTTGCTACATGTGTAGCATAACTTTTAATTTCTTGAACTGAAACTTTAAGTGATTGGAAAAAAATCTAGATTTTTTTTTCAAGTAACTTGTTAGAAATGTGTATATAGAGAGCTGGGATGCAGCAAACAGCAGTGAAAGGTGGTTAAGACGTAATGTAGATAGTTACAGGTGATGATTTCACTTCTATTTGCTGAGCGTAGTAGTGTTTGGGGGGGGATCTCTAGAAGCTTATAAATAAATTAGGTTTTTCTGCTTTTGACAATTTTTTTTTTTCCTCCTTGAGAAGAGCTCCAGTTCATTGGGCAGTCTGCAGCAAAGGACTTTCAGTCATTTCTTTTCTGTCAACTTCAGAGTTGAAGACAGGATGAGAATGAGTGAATCCAAGATGAGAAAAATAAGTCTCTCTGAAAAATTAGAAAAATAGATGACTCTGTCGTGGTATGAAATAAATATAATTTTAAAGATATGCTGGCTGCCAGCAGGTGGACTTACCATCAAGTACTGCAAAATATTAAGACATTTGCTTGCAGTAACCCTTGTACATATGCTGTTGTATGTATGTAGTATCATTTGACTGACTGTAATGGATATCATGCAATGTTCCTCATAATGATTAACAGATCATTTAGAAACACAGGAGTTCTGTCCTTTGCTAATAACACACAAGACATCAGAGACTCGCGTACAGTAGGATGTCTGGAAGAACTTTTTTTTTGCTGTGAGTGAACAGATGCCAAGTATCAGATTGTAGACAGAATGAAGCTTCGTGTTTCATATGCACAAAAGGTAAATCCTGTGCTTATACATAGACTACTCTGCTGTGCTGGTGGTAGTATGGGTGGGAAGAGTACTCCTGCTTGAGTGTTTTCATTTTGGTCTATCACAAAGTTATGCAGAGTTATGCAGGCTTGCAAGCAGCTCTGCAACTACTATAATGAGAGAAGCCATGTATTCCAGAGTTCCCAGGCTAAAGGAAAAATATGCCACATGGGTATGTCAATGCTATCGTTAGTATTCAGATTAAGAACAATATAAATGAAAATTGAGCTACTTCTCAGTAAAGGAAAGAGAAATACCATCCATAATTATACTGCAGATGAAAGTGACACTATTGTAAATTACTCCATTTTTCATGTATTTGACTGTGTAATTATCAAATCCCAAATTGGGAACTCCATCTTGCAAACTAATTTAAAATGTGGATTACTGAATACCTATGTCTTATGAAATACCTTTTTTTTTTTTTTAAAGGAGGGTATGTATGCATATGTCCTGAAATATATAGCTGTGATTTTTATAAAAGGTAAAGGCTTTTTTTAGTGACTTACCTTGATAACTTAAGTCATTTCATAGACTACAGCAAGAATCAGACAATGGTGCTGCTGTTGTTACCAAGCGTTTTCCTAGCAAGTAGTGCTTGATCTTGAAGATGTGCAGCGGTGATGCTGTGAAACTATAATCCCCAAAGACAGAAGTGAATAAACAGCAGGAAAGATGGTGTTTTATCTGCTTATTGTACAAGACAAATTTATTCCGTGAGTATTAAAGATGAGTACGGAACTGGGAAGCTTGCAGAAGAAATTAGTGGCTTAAATATTTTGTCTGTGTTGCTGATGTATCATTGTAAACGGAACATATTAACGTAGACCTGAACTCTTGTTTTCCTGTTCCTTTGTAGAGCAGATGATGTGCAAGGTGTTGCAGCTGTTTGCTACTGCTGCATAGCAGTGGTGCAGCATTATTGTAATAATCAAGAAAATGTTATAATAACTGCTTTGGGTGCAAAATCAAAAGCAAGAAAAGTTCTAGAAGAAGCTTTATTGCAGTGGCCTTTTTCCTCTCATAAGGTGATCTTAGCAGAGCTAGTTGCTTTTCTGACTTTGAGTGAAAAATTTAAAAAGTTTTGCTTTTGTAGTTTTGGCATATCATTTCGTGAAGTTTGGTATCAAAAAAATCTCTCTGCCCTTCATAGAAACACATGTTCTTAGTGATGCCAGAGCAAACTTAAAGTTTGTTTAACAAACTTAAATCTGTCTGTTGTGCAGTAGAAAGTTTTTATTCTGCTACATCGAATGAACTTTTTCAGTACCTGAGAGCTGAGCAGTTGCAGGTGAGGTCCCTTCTGACCTTTACTGTCTTATGTGATTGCTGTGGAAAACTTGAGAGATGGTCCTGATGAGGTTAGAGCCAAAATAATATCCCTGAAAGGGCTATCAAGCTGTCTTTGTGCACTATCTCATGTAATTGTGTTCAAGGATGGAAGTTAAGTGCTGTAAACATTAATACTCTTTGAAAACAGGACTTGAAGAGAAGAGATGGTTGTTTATGCTGTAGCCTTTGGTTGTGTAGCAGATAATTTCCTCTTTCTCCAGTTTTTGGGGAAAGTGCTCATTATTGAGAGGATGTGCTGGCAATAACTGGAATAACCAGGTCACTGTAAGTTCAAGTAATGTGCGCTTTTCTAGTTGCTGATAGTTAAAAATACACTGCTTGTAGTTTTCTGACAGGGTGTTTTTTTTTTTTTGAAACTGGCTTTCATTTTTTTAAAATATAACATCAAATAAATATGTGCTTTATTTATTTACTGTATCCAGATCTTTATTTTAAGAAGGGCTTCCACGCATTCAGGTCATTGACACTATTGTTTTTTTGCAAGCAGGAAATATGTTGAGATACAGCAATGAAACTTTGGTATGTAGAAGAAGTCATCATTTTACATGCTTCACATCCTACATGGCCTCGCTTGTGATTAAAAAAGACACGTTGCTTTTTCTTAACAAATGATGAAATCTTCTATCTGCATTTTTGCTGAAAGAACTCTCTAACATCCCTGTGGCTGCCTTTTTCCAGGGCTAGGAAGAATCAGCAGACAAAGGTTTATTTTTTTTTCTACTTTGTTTTGAGCAGTCGATTAGACAGATCTGACATTCGAGCTGTTGGAGATTAGCAGGTAGCTGGAATTGTTTAGCTGGTGAGAAACAGTGGGGAGGGTGGCCCTTTGGGGGGGGGTCGGCAGGTTTGCTATGCCCAGTGCAGAGAGAAGTCCATCAGCTGGTGGTGCTGGGACCTGGGGAAAAAGGGGAAGCAGCGAGCACCCGCCTAGTATGGGATGCTGCAGTGCAATTTGCAGAGGAGTTTAATTGACCTGTGGCCTTATTTGGAGTCAATTTCTATTTTAACTCCCTTTCTGTATGTTGTAGCTAAATACGCCGTATGCTGATTCTTCCTGCAGCTTTCCTTTACTTCTGTAGTAGCCAAGAAAATAAAGAGTATGTTTTGTGTTGTTCTAACTCCTTCTGATGTTTACTTTGAAAATTAGATTAGAATAGGTCTGATTAGCTCCTAGCACATCTGGAAGCCATCTGAAAATGAAAGTTACTGTGAATGAGGCCATTTACTGAGCACCTTTTTCTGACCTCTGACCTGTTAATTTTATTTGATTGGAATTTATTCTCTTCATTATGGTTGTGTTTTGTCTTACTTAAAATTAAGGGTTTTCTTCTTTTCAGGAGAAAAAACTAGCTTAACCACTCATTCTCTTCTTATTAACAAAATCATTAAAAGAAAACCTAATTGCTCTCCCAGTACCTGGTAGAGGTGAAGAGGCAAGAGAGAACTGGGCTGCTGTTTGTTGATGGATCTTTATGATGGATAAAAGTTTGAAATGATGCCATAGAGTTGGAGTTACTTGGATAATGCTGGTTTTATGATTTTTGGCGTTTGAATAAAACAGTGTGTGGAGGATGCCTCTGAGAGGAAGCAGCTGCAGCAGCTTCTTGCAGGCTGCAGAGTGCAAAAGAGGAGGGGAGGGATTGCAGGTTACAAGTGCTGTTGCAAGTGGACTTCCTCCAGCCTGTTGCTTGTTGCTTTTGATTTACACCTACAGATATAATAACTTTCATGTTAATTCCTCTAACTGCCCAGTACCAGCTCTGGGACCATGGGGGTGCAGGGCTTCATCCACCACCCGTCAGGCAGCTTTTCTTCTGAGAAGTCAGACATACCGGATGCCAGAGAAGAAGAAAAAAAAATCTGTAAGGCCAAATGTGACTTTCTTGGGGTGAGAATGAGAGAGATGAGAGAATGGGTGAAAAATGAAGAAACAGAAAACTTGAGAATGGGAATACCTCTTGCTTAATAAGAGGTTGCCAAAAAGTCAGTATAATGTCTGTGGACATGTACTCGGAGGTTTTTCCTCCTCTGAGCGGGGCAGGAAATGCAAGCATAACTCACCATAAAGAAAGTGAAGGTCTCTTAGGGATGGGTAGGGTACGTATGCCACCCTTCGTTGGGGTAAGGGGAGAGTCAGCCTCGCCAGGCTACCTAACCCCACGCGTGTGCATGCTGTTATGTGTAGTGTCATCTGGCCAGCTATCACACCCAAATTTTGTCTACTATTTTTCCAGTTCTAGCTCTCTGCAGTGCAAGCTGGACACGGTAAATAAGGCTGTGTTTTACTGATGCAGACCACGCATTTACTGATGTGTTTGTTTTGGATTAAGCACTCTCTGTAGTGATAGTGGAGTTCCAGCAATGAAATAGCATTTGTCTGCTTAATGGAAAACAGAGTCCACTAGCATTTGCAGATAAATCATACTGTAGTCTTCAGGGATTAAATTCTGAGTTCAGTTGTGGTAAATATCTGAAGTTACCTAGAGATGTAAGGATGAATATGGAGGGCGAAAAGCAGTACTGCTTTGCTTTGGGTATGGATTTTTATTTTATTTCTTACTACTAATGTGTTAGTGGTTTTTATATTTATATAATTTTTATAGTTGTATTGGTATTGATGTTCTTTTTTGTAGTTATATGGAAGCTAAACTCATACAACAAAACAAACGAAAAAACCTAAGTGGGGGAGGAGTAAAAAGCAGTTTGATTCATACCTTTTGCAACACTCACATAACCCAGAAACAGCGCAGGCATGTTTCTGTAGAGACCAATGTTAAATGTGCAGCTCACACCACGTGTCTCGAATTGTATGCTGAGATAGGTGTACACCAAAACTAATTTGGAACATGAGCAGGGAGGAGGCGTAGATGTTGATGATGAATCTTTGTTCGGTGTGTTTGGATGTCTGGGAGTACTCCTGGGGAGCCTGGAGAGGCTGTGAATAGTTAATTATTCAGCTCGGAGTTCTGAAGTTCAAAACTCCAAGTTCTTTCAGAAACAGCTCAGTCATGTGAAGTTTCATTACACAGTCGTCTGTTGCAATGCTGTTCAGGACCTTGTTTGTTCTTTTTTGTAAGTGACTTTAAACTTCATTTTGCCAAGGAAAATATATGTTTCTAACTGTTGTATTCTCAATCTTTTGGGTTAATTCTGTAGGATAACTCCAGAAGTTAATGTATTTGGTTGTTTTTAAAGTCAACAAACTTTGGTACAACTTCAAGGATCAAATTGCAAGCATATTTTTGGAAACTTGGCATATTATGTTTTTAAATATCCATATGAAATACATATATATATGATATACATGTGTATTTTAGCTTTTAGTGTGTGTGACTTCATTCTAGTCTTTAAAAAAAATGTTTATAAGAAATGAAAAAGTTGTCATGAGGTAATGCATGTTCCACAGTATTGGATATTTTTTTCATCTAATAGTGAAATTCTTAATTGTAGTATCTTTTCCTTGCGATTATACATGAAATGTAAAAACTGATTTGAATAGAAAGGCGTGTTGTAGAAATGAGTCCTGTGTTCAGAATTTGCTGTAACATAAACAGATTAAGAGATGCAGAATGTGTTTCTTTTGGACCATTAGGATTTTTTTCAGGTTTGCAAAGGTTTGTGTGTGTGTGAAATAAGACAGAAAAGAATAGTAAGAAAAAGATAGGAAACTGACAGAGGTGAGAGGAAAATGCGAAAGCATATTGTGACTGAAATGTCAAGAAATATTACAGCGCAGTAGGATTGGTAATGCTGATATTTTATTACTATATAGAAATATAGTAATAGACCTAGAGCTAGTAGGATTTGTTTAAAGGATTTTAATAATCAAAAGAAAAAATTGGGGAAATAAAGTGTGATTATTCCTCTGTCTGTCTGTTCTATAGATTAGACACATAGCCAGTGCAATTTGGCTGCATACTGTTTAGTACAGTATTTTTGTTTATACTAATCCAGTAAGTCTTTTTGGAGAATGCTCAAAAAAAGTCTTGCCTTTGTATACTACGAATGAGAGGAAAAAGTCATTCAATTAACTTGACTCTTAATTTTTATACGTCTATTTCAGAAGAAAAGCTAAAGCACCTCCTCCTCCATCTGAACCCAAACCCACTGCTGTTTGTCCATTTGATGACACAGAATCAGCCAACCTCATCATGGAACAGAAAGAGAATGTAATCGATAAAGACATTGAACTGTCAGTGGTCCTGCCAGGAGATGTGATCAAATATACTACAGTTAATGGGAGGTATGTTACACAGAATGACACTTCGGTTTAATTTTTCTTTCTTACTCAAGTTTACTTTGACCTTCATCCACTTTTAAACCACTCAGTAAAATACACAAGTTGTGAATTCTTTCTAGTCACTGCATATCTATAGGAAAAATACTGGTTTGTGTGATGCACTGAGTTTTCAGATACTGTGAAAGTATCTGTGTTAGACCTTAAAAATGAGTTCTGCTTCATTCTCAGCTACAAAGTCATGTGTTGAGCATTTGCTCAGTATTACTACCTATAGACTACCATGAGTCCTAAAAAAGGTATTGTCATTTCAGACAAAATCTATAATTCTTCTAAGAAAACTTCTAGTTACAGCTTTGGAAATATATATAAAATCAAATACGTTTTGCTGAAGCTAGTTTTAATTTGAAATGCATACTTCAGTCTGCTAATTGGCATTATAGATTGTGCATGTAACTCCCAAGTCTCCTTTAGTTCAGAAAGACTTAGAAATTGACTGGTGAGTTGAAATCATAAATCCTGGGACTTACAATAGTGTATTAATTATCACAGTGGGTTTACTAAGGAAGTACTATTCAAACACAGCAATGGATCAGAACAGTTAGGATGCCAGTTTGTGCAGACTGATTTTTATTTTATTTTTTGCACTGGGTAAAGTAAACATGTAGCTACACTCACCTGACATCTTAATGAGAGAGAACGGATTTTGTAGCTCAAGTCCATTTGCATGCTTAGTCATTTGCTAGAGTTGATGAAGTCATTTCCTAGATATCAAATACCAGCTTGTGGTGGATGATGCATTATTATTATTATTTTTCTTCCAGGCTACATCCGATTTTTCAGGATAAATTAAATCTGAGGTCATATTTCTTAAAACAAATGTTCTGAAATAATTGGTTACTACTATGATGCTTCATAAAGTGTTCTTGCTAGCATGTTTACAGCAAGGAATATTTCTGGCTGTCAGAATTGTGTCTTCCAACAGGTCTCTCCTTTTTTTCAGTCCTTTTGTCCATGCTTGTGAGTACCGTGTACCCTGTATCTTGCTTTGCTCAGAACAAAGTGCCAGAAAGCAATGTTGCATATATCCTCCCTCAGTCAAATTACGTTGTGTGTAATTACATTTTCTGTGTGAAATTTTTGAATCTTCTCATTGGTTTTAAATACAGCACAGGACTTAAGATTTTTCTGCAGCCAAAGAAGAGAATCAAAAATAACTTGACAAACTTTCTTATCTAGCAGCTCGATTGTTTTAAGTTTGTTTTCCCACAAGGAAGAAATGCAGTTCGAGAAAGATTTATCTAAATGCAGTAAATAGTTTCAATTATATGTGCAGGTAGATTTATTTAGTTTTCAACAGCCAGTATAATAATGACATGTATTTTATTTGGAAATGGTGCATCAAATAATTTTTGCAGGGTAGCATGGCTTTACAGTTTCAGACACGTTTCAGACAGACCTTAGCTTTGCTGAATTTCCGTAGAGCCCTTTGAGTTTCTGTTTGATCCATTCTCGAGTATTTTCAGTCATTAGGGTGTTCTTAACAAACTGTTGGTTTACTCTGTGTAGTTAGCCAGTGAATAGCCAGCTTTGTGGTGTTGCCCTACTTTTCAAAATCTATTGTACTTACATTTGTTGGTAACAAATTCAGGGGTTTTCCTGGTTGCTTTTTTGTTTGTTTGTTTGTTCTTCATCAAAACAAGTGCCTTTTTAGAGAACAGCTTTAATAAACACTTGCAAGGAAGGCCAGGGATCTTTAGATTTAAGTAATCAGAGATTTATAGAAAACCAAACTGCCTGTGTGTAATTTTTTCTTAAACAGTATTTTGTCTGTTCAGTTGTGTTTACCATCAGTCTCATGATGGGCAGACCTCATCTGTAACGTTTGATCATGTAAGAATGACAACTTTATTAATGTAGCAAAGTTTTGTCCCTCATTTTTGGAGCAGCATGTAGAAACTTGTTGCATTTTTTTCTTTAAACACTTGATCCAGTATTTTTTATAATTTTCTTTTTCTTAGCAAAAAGTTTTACACATTTTGGAGAACGTGATCTGGCATCTTCCAGTTGAGCAGGACATTTTTGGAAGTACCAATAGAAAGCAAATTTGCAGAGAATAGCTGTTTTCATGTACTAATTTGCATTTGCTGTTTGTGAACAGCTACGTTTCTCGTTTACCAGTCTGTCACTTTTTGTGACTCTGGTTAAGGTGAGGACTTGCGCTTGTCACTGGGGTGCATTTCCACAGGACAGCTTTCTGTGATCTTTGCTTGTGAATTCTTGTCCTGATCATCCTCAGCATTTGTACCTTTCTCCTACAACCAAAGGCCAGAGGAAGGGCAGCTTTTAAGGCTATTTGGATTATAAAAAATACACCTGAAAAACGGTAACGGGTAACTTCTTGAATAGGCTGATAGCCAGAAAGGTCACTACTAGAAGTACTGGCTGCCGTCTTCTCTGGCTCCCTCTTCCCATGCTGTCCTGCCTCCAGTGAAATACAGAAACAGGATGATTTGCATTTACAGCTCCTTTTCCTTTCTTATTAGGGTGAGATAGATGCAGTTGCTTTATTATGGGTTAGAAGTAAGAGAAACAGAGTAGTTCTTCCTTCTAATCAGAGCAGGCTGTGATATATGAGAGAAGAACTGAAATAAATTCTCTCCTTTAGCAGTGTGTAAATGAAAGAACAGGTGTTTTTTGTTTTGTTTTTCCAGTGCTCAGTGTATTTCTCATGGTATTCCTCAGGGAATCTATCTCCTAGATGAGGGCGTGGGAGTTTATTACATTCTTCTATACCTCTTCAGACTATTTGGTAGCTGTTTTTTGCACCTTTTAGAGCATCGTTTCTGCATGGTTTTTGGTTTTATTTTTCCTCCTGCTTTAGTCTCCTGAGGCAAGTGTTCTCTTCTGCCATTTAACCAAGCAGAAACTGTCCCCAGGGGAAGAAAAAAAAAGTAACGAAGATCAGCATGTGCACCAGGGAGTCCAGCCCAGCTGCTACAAATTAGGAGACAGTTTGCTTATGGGATACATGGCCTGTTCTTTAAGAACAAGTGTAAATGGATTATGTTTGGGGGGGGGGGAAGTATTCACAATAATTTCCAAGCTTCAGTCATTGGTAATTCTTTTTACAGATCTGTATCATATGAAAAGTCTGTTTTAACTTCCTACTTAATGTATAAATGTATTCGCAATCTTTATATCATCTAGGATTCTGCTTAGCTTGGCTCTTTGTAGATGCTATCTCCACGTTTTGTTATGCTACCAGAATACTTCCATCTGTTATGCAATTACATCTAGAATTTAAGATTTTTGATAAAGCCATACTAGCCAAACCCTATATTAATTTTCACTTAGACACTTCAGTATTCTTTTCAACATAGCATTTGTCTGCTTCACAGACTTTTAAATTATTTTTGTAATATCCTTGTGAAACACAGTAGGTGATAGATTTCCATGTTTGTAGCTGTAACTGAGAGATGTGGAGGATGTCAAAATGAAATGCTCTGTATAGATGATTGTCCAGTTCTTAAAAAAAAAAAAAAAATAAAAGGAATGACCAGTTCCAGTGACGAGATAATTTTATAACCTGTTTAATTGCTGTAATATGCAAAGTTACTGTATTCTCATTACCTTCAGTCTACGTAACACTTCTATGATATTTCTGTTTGTTTAGGCTGAATATTCCCAGTTGCTTCTGGAATTTATTCACTATCTTAATATGTTGTTTTGCATATTTTTCATTGTATTGTGAGACAAAAGGACATACAGTTAGTGATCGTATATGAAAAATTCAGTTTGACTTGCTTCATTATGAAAAGGACATCTGTTGCATCACACACAGCTTCTCAAGAAATGTCATTCAGCTACTGTACTGTGATTTAGTTTCTTCCCCTTCATCTGTGCTAAACATCTGGCTCTTGGTGATCCCAAAATCTATAAAAGGTGACTTCCTCAAACTTCATTTCATCTGCTTCCTCCAAATTGCTCATGCTCACTCAGAATTTCTGAAAATAAAGTTTCTTGTAACCTCAAAGTAGACACCAAAATTTCAGGCTTTGGAATGGGACTGTTCTTAATGAATAGCAGGGCATTTGTCACCACTGATACAGTTCCCATTAAATATCAAATGAGGTGTCTAGTCCACACCTCCCTAGTGGCCTCAGGAAACACATCACGCAAGCAAAAACGTCCTGCTCTGTTCTAGCGCTTGGTATACTTTTGTGCTAGCTGGTTCATTTTTGGTGGTGGTGGTGGTGGTTTTTTAATGTTAAATGTTCAGTATCATGCTTTGTTTTACAGCCTATTTAATTGCTATTATGGCTGTTTTACAGGAAACCGATGATGGACTTGCTGATCTTTCTCTGTGCACAGTACCGGTTAAATCCCTCAAGTTATACCATAGAGTTGGTATCAGCAGAAAATAGCCAGATTAAATTCAAACCTAATACACCAGTGGGAATGCTTGAAGTGGAAAAGGTGATTGTAAAGCCAAAACAAATGGATAAGAAGAAACCTGTTCCAGTTATACCAGAGGTGAGAACTAAAATAATAATGTATTGACGTATTATAATCACTGTTGTATTTAACAAGTTGAGTTGGTAGCTTAGCCTTGTTTCACCTTTCCCTGTTGTATCTCATCCTCTCACCATGCACCCCTGTGAAAAGCTTGGCTGTATGTTCTAGATAACTTCTTAAGAGTAAAAATATGTTCTAATTTGTTGCATCAAGCAACTTTGCTGCCAAAAGAAAGAAGCATTACAATATCATTTGAAATCCTATGCCTTAGTGTCCTGATGAATTCGGAAGGTGAAGTGTGGCTGAATATAGCCTTCCGCAAATTGAAAATCAACTTGTAATATCTGTTTTGCTGTGTGTGGTCTGTGCATATGCGCACTGTACTTTTTTGTTACTCTGCTCTTTTTCTTTTTAACATATACCCTTAAGAAGTTAGGGGCTTTTAGAAATACTAAAGCAATTTCTGGGAGTTCCCTAAATCTTTTCTTCTTCCTTTGTGCACCTGCTGTATAAAAGAATGCCGTGTGTTTGTTTTGTTGTTTTTTAATTTATCTAAAGCACTTAAACAAGGCCAAGGGAGCTCTTCAGCTGCCCTTTTACCTTTGTTCTACGCCCACACATAGATACTCATGGCTCATTTGCTGTTTTCTCTAGCTACCTGATGTAACCTAGTAGAGCATCCTAGTCCAAGTGTGTACCCTGCTGGACAGACAACTGACAGATGCTAAAGGACGAGCAGGCTGTTTCATGGGTCCTTTCCTTGGGTAGAAGGGAATTGCAAATGAATTCTTAGTTTCTCTTGTAATCTTGCTAAATGTGTAACATTAAAGCTGGCCCCAATGGGAATTCCTGTGATTACTGTAAAGCTGTTATGAAAATGCCAGTGGTTTCAGAATTTGTGCAGGATATTTATTTGAAATTCTCTTCTCTTTAGCAAACAGTAAGGGTAGTGATAAACTACAAGAAGACACAGAAGACAGTAGTAAGAGTTAGTCCGCATTCACCCCTTCAAGAACTCATACCAATTATCTGTAGTAAGTGTGAGTTTGATCCTTCACACACTGTGTTGCTGAAGAATTACCAGTCTCAAGAAGCCCTTGATGTGACAAAATCTCTTAATGACCTTGGACTAAGAGAATTATATGCCATGGATATCAGTCGAGGTAAGATAAGATAACTTCTGTAAATTGATCTAATAAAAAAGATAGCTACTCAGTATTTCAATAAAGTATACTTTTTGCTTTGGTGTGAGTAGTTTTTTGGTGGTGGTGTTTTGTTTTTGCTTTTAACATGTGAAGAAATTAATTTCAAGCAATTTGGTATGTATTTCACTGATCTTCCACAAAATTCAAACTTAAAAAAGTATAGCTGTAACTCTATTAAGAAATGTTATATAAAGGTTTTATTTTTTAACAAAGTGGGTAACAGCAAAGGTGGCTCAGTACAAAGCAACATTTAAAAACAATCGCTTTCCTTCCCCTGCCCCTTCTCAAAAAGACCAATAATTCTGTACTTCCCGTAGCTCACAGAAGCCGCATAGGATCATGATGAGCTGAGAAGAACAGAAACACCATAGATATATGGTTTTGCTTTAAAATTGTGAAATATTAGACTATTTTGAATAGTGCTTTCCTGTGTAATATTTGTATCTGTTAATTTCATATATAGATTGAGAAGGAGTAATAATTATCTTTGTAACTATGGTCTAGCAGGGGCGCTGTTAGCTAACTTGCCTATATTTGTGCAGACATCCTATCATGGTTTTAACTTTAGCTGTAAGCCTATCTCTATAATGAAGGGCTTAATACACTCTGATTAAAAATTCTATACAATGTGTTTTGTTTAATTTCAGGCATTTTTCACAGGAAATTTTTGCCCCAGTATTGAATGCACTAATAACAGACTCATTCCTATTCTGGACCACTGTTCTATTTTTGTCCTTGGTTTTCTTTTCTGCTCTAACTGTGCCCCCTTAGATATGATAACCTTATCCTTTGGTTTCAAAAGTTCTCTCAACTACTTCACAAAGGGCAATTATCTTGAACAACCAGAGAATGTCAGGTTTGGAAAATATGCTCTTTTCCCATGGAGAAAACAAAAATGAAATATTTTTTTATCACTGAATTTTATTTTATTTTTTTTTCTTGCCTAAACATGTTACTTAGACTACACGCAACCATACTGAATTGTCTTGTTTATTATCTGGCTACTGCTGTCTTCCACTGACTGGCAGAGCTGCCTTTTGCACAGCGTGTGAACCATGTGTCATTTGAATCAAGTAACAGCCAAAAATCCATAGGAGAGAATACAAGGGAATACACACTTTCTACAAGGCTATGCCCAGCTAGGAAATTTAGATGTGCTACAGTTCATTCAATGCAAACTAGTTCAGCGGTTCCATTTTGTAGACAACTTCTAAGCTCTGAATTTTCAGCTTTCTTCATGAAAGTAAATAGTGAGTTGTGCCATATAACAGACTTTAAATTTAAATTGTATTGTACTCAGATTATATTTTCATTATATGTTCCTTTTCCATTTTCCAAGTTACGGACAATCCAAAATTTACAGAGCAAACTATTTTATATTCTAGTCTTCCTCTTTAGAAATGTAAATGGAACCTCTGTCTGAGATTCCAGTCTGTGGTTGCATGTCTTCAGGCTCACTCTTATGTGGTATTTTAGCATTGGGTGGTAAAGATACATATTCTTTTTCTTCAATTATTTTTCCTAACCTTGGAGTTTCAGCTTGGCTTTCTGTGTTTATAACTTCTAACAACATCCTTGATTCAGATTGAGACTTTGTCTTTCTTTTTTGTCTTTCTGTAGCCACATCACCAGTGGATTTAAACTTACCATCTTTGCAAGGTAGGCTTTACTGAAATCTGCAGTGAAATTGTAGCACTTACATGATATTACCATCCTCTTCTATTATAACATCTGCTTAACTGTGACAGGAGCAATTATCTCTGTCCTATCATAAATGCATATTAAGAAAAGTTAATACACAAATGGATATACTTAGCTGTATATAAAGTATTTTTGTATGGTTTTATTTTGATTAATTACATTTATAGTCGTGCTTATACTGATCCTAGTCCCACAGTGGTCTTGCTGCTGCTTTCTGTTGGTTATTGCATTTGCATTCAATGAGATTTCTTTAAGAAAATTAAATCTAGTGAAAATTAGAGACACAACATCTATATTTACAAATTGTCTGCATGAGTTAAGACCATGTAAGGAGGATAACTTCTGCATGATGTGGTTATCTTTACCATGGCTGCATGCCAGTTGTGCGCGCAGCACCTATCAGGTCTTTCAGTGATGTTTCTCCGTAGTCATACCATGTGCATGCTTGTTGCTGACCTGCCCCACTTCATGCTTTGCTATGTATTTAAGCTGTTGGGAATTGTGAACTGAAGAAGTCTCTTCAGACTGATGCTCTTTTCCCTCCTATGGCCTTTGTCATATGAACCATAACATATGACAAGTGGGATGGGTTGGGTTAAGTGCTGGGGGTATTAATAGCAGCTGAAACTCAGCTATTCTGAGCCCTGAGAAAGAGGGGATGAACACTGATGGTAGGAAACCTGTTCATTTTACAGCTTTTAGAAAAACTATTAATGTAAGTGATTTATGGTGTGCTTTGTATATCCTTCCAGAAGGCTTATGACAGACAGTGGAAAAAGTAAGAATACAGGAGAAATAATCTGTGCAATAAATAACATCTAGAACTATTGTTTCCTATTTTAGATGCCTACCAAGTATCTGAAAACTCAGATGTTCTAAAAGAGAAAGAAAACAAAGGGTTTTTCAGCTTTTTTCAGCGAAGCAAGAAAAAAAGAGAACAAGTAAGATGTAACTTGATATAAGAAAATCTTCTATGAACTTATTCACATTGAGCTGTCATTACTGTTGATTGTTTTCTGGAAAGTATAAGTAACTTATTTTTGTCTTCCCCCTGAATCTCAAGGCTGCCAGTGCCCCAGCAACTCCATTAATGAGCAAGCCAAGGCCAACATTTATCACAAGATCCAACACTGTTAGCAAGCAGTATGACTCAAACACTTTGCCGTCTGAAATGCCAAAGAAGCGGAGAGCTCCTTTACCACCTATGCCAAATTCTCAGAGTGCCCCCCAGGAACTTGCACAAGCCCAAGCCAGACCAGCATCTGATACTGTGAAATCTAACAGCCTTGATAAGAATGAACAGGTTAGTTACATTTGCTTCACTTCTTTTAAAGCAAGAAGTTTTGAGGGAGTAACCTTGATAGCCTTGTTACTTTAGGCCTCAGAAGATATATAAATGGTAAATAAAAGTGCAGCGCTTGCTTTTAAAAAATTGAGTTTGAAAATAACTACAGAAATTGAAAGATGCATTTCTTCTAGTCTTTATGTCATGTATGCGATGTAGCTGCTGTATTTTGGAAATGGAAAACCAACTTCTTATGTAAGTTGTGAGGATCTTTTCGGTCTTTGGGATGAATAGCCTTTACATATTTAAATGTTGGAACGTTGCCTTACTTCACTCTGTCTCATAATTGATGTTTTAGTTTTACGTGTCACTTTTAATGTTTCAGTTGTATATGATAAAGAGTAGTTTGTTTATTACATTACTAGAAAAAGAGGAAATTCTGGAAAAGAATCTTAAGATTCTTGTGCTTCCAGCAAGTTAAAGTGAGGTTTTATTTTAACGAAACAGGGATGTACTTGATTGAAGCTTTGAGGTGCTGGATACATATTTGTTACCCATATACACAGTGCACTGCAGAAATTCTGCCAACAGAATTTGGGAAAAGAGTAGATGCATTGTGCAAGGTAGTTCCAATGTTGTCAATTGTGAGTTCCAAATAAAGATCAAGGTTAAAATTGTCATTACAAATTGAAACTCTTTAAAAATTTCATATTTTGATTTGAATCCAGAATCTAAAGGTAGTCTTTAATAAATGAGGTTATTGGAATGCTAAAAAGATAAAATGCAGAACTAAATGAAATTCTAGGCTGAGGAATTAATTTTGTGTTAGATTTAGAGACGAGAAATTTCAAACTCTGTCTATATCTTTATATGTTGATTTGCTCTTTCATTGATGCACAGAACCACAAGAGAGCACTGTTTAACAGAAGTTCTGAATTTGTATATTGTGTCCTGCTGAAAAGCTTTATTATTAGGAGACAAAGGTTTCTTTCTGTATTTTAATAAAAGGAGCGTTGGAGAAAAAAAAAATCATTATTCTTTTTTTTTACTTCATCATGTTTGTCTTTTAATTGAATTCAAATTTTTTGAAAATAATTTATTAATGTCAACATACTTTAAATGATTAATATCCTATTATGTCTAACAGTAATGTATGACTGCTGGGCTAGGATCTGTCACTCAACAAAATTGCATAGTTTTATTATTTTATACTGGCATTTCTTATTCATCTAAAGTGATTTGACTGAAGTTGAATACCTCTTGAAAAAAGGACAGAAGTCCACATAGAAAATATACACAAAAATTTAACTTGAATCAATTTTATACTACTATTTTTCATAACTTTTGAAGCTTTTGGCATGTGGCTTTTTGTTTTTTTTTTCTTTTGAGATTATTCCTGTTTTATTCTAATTTGATTGCACAGTAGTTTATCAGATAATGCAGAGCTTGGGACCTAAATGTGAGTTAGTATTTGCTGCGCACTTTGAATTGGATTAATTCATGTAAAATATTTTGTCTTTTTAATATCTGTTTTCCATTAAATATCATCTAGTGAATTGATTTGGACTGCGATAGTACATATTGCTTAACTTGATCAGGGAGCACTTAGGAAGTATCCAATGGGAGACTTCCTTGGAGGACAAAGCTGCTCTGGAGGAGTGCTGAGAGATTTTCAGAGACAGCCTCCCTGCAGCACAAAAGTGGTCCATTCTCCTATGTGGGAAAAGGAGTAGGCATAAAAATAAACCATCCTGGTTAAACAGAGCTGCTGATAGAGCTCAAGTGCAAAAATGTGAGGGATGGAAAGGGGACAGAACAATTCCTAAAGAGCAATGCAGAAAAGTTTATTGGACATACCTAGATGTAGACAGGAATGTAAAGGCAAGCCTGGAGCTTGGAGTGACAAGAGGTTTCAAGAATAACATGAAGGCTTGTATGTTAGTAGCAAGCACAAGGCCAAGGGACAGGATCGCTTACCTCCACCTCAACTCAGTTGTCAGCAACGCTGTTTGTATTTTTTTTTAACAAATCGGTAAGGTATGGATTAGACAGAAGAAACTCAAGATAGGATGAAAACCTACTAAACACCGCAAATGGTTAATGGCTCAGCCAGACTGGTGGTGTGGTGTGGCTCCTGAGGAGCTCATAGTATATCTAATACTGTTAAATATCATTATAAACAACCCAGATAATGCAGTTGAATGCACCCTCAACAAACTTGCAGTTGACACCAAACTGGGCGGAGAGAGGTAAGTATGCCAGAAGAACCACCATTCAGGGAGATCACAACCATCTGGAATTAAGGCTCAGATAGGATCTAATCGCACTGTTCTGATGCTCAGAAGATATTATAGGGAATGTAGAGGTATTCTCTTGCTTGGTGACAGGATGAGGGCCTACAGGCATTAGTTGCTTCAGAGGAAGTTCCATTCAGGTATAAGAAGAAAATTCTTCATTGTGAAAACAATTTATTGTTGGAATAGGTTTTTCAGAGAAGTGATAGAAGGTCCCTTACTGGAAATAATGAAGACATGCCTTGGCAGGCTCCTGTAATAATCTAATCTAAGACACTGCTTTCAACAGAGGGTTGGACTGAATGATGTCCAGAGGTCCTATCCCACCTAGACTTTTCTGTTTCACATGGGTGAATGAATGTCTTGGTTTTTCAAAACCATGTGTGCATAATTGGGAGAGCAGAAAAAATGTGATAGGCCTACCTGACTAACATAAACCCACCAAAAGATACTTGTTTGGCTGTGAGATTGAGCGCTACCTGAGTAATGTTGGCAAGGGGAAGGTTTGGAAGCTTGTTTCTCAGAGCTTCCACTGAAGTCTCTAAAACAAACAAAAAGGAACCTCTAGCTTCTGGTTTCATTTAACTGTAAAATAAAGGACAGTTCCCTTAAAAACATAAAGTGTTAGGTGAGGGACAATGTAAAATTGTTTTATTTAAATAAAATGTCATCTGTAGGATTTGCAGCTTTATAAATGAGATTGGGCACTATTTAACTGCACGGTAAGAATTAGTCTTCAGTCCATGAATTTATATCCTAAATACAGAATTTGAAACGAGACATGTAAGCTTTGGAGAATAAAGTCAGTCTTGATAGTTGCACAGCATGTTTCAGCTGTAGCATGTGCATCAATAGTTTCTCAAGCCTAAGTGACCAAATAGTACCATTTTAGTCCAATTCATTTCTCAGTAATGCAGAAAGTACAATGGTCACACTAGACTACGATTATTTGACTGTAAATAATATAGAAATTTGCTCTTGTGTTCCCCACTGTTGAAAATGTGCATCCAGCTGCTGTAATTTAAAGTGGTTCAGGTTGCTCTTTAGACTGACTGGTGTGTTTGCTAGGTTCTTTAGTGTATCTGGGAGTTTTATTGTTACATTATATGAGTAATGGGAGTTTTACAGTGTCCCATTATATGAATTAACAAAACTTAGAATATAATTTTTTAAGGGGTTACTTTTTATCTGCTTCTGTATTACTCAAAGCATTTAATTGCAAATCATATTGCTTTTAAGAATGCCTTAGTTCTGAAGCCTTCAGATTATTTGGCAAACTGGATACTTCAGTTCTTCTCTGGACCAGGATGACCTTCTGTATGTGCCTTATTATGGACAAAACTCTTTTGTAACATCCACAAGGAAGACAAAGTGAAATATCAATTTTGCCTGGATAAACTGTTTGCTTGGTTTTGACAGAAACATGCCAAAGTAGTAACATCAGACAACACTGAAACGAACCAACTTTAAGGGAACAGCGTTCTCACTGTTGTCTTCAAGCTCACAGTCTATTGTAGTCCAATTTCTCACAATATGAAAAAGGGTTTTAACATTTACCTCCTACAGTTTCATCCCTTCCCTTAAGAAAGAAACTGCTTTCTCTTTGTATCAACAGTTACATTCTGGTATGAGAGTTGGATTTTTTGTCTTAATTTCAGAATGATTATGGAATTAGGTTTTGAAGATAGCTCCTATTTTTAGGTGAGAAATTAGTATGATGGCTGTGAGGGTGTGACTTTTACAAGTTATTTTATAGCATGATTTGTTTATTCTTTGAAAGATGCAGAAGATGACTAGTACAGTTTAAATACCATGTTTGTCCAATAAATTTCTGTATTAAATCAGATGGAAAATCCCTCACTTATTTGTTAGTTCTAATTTTGGGCAAGATGGCTCTTGCCAGAAGTGCATTTAGAGCTAGCGAGTTTAAAAACACTTGAAAGTAGAGAGGACTCTCAAGGGTTTTCAGAAAGTGGTAATGTATAATGCAGTATATATAGCCTCAGTTTTCATAGAAGTAGGTGCAGTTTTCCAGTAATAATGTTTCTTTAAAAGAAAAGCATTTGATTATATCCAAAATGCCACTGCCATTGTTCTTCTGAATGCTTTATTTATAAAAACTAGACTATGATACCTTCATATCTTTTCTTCATGAATGTTTGTCTCCATACGCTGCTTTCAGTTTTTGTAAAGAAGTGTACATAAACTGTGCTTCGGTGGGAACAATTAAATAGAGATTTTTAGTCAGAACATCTACAGTTTAAAATGATGGATTAAACTTCTCAAGTGTAGAAATACAGCTTGCTTTTATTTACTCAACTGTAACTCCCAAAGAAATTGAAATTTCTAGTCTACCCCTTAGAAAAGCAAGAGAAGATGGAGGAAGATAGGAGGGTTAGGAAGCAACTAAACCATAAAGTGTTTCTGAAAAAGATGTATTAGTCACTGTCATGGATCAACTTGGAAGATTGCTGAGAAGAATGAGTTCCATACTTCAGAAGTTACACCAGAGGCTCAGTTGCCTGAAGCTTGATAGCTCTTTGAAGGAGAAGTCGGGCAACGGTACAGTGAGCACCGTGGTGAACCTGGGGGGATCTTGAATAGAGCCAGTGTTACCTGTGGCATGAAATGCTCAGCACTGCCTGTTGGCTCTCACTGAAGTTTGCGTGAAGATTATTTGATACCATTCAGATATAATTCAGAATTGATGGTGGACACTATGTGCATCATATTTTCCAATATACCAGATGTATAACCTTCTTCACTTTTTTTTCCTATTTCTTGTACTGGCAAGTAAACAATTTAGAGGAAGTTGTACATGATTTAGAAAAATTGTAGAAGAGAATAGTAGTATTGGGTTTGGGGACAGAATACTATCAGCTGATTTTTTTTCTCAATATTTTCTGTATGTCCTTTCTTTCCAAATGGTCAGAGGTACATTGGTTTCTCCATAGTACTTCGGCTAAGTTGAAGTGTTTTGGGGAGCTTAAGTCATGTCACAGACATTGAGTGGATTAAGCATTGTAAGAGCAAATACAGTGTTTTTCTGGGTGGGTGGGTTTGTTTGTTTTTCCCCTATTAAAATTGTATGCTTGCATGAAGGGAGAGAAGAAACACTAACAGGATGGTTAGCAACATGCTTTGTTATCCTGTTCCACTGCAGAGCCTCTGTTACACTTAGTTATCTGTGGAGCAAAAGAGGTACTGGTGATATGAAAATAAATATATAATGACCCTTTTTGTGAAGTACGCACACTGAAATGTTCCACTACATTCTTTCCCAAATACTGGTGTTTTTTCTTCCATTCCAGCTGTAAAATTGCTGTGGTTTAATTAACTACATTTTGCTTTTTTGAAATGCTTAGAAGGGTCCGGCACCACACCTGCTATAGCTTACAGAGGCTGGAACTTGGGAATCACTAGTCCCTGTAACTGTCAGCTTGGGCTGGTGTGGGATTTGGTGCTGTACACGTCTGTCTGTATGCATCCGAGGCTAAAAAGCTTTGTGTCCCCACTTGTTTGTTCCAGGATGGGGAAGGATTACAGTGTGAAAAGTGGAACTTCCGCATGTGTTGTGAAAGTTACAACAAAAGTGTTCGCTGTTGTTTCTGAACAAGCACAGTTAATTATTTCAGGGATTCTAATGTGAATTTTTATTTAAGTGCAACTGGTAAAGCACTGGTTATCATTGGCAGTTGGTATAACACACGAACACCCAGATGTATATTCCAAAACTTTGTCAGATATGTCTTAATAACATTATTTTATTTTTTTTCCATCTGTTTAAAGTACTATTTTCACATTACAGCCTTTGTTAGGATTTGAAAGCTCTTAATATTCATGTGTTGAATAATTCCTGAGAAAATCTGTTCAACACTTGAACCTTAACTGGAACATTTAGTACTTTCTCAAAATCTCTTTGCAAATCGTTTGTTTCTTTGGATGCAAAGGGCAGTAGAAAGGCTTATAAAAATCTTCTAGTAGCATTTGTGCTCTTACGCTGAGAACATTATTCCCCCCCCCCTACACACACTCTTTCTGTGCAGGAGGGAACTCTGGTGACATCTGTTTTGCTGAGCGAGTATGCGCAGAATGCCATGCCAGCCAAGTCAGCTGAGGGAGTCTGTGCAAAGCAGATGAGGGTGCAGAACTTTGAACAGAGAAGCAGTGTCGCTGTGCAGAATGGAGAGGAGAAAAATGGGACTGCCCAGCAGCAAGAAGGAAGACGATTTGACGATTTTTAAAAAAAACAAAACAAAAAAACCAACCTCATCTGTGGAAGTAATATTTTATGTGACATTCCATCCTGCAAAAATTCAGATGCTGAATACTGTTAATTCACTTTCTTTTAAAACTGTTTGGGAACTGTGAATGAGAAACTATTAATGTGTAAAGTGATTTTGTTGTGTGAAGTTTTAATCCAGGATCTGACTTGTTAAAAAGTATTCAAGCATGCAAGTATTTTTAATTAGGAGTGGAGTGGTATGTCCATATCCTCTGCTGTTTGTAAGAACATTTCACCTTGTGCTTTGTTTTTCTCCTTAAAACACGGAGCCCCCCTTTCCTGTAAAAGGTGTAAGTTACTTGCTTTGGCATTAAAATCACTGGTAGAAGAATTGTGTGAACATTTTGGACATTGCTGCTTCTTGCAGTGCAAGCAGAGTATCTAAGGGATCCGTCACACCTGACACTGAGGTGGGACGTAACATAACAGATGACCGAGTATCCCCAGGGTAGCTCAGGGGATGCTTTTCACTATTCCCGGTCATTCATTCAGGTATTCTGCTGAGATCTAACAGGTGCTGCCAAACACTGCTTCACAGACAACTTGTGCTAATATCTTTTCTCTTGTGAGTAATTTTCTTGATAGCTTTATGTAGAACCAAATACTCTAGCTTTTTGTCCTTAATATCCTCCTTGCTGTAAGATGTGTATTTCTTTTTCAGTGGTAGCCTGATAGAGAAGTATTTTATTCCCTGGATATTAGCACGGTCAACAGTTCTGTTGTCAGTGATGTTTTTGAAAGGATCATCAGTGAAACAGAATTGTAGATGTATTTATGTCACCTCTGTTACCTGATGGTCTGCTTTGTGAAGTGGTCTAGTTAATTAAAGCACAAAAATTCTCTGAAGATGATCCCCACATCTATTTCCTGTGTGGATCCTTCTAGCAAGCAATGAACATCATCTCTGGATTGTATTATATTGTTGAGTAGACTAGATCATAATTATTACAGAAATAGGTAGCTGTGTCCAGTGCCAAAGTACACTTTACTGCTAGGGTCCTGAATGTCATCATTCAAATAGATTTTGAAATTCAAGGTTTCTTCAGCATAAGGCAAACCGCAGTTAAGAGCGGCAGGCAATTTTACAGCTGCCATCTTTTGGAGTTGGAATATATATATATATATATATGTATACATATTAATTTAAAACGCAGTTGGGCTGCTATATCATATGAACTGTGTTCATCCGGTGTTCTATAAGGTAACCTGTGTCCATTTTTTTAAATGCTTTTGATTATTTGTGCATTAAGAAATCAATTGTCTTCTGCTACAATAATATGAGAGCATTATTGCAATTTAGCATCAGTGGGTATTAGAATTATTGTTGTTACAATTTATTACAATTAAATATGAATAGCTATTGTAAGACAGTTGTCCTTTCCAATATAAATTTTGAAAGACGGCATTATAAGAATTTCTATAAAAATCCAAGTATTTTGAGTAGAGAAGCAAAATCCTAATCATTACATATGCAATCCAATTAGGAATGTTGTTGAAGGAAACGTGTCATGTCATTTCAGTTGCCTGTAGCTGAAGCTTTTTTCCACAGTGATTTTAGCTACTTTTAGAGAAGATTTATTTGGGTTTTGTAGAATGGCCTTAAGGCATAAAGAATGCAAATTCTCTGTTACTACATATAACAACCAATTTGCTGCTGTGTCTTGGACCTCTGTGAATATATTCAATTACTCTAGAAACTCTATATATTTTTTAATTGTGAGAATTAAGACAAGAAACATAATACATTTGGTAATAGGTAGACACTCTCCTGCACAAATATATATACTTTCGGAGAATAATTACTAGAGCTATTTCGTTGGCTTTAATTGCTAATAATCTTTTTCCTGCCCTGTCTCCCTTCTTAGGCCCCTCCAGGATTAGTAAGAAAAGGTTCTCTGCCACTCAGTGACACAGCTTCTGTGAGCTCTTTACGGAGGATGAAGCGCAAAGCACCCTCACCACCCTCTAGAACACCAGAAGATCAAAGTGAAAGCAGTAATGAGACTGGTAATCTTTTTATACTCTTTAATTGGGAGGCAACAGAAAATATGGCAATTTGGCTAAACATGAAAGAAATACCACCCTATGAGATAAGGACTTTAAAAATTGTGTATGCCAAACATCTTCAGATTATAGGGATTGGTAATGCTACTTTGAGGTTGGTTCATGTTGTGTGAAAAAGGCAAGTTTTAGGGCATGAAGATCAGGAAATAAAAAATAATATAAAGCTAGCTATAGTTAGAGGGGAATTAATAGGATACGGAATGAGAAGAAGAATATAGAGGAAGGGTTTTATATAATTATTTTATAATTCCTCTGTTTGATCAAAAACTCATTTCTCTCAGGTTGAAAAATACCTAGCAGTTGATATTAAAAATATCTGAGAAATGTGTCAAGCAGTGGTTGCTTAAGAGAAGGTATATTTCTTGAGGAACTCCCCAGTCAGTCAGATCACAACATTTTATCTGGATTTTTCACTGGTGTAGAAATTGAGAGGTAATACTTCTCACAAAAAAAGCTTATTACTTGACTTTTTGCAGTAACAGAGTCAACAGAATCAACCCCTACTAAAGTGGAAGAAAGAGCCACTGAAATGCTGTCTGAAACAGGTTGGTTTTTTTTCCAAATACATTGGTAAAATCTGCTTCATAGTAAACTGCCATAAATTCATAGTAATAAATTATTATACTGTAGATGTGTCTTAAGTATAGGACTGATTTTAGTGACTCAAATCAATTACCTTTTCCATTGAAGTACAAATAAAGCTTTCTAAAATACAGATTTTATCTTCACTGTCTACAGAAACATGTACAATATATTTTCTATTGTTTTCTGTGCTTCACATTTTAAGAAACTAAACAATATCCCTGTTTCCCTCTTTCCTCCCAATGAGACGAGGCAAGAACAAGCTTGAACTTCAGTGGCTTTCGTATGTCTTATAACAGACCTTTCAAAAGCCAAAGCCCAGTCTTGTTTTCAGAACCCACTTTTGTGCTGCCCTTGACCTGCATAACTTAGGGGTAGCAGCAAATCTGTGCCTGGTTGCATTGGAACAGCCTTTGAAACATAAGTTGTAAATATAAACATAAATAGTATGCATGAATATTGGTTATAATTTAAGTGACTTATTGGGTGCTACGGAAAAAATGTAGTATATAAATGTATAGCTGTTTAAAATAAAATACAGTTCTATAACTGCTGAATGCTACTTCTTATTTTAAAGTCCTAAAGTTCTCCTGTTTGTACTGTTAAGTACTGCTATTGGTAAGTTTCTGACTGTAGGGTTCAGATACAAGATACAACATCTAGGAGTCTTAAAATTTGCAAAAGCTTTTAGAATAATCAGTACCAGTGTCGTCTGGAAAAATCACTCGTCAGTGTATTTCACTAAGGATGAGGAACATAAAAACTAATCACATGGAATGTCATGAGCAGTGTATGAGGCTAAACACACAGTTACTCTGCTAGTTGACAGAAACTCTAAAACATTAGTTTTCCAGGTAGTTAGTTGGAGATGCCAGTCAAATTGGTTGGAATGGTAAAAGCAAACAAGCAAATGCACCCCAAGAATAGAACATGTCATCTGCTACCTTAGATCTCTGGCAAAGGGGAAAAAAAAACACAAAGATCTGTAATAAGTAGATTTGGTCTCAATTTGTGTGTAGGGCAACTTATGTAAATTGCCAGAAAAAACTTTTAATACAAACAATAATGAGAAAAGTCTTTGGAAGAATAAAATATTCTTAATAGATAGGAAGTATTAACCTACATTGTGCAGTCTGATGTTCAAGATATGATGAAGACATTAACTTTTCCTAGTTGTTGTAGCAGATGAAGAAGGGTAGTCACTTCTAATTCTAAGTGAATCATTCTTAATGATATTTATTAGTGCTTAATTTTCTGTGTTGAAAACTGTGTTCTTTTCCACGTGATGGGTCTAAGATGAAAAGCAGTTACCGTGCTATGATTTAATATCAAGCTTTTTTTTGTCTTGAGCTTGTTTCTATCTTAAGATTGTAGATTGATAGAATTCCTGCATTTCCCATCACTGTAATGTCTTGAGTATTGCGTAGATAAAAGCTCTAAAAAGCGTAGGTAAAAGCTCTGAGCTTCATAGAAATACCTCATTCACTTTTCTGTAGATTTAGTAACCTCTGCTTGAGGTATTTAATTTTTGTGATTAAATATTTTAATCTGTAATGGAAAGAAATAGAGAAAAAATAATCATCCTCACTGGGTTTAGAACAGTCTGTGTTGAGCCCTGGGATTTATCTCTGTGGTTAGTGACAGTTTTCATTCTGTAGTTCTGCTTGCGATGTTGTCTTGCATTCTTGCAATGTCCTTTGTTGACCATGTCATGCAGTGTGGTTTTTTTTCAATGTAGAGAGATGTCACATAACACAGACTCATTGTCCTGTCCCGTTCCACCTCCCCCACCCCTGGGCTGCTGCTGCTCTCTGGTGGCATCTCTGAAACCATCCAGAGGCCTGTTTATAAAGTGTCCTCTTAGCAAAGTCTATCATGCTTTGAGAGCCGGTATTCACCGGCAGCAAAATCAATTTCACTATACTTGTCTTATTCCTAGTCTGAAAATTATGCATCAGACTTGGGCACTGTTTTCTATAGATTAGGTAAAATATTTCAGTATGTATGTAATTGTTAAATTGGACATAATTTTAACATTACATGTTAATGTATTTCCTTCCATTTGGATTAATACTGCTTTGAGTATCAGGCTTCTAGAAGTACGAAGTTTTTGATCAGCTGTGATTGGCATTCCCAAAGCAATTCTGTTATGCATTGCTCCTTTAGCAAATAAGTAAATAAATTTTTAAGCTGTGAATATAGTGCTACCTTCTGCCCTATAATGAACCATTACAAGCATTCAATAAATATTTGGTGTCTTAGTAATTCATAACTAGTAGAGCCATGTACATTAATTGGAACTATGCTATATACTTTTGAATAGGCAACATTTCCATTGTGAAAACAGACTGGACCTTGACAAAAGTGATTTGAAGGCATACATCAACTAGAATAAACATTGAAAGAGAATTAATTTGAACATTTGGGATTATAAACAACAATTTATCCTCAATTATGATTTTTGTTCCCCTTCCCAAAGCTTAATTAATGTTCAGTCTTTTTTTTTTTCCTAGGGAAAAGGGTGAAATGAATTAAAAATCTGTAGCTTTTTTCTTTTCAATAACTTCCCATTAAATAAATCCCTTGATATCATCATCTTGGTTACAGAATCTCCTTAAAACCTTTTTAAGGAGTATAGGGCAGTGTAAAAATCCTGACAGATTTACATGATGTAGTCAGGCTTTTTGGCTTTGGTATTTACAAGCATAAAGGCTCAGAAAGCAGTGTCAGCCTATTGTCTGTCGTGCAGAGTATTCTTACTGACTCAAAGGACACTTGCAGTTGGCTTATCAGTCATAAGTCATTTCTTCACAGTGTTGCCCTGTAGGTTTTAACAACGTTCTTTTATAACTATTTGAAACTCAGTAGCTAATGTTCATGAAGGATGAATTACACACAGACAAAAATATAGCTTATATTCTATATGTATTTACATATAGAGTGTATAGGCAATTAGGGTGCAATATGTAGCCAGTGTTGCCCTAAGGAATTCCTAGTGACATGTTGCATATAAAAACTCTACATGAGGGGTTTAGAAACAAGTCAAAAGATCTGAACTGTTCCTCTGGGTGATGTAAATGAAGAATGGCTGTTACACGTTGTTTATGTATCAAAGTCATTCACACTTTTTTTCTGCAGTAGCACTGGTGGCCCAGGTCTGGTAGTAACAGTCACAGATTAAAAACCGCTAGTTGAAACTAATCCTAAGCAAGTTTGGTGTTCTGCTGATAAATACAGTAGAGCACTGTTTACAAAGTGTGAGATTTGTTTGTTTGGAATCATACATTTGTAGTTCAGGTTAGTCTAGTCCAAGCTTGGAAGTGTTTCTAGCACAGAAAGGATGGACTTTTGTGTAGGAGGAAAGTCAGCAGTGTTTCCTACCAACCCAAGCTAACTTCCCATCCCATCAGTATAGGAATAGAAACTTAGCGTACAACTTAGTCATTATATTTCTCCAGAGGAAAAGTGACAGAGATGACTGCAGTGGCTGGGCACAAAGCCGTAGCTACATAGCAATGTTTCTGTTTGTCTCATCAGAAGGCCTGACTGTGCTTTGTTGTATAATTCAGGTTTCCACAGAGTATTAGACTGAAGGTCTTAGTCTTCGTTCCTCTGGCTGTTGGTGGCTCAGGCTCATGGCATCTGTGGGATGGAGATACCGCAAGGCCACTTGTCAACTGTAATAGTGTTCACTCATTTTCAAGAATAGTAGTTCTAATCTGTGTAAATGATGTGATCTTGAAAGTCAGTTACAGATCATGCAATAGTCTCAGCAGATTTGATGTTTGCCAGCATTCGATCGCTAAAATCCTTTCCAAAGTATTAGGCAGCTTGTATGATTTTACCCCCAAATGGAGATTGAGGGGGGAGGTGGAAGGAAGAGAAGGACCTTACTTGAGGAATCTCTTTGCTATCAGCATGGCATATTTGTATGCGTGTGTTTAAGTGGCATGGAAAGAGTTCATCTGCACCATTCTGCAGTCTTGCTCCTTTTTCTGTGGGCATCTAGATCACCTCTGCATTCAGCACTGTGACACGTGTTGATCATGTTGCTGAATCTGCAACTGCCAAGCATTAGTACTAGAGAGCAATATAAAAAACTAACTAGAATTAAATAGTAAAATGTTTAGCTTTTGTATTTGTTCTGCAACTGTATTACTGAACTCTATACTAATGACCCTATGGGAAAAAGCAAAATTTCTATTCTGAATTGAGGCTTTCTCCATGTCTCATAGAGTTCTCTGCTATATTTCTATAACAGTACTTCTGTAGACATCTGCTTACTTCAAGGTGGTATTTTGTTATCATTCTTTGCCTTTGTGTAAGGTTGTTTCACACTTTGAAATTTATTGATACAACTTTTACTGAAGAGTCTAAAATGCCAATTGCCTGTACCTAATAGGTATTGGTGCATGCGAAGCTAACAGGAATACCTTCTTCAGGTCAGGCAGAGTACACTGCTTATATGGCTCTGTTTTCAGTAACTTTCCATGGCACCACATTTTACTATATAGATGGAATTATTATTTTCTTGGTGTTGTAGAATGCAAGTTGCAAAGCCAAGAGATAAATTGTATGGTGCACTTACTAATATTTGAAATATGTGAATCAACATCTTGTTATAGGAAGATTCCTGGCATGAAAGTAAAGCCAGAGACAGTTAGTGTCTCTGGAAAAATAAGTGGGTTTATTAGTCTAACTGTAGGTACACTGGCTTATATGTGTCCTAAACCAGTTAACTAAACCTTTGTAACTATGCTTTGGCTGAAAAATTTGTTATTTTAATAGATTAACATGTATTTTTTTTTGTGTGTACTTCTACTGTAACACAGGGCAGTGCACAAGACACATCTAACTATGTTTTAATACCCTTGGGATGATTGTGAGAAAATTTTGATATTGGTGAGCAGTCTTGTTCAAAACATGGACTAAGCTGAGATTTGGTCTCTAACATACTCTGATCTAATGGAATCATTTATTCTAAGCCTCATTAGAGAGGCAATGGAAATTGTAAAAACTCTTGGGAAAATAAACTCTCTACCTCCATGAAATTTGGGCTTATGACATTGTTAAATATATTTTGATCTATACTAATTCAGTGCTTGGATTAAACAAAAGACAACATTATGCAGTAGTTACAGATGCAGAAACAGATGGACAGTAGCATGGTGATAAGCATATTTTCATGTAAAAAGAGAATTGGAAAGAACTAGAAAATACTGTGAAATTAAAACTGAATGAGTCCTTACCACCCCACCCCCTGAATTATGAAAAGTCTCAATTTTCCTTCTTCAAACTACTTAGTCTGACTTCACAGTCCCTTTGTATCTACACCCTGAACTGATATTTGTGGGTTGGTGGTTTTTTTTCTTTCTTTCTTTCTTTCTCTGAGTGTAGGTGTAAGGACCACAGAATACAGCCTGGAAGAAATTGATGAAAAGGAAGAGATGAGTGTGCAACAGGGAGAGGAAAGTGAAAGTACGGATACCTCTCTCAGGACAGGAGAGGTTACTGCAGCCTTCAGCTTTACTGAGGTACAATTGGAAACTGAAAAAAATGATCCTGCTTCATCAGCTCTTGTTCCTGGCACTGTTTCTGTAGACAACTCACAAAGCTTCAAGGAAGAAAAACAAGAAAATATGAGCACAGATGGCAAGTAAGTACGCTTTGTGACAAAGAAAGAAGCACTGGGGAGGGAATGGGGGAGGCAAATAAAATATAGAGTGCTGTTTCATTGTGGAGCACAGAATAGAGAATTGTGAGAGAGGAATGAGCTTAATATGCTTAACTTTCATTGTAGCACTCTTCTGGACACAGTAATTCATGAAGCCTTTCAACAAAAATGACAGTGTTCTGCTGGGTATTCTGTTTAAGCCTTCCTTTCCTTACTACTAAAACATCCAGATCCCAGAAAAGCTGAACCCATCTCTAAAGTTTCCAACATAATTACTAGAGCAGTGCAATGTGCTGGGGGGGAAGTGGGGGAGAAGAGGGGCGGGAAATGTGATTTGATTAATTTAAAGAAAATTTACAAGATCATTCTTACAGTTGGGGGGAGAACAGGTATATTGGTCATTTAGGTTCTTCTAGGCATGCTTCTATTGTTTATCTGTTACCTGTTGTTCTACAATTTGATTTGCTTTCTTAATATGTTAGCCAGTTGTCTTGACCTATCTTGATCTGTCTGCTCTCAGGACAAACAAGAATTAACACATTACTTTCCTTAACCACTCATTTTCCCTTCTGGTGATGTTGTAACTTTGCCCTTCAGCATGTTTGTTAAACTACCTGACTCAGCAGGTTCCCAACATGAGTTAGTGCCTGCTTGAAATGAATGTTGATTGTCCAGAGAAGTCCCACTGCGTTAATGTAATTCACTATTTCTGTTGTTCTTTGGGGCAACTGAACTGGCTACTGTTCCTAATTTAAATTGAAAGAACTGTTTGAGTTACTGTACCGAGGCCAAAATGCGTGAATGCTATAGTAGCCAAGAACTTTGAAGGTAACACAGAGAGCTTTGACTTGTATTTCTAGGGTCTTTTTGTGAGTTCAGTGCCAAGTGGGGCTTTGCAAAAATCTTTGATGTTCTGTCCTGAGAAATACTGCACAAATTGCTTGGGTGTGTCTGCTCTGTGAGGAACTAAGCTGGTGGATCTGCCAAATGTTATTTTTAAGTTCTTGCAGATTATCGAGACCTGAATTATTGGGCCAGTTTGGCCAGTTGTCCAGGGGATATTTCCTCACTCCCACCCTGCAACTAACTTGTATAGGCCTTTTGTGGCCTATAATACTGCTGAGCATCACCTAGCTATGCACTGTGCTGTAACTTCAGAGTTTGGAAATCCTTTTCTTCATGAAATACTACAGTGTTGAAAATGAGGAGTAGGGTTTCTCTGGCATTGTTTCTGGAAATCTGGTAATTCAAATTTAACATAAGATCTAGTGACTTTGAAGATGTTTTTTAATCAAATCTGGGGTATGTATAGTATTCCAGTCAAAAGGTCTGATTCCTGTAATATTCTGACATTTGGCGACTTTCTTTTTCGTTTGTGTTTAAACAGTTCAGCCTGTTGCAAGTACTTGTCATTCAGTCCCTCAGCTGTGTTCAAGGGAATGGAGATAAGCAAGAGTACAGAGGGGGGCAGGACTGAGCTTTAATGTTCTTCCAACAAAAATTTTGAGTGTGTATGCTTCTGTTTAGTGGTTATTGGACACTTACAGCATGTTTTGGACTGTGCAGGCAACATGAGGATGGATGCTTATTGAGGAATTTATCATTTTAAATTACTCAAAACAGATGTTTCAGCTCACAGCAGTGGTTCCTGATAACTAATGCATTTGATGTGGCAAATGAAATTGAATCTTCATAATGCCAGTCGTAGTAGTACAGAAAATAAAAGTATATCAAACATATAGAAGTTTGAAGTTCTAATATTTTTAAAAGAAAAAATGAAGTATTTAAAAAGAGAAATTTAAACTATTTTGGCCTTTTTCATTTGCCTTTTGAAGTCAGATACTTAATATTTCCTGAAAAGAGATGAGTTTTTTTCAGCATTTGTGCAGTTCTTTTGTCCCCTCTGATCAGAGGCAGACATTGTATGCATTGGCAAAATGTTTAGTATGCAAGTAACATATTTTGTGCATATTTATTTGTTGTTCTCAAGACATTTCTTGCAAGGAACAAAGTTTTTCATTACTATTTTGAAAAGTTTATACTGCACAGTTCATATGCAGTCAGCATCTCATGTGACTTCCTGCATATTATGTTGGAAACAAAATTAAAGACAGATTCTAAATATTGGGGGTGTCATAAGACTTCATGCTAAGAACATCGTTAAATGAAAGATAAAGCATTACCTTAGTGGCTTCACTAAAACTTGAGTTGTTACTGGAAAGGGGCTTGTTAAAAGTGAATGAGTAAAGAAAAGGAGAGGAAGAAGGGAAAGGAAATCTGATCGTGCTACACAGAAGAAAGTGAAGCTGCATATCATTTCAGTGAAATATCATAGCAGCATTTCCTCTCATTTAAAATAAATAAACGATTCTGTTGAGTACTCCAATGTTTGGCGGAGTGATTCTATTTTGTCCATCTGTGTTTGGAGAATATTGCCAGTTCTCTTGCATCTTTTCTTCTGTTTACTGAAATGAATGATACCAGCATATTTAATGTATTGTGCTTTGCAGAGAACTACAGACTAAGATAAGCAGTGAGCAAGCTGCATTTGAGAAAGACAGGAAGCTTAAAATTTTGGATCAGAATAAAAGTCATGGTGAGTAGTTCCCACTCATTTTTAATACTTCAAAACAAGTTTGAAGAAAACTCTTCTATTCCTTTGAAAACAATCATAATACCATCATATTTGAATTGCTATCATCGGATTATTTTCTTTATATTTCCTCTAGCTCTGGTGTATCCTCTTTGAGACGAGGTTACAAAAATTGGCTGCAGGTTTTTTTTATTTTTTATTCCTCCAGCAGTAGTCAAAACTGCACTGTTGTAGGGCAGTGTGGGTGGAGTATTGTTTAGGAGAGGGAAGGAGGTTTTAGTGTTTTCCAATTGTCCCCTTGTACAAATATGCAAGGTAGAGTTAACAAGTAACATTTTTAATGTTAAAACCATAGAACAGACGAAAACATAGAACTACAAAGATGGAACTAAATAAAAATCGGATCTAACTTAATACTGAATAGACTTAGAGCTCAGGTCACTGATATCTGTATAATCAACTGGAAGTTGTTAGCACTTTTAAAATGAATCTAGAATAGATTTTTAAAGGTCATGCATGACCTTCATGTATGAACAGAAGCCTGTTAACTTCCTTACTTAGTTACATGTTAAGTAAGGAAGAATACCTGAGTAAGAATACAATTGTTTGGCAATATCAGTCAAATATAAGTATATCTTTAACCAGCTTTTAAAAGTGTTAAGGAAAATATTAATATTAGTGATGAGCCAGTACTTGTAGTTAAATGTATTGGGTTGGGCCGTCATAAGTGGGCATTTGTATTAATTTCCGGAATCTCTATAACTTAAAGATTGCAGTGAGACAAAACTCCTTCCAACAAATGAAGATGGGAGAGAACATCAGACAGCAGAAATTAAAGCAGTAGATTTTAGAGAAAATAGCAAGCTTGAAGTTGACAGACTATCAAACTGCCAGGCATCTAAAAATGACATCTTTGTAAGTCAGAGCAATTATACTCAACTGATTCCAGAAAAGCAAGATCAGAAAAGAAAGCAAACCAGCATGGACACAGTAAAAACTCAGGATGTTGCAATTCAGACAGGTTCATCAGTTAGCGATTTGGGAAGGACTACACAAAAAGAAACGATGGTTCTTCAAGATTGTGAATCATCCTCATTCAGAGGACCGGTCCCTCAACAAAATACAGGTACAAACAGCCCCCTTCTTCGAGTGATGCAAGGAATACAAACAGATAAAGAAATTGTAACTGAACAAAATCTTCAGAGACAAGATGTTACACCTGAAAAAGTAATTCCCTTAAAAGATGAAATTCACATTTGTACAAATGGCAGTAATGTTGCTTCACCAGAAACAGTTGCAAAAACTCCAGATGGCTCTCCTATAAAGGGTTACCCTCTTTATAGACAGGACATGAAACATAAACCTAAACCTGCTAATGAAATTACAAGAGATTACATACCAAAAATTGGAATGACTACTTATAAAATAGTGCCTCCAAAATCCTTAGAAATAATGAAGAGCTGGGAGTCAGAAGTTGCATCAGATTGTAATGATCAAGAGGTATCTACTTCTGACAACTCTCCAAAGCACGAAGACCCCAAAGAATTCACAATGCAAGCTGAAATTCCTAATTTTCCAAAAAGCGTGGGTCATTTACAGGCTTGTTCACAAAATAAACCTGCAGCAGCAAATGATCTGCTGCACAGGGTGAACAGCATGTCTGAACATGGGGTGACATCTGGAGCCAAGATTGCTACTGAGAGCAATCAAACAGAAACAGAGCCTTCCAAGCAGCCTATTCCACTGATGCTCAACGTGGATAATACAAATGCTTCTTCGGAGACTCAGGACAAGTCAAATGCATTAAGTCCTACAGCAAAGCCTAATTCTTTTTTTCTTCAGATGCAACGAAGAGTTTCAAGTCATTATGTGACATCGGCAATTGCCAGAAGTACTGTTAGTGCTCCTAATTCCATTCCAAATGAAGTTAAAAATACAGAGATTGAAAAAAGAATCTCATCACCTGATGAAACTTCTTTTTCTTTACATAAAACAAGTAGTTCCTCTCCTCCAGCAGATGAAGAAAAAGTTGATGATGGGAAAAAAATTGAATCCTCCACTTCTCCTGTTAAAAGCAATAAACCGTCAAGTTTTCCCCCCTGCCAGCCAGCATCATTGAACCTAAGAACTCTAAGAACTTTTGCAGTTCCAAAGCCATACTCCAGTTCGAGGCCATCCCCTTTTGCTCTTGCTGTCTCATCAGCAGTCAAAAGGTCACAGTCATTCAACAAGACACGTACAATCACTAGCCAGGCACCTAGAGAGGAAGTTCCTGTTGAACTCTCATCTGCCACTTCTGCAGCTGAATTCTCCTCAGCTACCTCCCTGCCTCAAGTGAAAAACCCTTCCTTACACAGCATAACTGGAGGGTCACTAAATAATCTAATGGATAAGGTAAACTTTATTTCTAATATTTATTGATTGGTGAATTTCTGCATTGTCATTTACAGCAGAGCAGAGACTTATTCTGCCTAATCACTGAACTACTTGCTTATCAGAAAGTTCTGTATTGATACGGTGTAAACATCTTGTGGTACGTAGGAGTAGCACAGCATCATAATGAAATATAAGGAAAAAGGAATGCTAAAGTGAAAGCAGTCTCATTCAGAATAGTGAAAATAATTATTTCTTGCCATAATTAGCACCCCTCGTACTTTGAAGAACAGTAAATTAAACAATCACTTATATTGTGTATACCTGTTTTTATGTTCAGAGCACTTAGGATGTGTTCCTTGTGGTTCTGCATGTTGGTTTCTTTAATTTTGGTTAGCATGAGTTTTGCTTCTAGTGATCATGTCAGAAACGTACTTGAACCAAGGGTGTAAAATTTTGCTGACATAACTACTTACCTTAAGTAAGAAACTTTAATATATTGCTGATTAATACATTAGCTGATTTTTGTTTTTATTTTTGTTAATGTTGCAAGTGCATAGATGGAAATATGGCATCATTCAGAGAACTGTTTTAAGCTGTTCTGGCAAAGGTACTTTCTGTCTTCTGTAAGTTCCATCTGCACAACGGCAGCTTGATCTATCCACAAATCCTGAGATGTGTACGTGAGCCTAAAGACTGCTGGCTGCCTTGCATGTTCTGTACAAATCTGCAGTATTATAGGATTCTGGGCTTAGCAGGCAAGAGACTATACTATTCCAGCCTTCCTGTTTTTATAACCATTCTTTGGGTATGGAAGTTAGATGCTAATCTCTGCTCAGTAGCTTCAAAATACAGCAGTGCTTGCCACCATCTATGCTTTTGGTTCAAAATGCATTCTTGAACTTCTCAGGATAGCTTCTGGATAAGGATTATACACATTAAATTTAGATTCTCAGAGGAAACCATTAGTAAAATAAATGGTCATTCTAGCATATGTGATAGTGATGAATGGTTTTATATGGAAATACTTTGGAAGTGATCTTTGTTAGATACTTCAATGCTTAAAGAATATTTAAATATGTTACAATGTGTTGTCTAATGTGCCTAAATTTGAGGTGCTGACATTTTGGAGTAATAGCCTGTCAAGTCATCAGGGAAATAAAATAAAGCAAAACAAAAAGATCTCAACGAGTTGTAGTGCTCAAGTATCATCTAGTTTAGTTGACATAGAAATTCAGATGATAAAATCATAGTGTGTTTCCTTCTTTTCCTTTTGGAATATATTATTTCCATATCTTATCACTTTGTGGAGTCTCAAACTCTCTGATCTTGAAGGAATTTCTTCACCATTTTAATAAGCCAAAATAAATTTATGAAGCTTAGAACTTTTTTGTTGCTGATAAGTTGAAGATTAGTTTCCAAAAGCTATAGTGGAAACCTGGCTGCTTTCTGAAATCTTGAACAAAGCAAACACTGCAATGGTGGCCCAGTTTGAGATGCAGCCTCTTGCAAGTTGACTTAGTTGTGACTTATTAAAGGTCTTTGTTATGTTTTTCCTCTTGCTTCCTCTCTTTACAGAGAAGCAGCAATGTGAATAGTGAGCAAAAGAGTCAGGCACAGTCAGGTGCTTCAACTGACCACCCACCTCCTGTCACTACGAGGCAAACTGCGATGACAGTCCAGCGCTCTGACCCAGAACAGATCCACCAGAGCTTGCTGGCTGCAATCCGCTCTGGAGAAGCTGCTGCCAAACTGAAAAGGGTGAGTTTTCATCACTGCATCCATAACAATGAACTCATGGTGTTTCCTTCAAAATTGCTATATTAATGTCTGACACTAAAAGCAGTTAGCTTTGGCATGAAGTGCTGTGAGGAGGTCTCTTAACAGTGGGAAGGGAGGTGGGGAGGAGAGTTCAGCTTTGCAGAATAAATTGGTGCATGCACACACAAAGCTTTATATGCCCATACTTTCAAAAAGTGCAAATGCAATAGGAAATCTTCCTGAAATTAGTTAGATATCTTTAAGTTGTCAATTACTGTCTCTTTCAAAACCTCAGGAATGTGTTAAATTATTTGTGTTTATATGTTTTGAAGTAGTGTGGTTTCGGATGCATGCTAAGCAGCTTCATCCTAGACCTGAATTAGCTGCAATCCTTTGCAAGCAGATAAATGTAAGTTGTGAAGATTTGATTTTTCTAGGTATTAAACTCTATTAGGTCCTTAATTCTGCAAGCCTCCTGCTGCTGTTTGGTATTGTTAGTAAGATATTTCTCAATGTTTTGTTAACAGTCCTAGTAGGTCTGTCTTCCCCCACTCCCTCAGGTAAAAAGTGCTACTTAATTTTTCTTTTCTGTCTCTTAAAATGCACCTGTACTTCTTTCACTGGGTAAAATACCACAGGCTTTAAAAATCTATTGTTTTAAATTTGTAACCAGACAATTTAATGATAGTCTCACAAAAAGCTTTCTTGATGTAAAAGCTTTCTTGATGTAGCATTAATATTTTGGATTCTGTACTGAAGAATAATTTCTCATTGCAGAAAGTTAAGAAACTCATGAGGTTTTTTTCCTCTTCCTTTTTGCACTTTAAACTTGAATGAAAGCAAATGATGTGTGGTGGGTGGCTGTGAGTGCTTTTTTGTTTGTTTTTAATGGAAATTTTTTACTCTCTGGGATCAAAATTTCTCAGGTGCTGGTCAAATATTAGAATAATCTGCTTCAAATATGTGAGGTTTTATTTCAGTTTAGCACTGCAACAGCCTGTCTGAGGCCTGTAGGCCTCCTATTATTTCTACTCTGAATAGGAAGATTCATTTTCCCAGAAAGGGTATAACCATGCTTAACTAGTTGTTGCCTTCAGCCAGTAAGAGCAGTACATAAGGCACTGTAGTATTGCTTGCTTCTATTTGCCACTAACTTCAAGCCATTTTAAAACAGGTTAAGATTAAGCAAATATCATATTGTTCAGAGTCACTTTGATGTTAACTTGATCTATTCTACCTGAGTTTGTTTTGTTTGTTTCTTGCTTGTTTGCTTGCATGTATTTTTACTAAGGTGTTTTTTCCAATGCACAATTGTGAATAATACTGAATATTTTGCATAATGTGTGAAATTTGTTTTATGATTCTGTGGGAAATACCTATAGGTATTGGCTACTGACACAGTAGCTTGCAAGTGTTTTTAAAAAATAAAATTCATAAAGTGCATTTCAGAATTCAAGAAGTCTATAGCTACTTGACAAACCACAGACAAAACTTATTATGCGGTTATTTATCATTTTCTAATAAAGATGATGACCCATATAGTCTTACCAGTCAAGGTACAAGAATGGTACTGTGAAGAAGAGAGAGATGATGACTCAAATCCTTTTTTTCACCCTTTCCCTTGCTCACTCTGCTGTGGGCGGGAGATGTTCTTCCTCAGTATGGTATCTGTAGAGGCTGGGGGTGAGGAGGGGCTTTTTTAAGGAAAAGTGATTTGAAAGTGATCACTTTTTTTTTTTTTAAAGAAAAAGTGATTAGAAGATTCCATAAGCATGAGGAAAAGCATTTCTGCAACGTTGAAACCTGAAATAGGCTTCAACATCCACTCCACACTCCTCCTAAAATGCAATGAAGAATCTGCTGAAATTCTGCCAAACAAAATTGTACACACAGTGCTCTTTTCACTCTTAACCAGAGTGCATGTGCTGTGGTACAGGTGTGTCTGACTGCAGAAAGAGAATTTTTTTGGCCTATGGCAAATTTAATAACAACATTCCCATTTTGTGTTTAACATGGAGAACTTGGCTGTACTAGGACAAATAGAGATGTGAAACATTTTGCATCAGTAAGTTTGCACCCAAAAGTGATTTCCAGTATTGAAAGGACTTCTTGCGTGCATTCACCTCAGCTTCCACTATCGTGCTGCTCTCAGTAAAAGGGGTAGTAACGCAATCCATTGGAGTTGTGAAAGGGGGTTGTCAGGTGCCTGCTTCTCAATTTACCTCTCACTGTACTCTCTGTTTCTTGAGGTCTCTGAGGGAATCATTCAAAAGATAAAATGCTGGCACCAATAGCCAAATCCTTTATTTTTTCCCTATTTTACTTAATAAGTTGTCAGTATGCAATGCCAAGATCTGTGGCCTTTTGTGTTGCTGGCCTTTTCTGTTGAATAGAGCCATCAGTAATTACTAACCTAAAATGGGTCAAATGAGGTTTCTTTTTAACCATTTTCTCTTAAGAATATTTTCATTTTGTTTAGTAAGCTATGTGCTATGGTATGTAGCTCCCATGGCTCCCTTTAACTCCAACTGGAGTAACTGGTTTTTGTAGCTCCCCTGAAAATTAGGTCTTTGCTATCTATCCTAAAAATTATAGTTTGCTCCTGATACAAGAGCATGGCATAAATGAATGTCAGATTTTGTTAGGAATCAGTTCTATTCAATATTTAATTTTAAAATGTTCATTTTGAGTGATAGTTTTTTCATGTATTCCTTTTCAGCCAAGTCTGGAGATGGACTAAAAATTCGATATGTTTTGAATAGATATTCACTGAATTTCTTGATAGAAATGTATGCAATTACTTAAAAACATTTTATTCTACTTCTTTAGCATATATGTGCTTTTTTCAGAAATTATGTAGGAGATCTGTCATTGGGATAAGAAAAACACTAACCGAAATAACAATATTTTTTTTTATAAATAATGCTATGAAACATACTACAGTCAAATTATTTAAAAACTTAGGTTAATATTCTTTTTCCCTTTTTTTTTCCCCGCTGCCTCCAGGTTGGTCCTCCATCAAACACTATAGCGGTCAACGGAAGAGCCAAGCTTACTTATTTGTATTCCACAGAAGCAAAAGCTAATCACTAGTTATTATACCAAATATTTTGCACTTTACTACTGCTTCATAGGCCAGCTTAATACTAACTATAAATTTTTGAAAGTGTAAATGCAAGTATATGTTAATATATTTTTGTCAATTGGTATAGGAATTTCACACTGGGTCCTTTGATGCCTTGGAAAAGATTATTAGAATATGTAAATTATGGTAATAATTTTATCTTTATAAAGCTGAGTATGGTAATAATTTTCTCTTTATAAAGCTGATTATGCTGCTAAAAACTTTTAAGAGGAGGTGTAGATGAGCTTTGCTTATGTTGGAATGAGTGTCAAAAATTGTTGACTTCAGCCTTCAAGACTGAACAATATGTAGCAGTATGCTGAATTTACAGATTTAAAGAAATCTAAGAATTTTAGATAATTTTGAATTGTGTATTACTTTAACAGATTGTAAGAATTTAAATCTACCACATGCTGCCTCCATATTAGTTCATTAAATTAATTTTGTAATTAGTAGAAAATTATATGCAATACTTTTGTTTCTCTTAAAAAAAAAGTTTTTGTTCCTTGAGCTGATGTAGTTGGGATAAGTATTTTAATCTTAAATCTCCTTCAATTTTTTCCTAGTAGTATACAAAAAAAAAAAAGACAAATTACTGGAAATTTTTGTACTACTTAAATTTTTTCTTAACAGTAACACTACATGATGTTTCTCATCTACTCTTTGAGCAACTGTATATAATATTTACCTAGCACTCAGATGAACAAAACCTTTTGTGAACTAGATATACTTTTAAATAGACGTCAGCATATAGTCACTTACGGATAAAATGCAAATTTCAGTTTTGATAATTAATGAAGTTTAAAAAAAATCACTGGAAGTATGACTAAACTTTAGACTTGTTTGTGTAAAATATTTTAATCTTCGAACAGCACAATAATACACTTACAAACTATTCTTGTGTCTCAGAGCCTCTATTTACAGACTAAGCGTTAAATACCAAAATGGGAATATATATATAAAGAAAATGCTTCATGTTATATTTTATCTATTTTGCATTTCTTGTCAAGATGATACATTTTGGGGAGAGGGCGGAAATGTGATCACACTCGTGATGAAATAGCTAGATTATGGATGTATGCAGCAAGTGCTGGGGTATTTGCCATATTAAAATATTTTCTTGCTATACTTGATTTAAATAAAACAATTATATTTAGTTTCTATTCTTTAACAATATATTTATTTTGTACTTTAAAGTCATTGTGTAACTCATTTTCTGAAACTGATCTATATGTGCATTTCAAAGGGTTATTAATGGTTTGCTGCCAGTTTTTTGTGCAATAATCTCAGAGAGGTCTCATTACTTTTCTAGTACAGGCTCAATTATTGGTTGCTAATAAAACTGTTAACTTAATGCTGAAACCCTTCGAAGAACGTTTTAGTAAATAAAATTCATAAAGAGAACTGATGAGCACTTGTTCGCTGCTGTTCTCTCATGTTTTCTCTCTTATAACTTAGTCCCCTGTCAAGGTGTGCTGCCACTGCCTTCTCCTAGTCAAGGGCTGATTATAAGGTGGAACAGGGAACCCACATGGTAGTTCAAAAGATGTGTTTCAGGGTCTGATTGCAAAAGAATGCTTCATTCCTCACTTGAAAATGGTGAGATAGAAGAGGTAGGTTTTTTTTTTTTCCTAACTGGGGCTTGCTTTCTAGATTTTATTATGTCTTGAGCGACAGCCTGGAAAATTGTAACTCACTCTGAGGAATCTACTAAGTGTCTGTGTTCGTTGTGCTATTTGAATTTGGTTTTTCAAGCAAAAACATGCTGATCTGTAACTGGCACAGAGGTTGCACCGCAAAGGAGTCTCCTTGTTTATACTTTGGGTGAGAGGGTTACATTGGCTTTCAAACTTTTGTGTTCTCTGCTGGAGGTGACTAAAAGTTATTTCATACAACTGTAATTTAATCTCCATCTGCAGACTATATAATTTCATTATTTCAATCAAATGTGTGGAGTCTAATTATTCTGGTTTGGGAAAAGATCAAATAACCTTTCTTTGTTGTTGTTTTCTTTGGTTTTGACTACAACACTGTACTGCTGTATATTCCTTAGTCTCGTGTTAAAAGTATATTGGCCTTTGATGTGAACTCCTGAAGGCAAATATAATCTCATGTACTAGAGATTAAAACTAAAAACAACTTTCTTGAATTTTAAGGTTTCTTGTCTGTGCAACTGAACTTGCTTGATAATTAACTTAAATGACTACACACAACAGTACTGTGAAATTGTTCAATGAGATTTTCTGTTACTAGTTGGCAGTATTGTTTAGCAAAACCTTTTTTCCTCTTTCTTCCAACATATATGTAAAACATTTTAAAATCTTGCCATTATATATCTGGAGACTCATTTCTTCTGTAATATTCTTGTATTAAATTCTACCAGAAAAACTCTTGCTGACAAACTTGTGTTTATTAAATATTCAGACAAGAAAACATCTGCTGAAGCAATAAGGATTTTCTAGCAACTGCCAAGTCCAAGTTAGGCAGCAGTAGATTTTTGTTGTGGATGCCTTACTTGCATGGAAAATACCTTGGTGTTTTTTTGTTTTGATCCAAGCATATTTAGTCTGGGGAACCTGTACTAGAGATGCCTTCCAACAGAAGGCAACTATTTATGTCATACTGCTTAAAATCCTCCTGCTGCTTTTGAATGGCAGGCAAAATGTTTGGGGAAGAAAACTCAAGGCTCTGCAGCAACAGAAATGTCAGTGCAATTGTGTAAACAAAATAACAGACCCCACTGAAAGTGTGGTATGACTTACCATCATGAAGCAGCAGATAGTGGTGTAGCATGGTGGGATCTTGCTCTAATTCTGACTCCAAGGCTTTGTAAGTAAAGGATCTTTCTCAAAGAGACAAAAGATTGTATTCTCTATAAAAGATTGTATTCTGATTGAATAACTACAGAACTCTGTAGTTATTAAAGAAGGTATTTTTATTTATTTTGCAGAAGAATAAAATTAAGAATACAGATATACCTGGAAAAGGGAAGCAGTTGTGCTGGGAGAGCTTAATTCATCACCAGGTATTTGGAAATCATCAGTTGTGACTAGAGGTTTTTGCGACCCAGGCAAGAACTCTCATACTTGCAGCTGAAAGATGCTAAACCACTGGGTGTCACCGTTTTAGGAGTATATTTAGTAATCAGAGCCTTAATTTTTGCTGGCTACTTGTGGTTTGTGCCCTGCCATACTGTAGCACACAACATGAAGATATATAAGAGGAAGGAGGACCATCAGTCATTGAAGTGATGTGGATATAGACCATGAGGCGTGGGATCACCTGTACTATGCAAAGAATGGGAATACAACATGAGAGCATTGAATGCTTTTAATGTTAAGTTTGTACAGACACTCATATCAGCCAAACCAATATTTCCAGTTGGAGCTGCTTAGAATCATATTTTAATAAACAATTGTGAAGAAGGTTGAAGGAATTCTGCTAAATAGAAATGAAGGAAGCTTTTGAGTGGTAGGGTGTATATACTTGAATGCGTTGCTTGGTCAGAGTGCATCTGTTAGGTGTTAAACAACTACAACTAGGCTGAAGGGTAGCTTTAAATGACTCAATTGATGCGTTGGTAGCCAAGCAAATACAGCCTTTTGCCGGAGGGAAAATGTGTCTTAAGTTAATTGTCTATGTCAGTGTTAATGGAATGTGAGGCTGAAGTCAAAATTGTGTGTTTGGATCGGAGCTGCCACCTTCACAGCACATGGTAACTGTTTCTGGGTGCTGTGAATGGTCTGAGGTTCTGAAGCCACAACATTCTGTTCAACTTTGATGCAGACTGGAGAGCTAACCCTGGAACATCACTTGTTATAAATGGGCCTCTTAGGAAATTTGCTTTGATGGCAAAGCAAAGCTGTAACAATATCAATGGAAGTGCTTCACAGCTTTTAATTGAAAAGGATGCATTTTATGTGGATTATGTTGTGGTCAATTGCGAATTGCAGGTAAGGTGGATTGTTTTTCCTTTTATTTTCTCAGTTTTAAGTAGTTTCGTGGTAGGGAAAGCATCCTTGCTAAAAGTACATGAAACTTGCAAGTAATGGAATATAACATTTTCTAAAAATACTTAATTTTGTTTTGTCATTCTTGTGACATGGTAACTAACACACACTGCATCAAGAATCTACCACAATGTACTGTACATAAAGTTGTTGCATTATTTTTGTCAGCCATTTCTGCTCATTTACATAAGCACATACCACATTAACATTTTTGTAGGTGTGTATATGTCTTCAAGGAGCAGATTTGGGAGAGCTGTATACTTTTCTCTCTTTAGCTGTATTGAATCTCATTTACATAACAGTACATCTAGTGTTAATGATGTTAAGGATCCCAGTTAAGGAGTGTTTTTACTTTTTTGTGAGTGGAAGATTTTGAATGAGTTTTGCATGCTTCTTCAGCTCTTTATGACAGGAAGTGCTGCTTATCCCTGTCCCCTTTTATATCTTGTTTTCTGTTTTGGCTTTATGGTTCTACAAATATTGTACCACTTCTGAATGTCTGGGTACAAGCCAGAAACAAAAAGACTAACTGAAAGCCTGGTAAGTTGCAATCCCTATTTGTGTAACCACCACAGTGATGAATATAATCCTGTGCAGGACAGCCATTGCTCCACATCTGGTAATATTATAATAATGAAAGAAAATCTTACTATATGGTGAGAGAAGAAACTTGATCTGAAAAAGAGACCAAAACTATCAGGAAATTTTAACTGCATCTGTTGGTAATTATTTCAGACCAACTGTGCATTTGTAACGTAAGACCTGGAAATAAGCCATGCTATCTCTACTACAAATACATACAACTCCAATGCTGAAAAGAGTCATCCTTTCTTGTTATCAGAGTTGGATTTGGACATAAGTTGCTAATTCCTTTTGTGAACTTCAATTCTGAGGATGGTCCTGTGGTAATAGCATAGGACTATGGCCAGTGTGATTATACACATATGCCAGTGACAGTAACTAGCTCCTAGCTTGATTGCATAATGAATGTGTGTTTAGTAAGTCTTTGATATCAGCTGCTGCATGTGAAGAACCACTGTCTTCTATTTAAACAAATTATCTGTTTGGCGGTTTCCGTTAGTGCATGGACATTCCCCAACAATGCTTAAAACAGGAGTTTGGGGCTATGGTAGGAAGCTAATTCTTAGGTTCCTCCTTAGTCATTTGAATATTTCTCAATGCAACTGATAAATGAAATGAAAAGACTGATATAAACTTATTTGAGTAAGGGTGAAAAGCTAGGCATTTCTGAAGAATGCACTCTAAATTTGTCTTAACAAAACTGTCGCTTCTTACATTTGCTAGTAATAGTGACTCAACTGTATCTCAGTAAAAGGTGTGCATCAAGGGGTGGAGGAGACTTTGGTGAGAGAGGGGAAGCTTTAAGATTATTTTGAACTCATCCAGAAGTACAACTTGCTGAGGGAACCATTCCCTTTTTCTCTTCCTTTGAAGAGAAAAAACTGAAATATTTAAAATTCAAAGCACTAATCTTTATTTTAATTTCTTGGATTGGCATGTTACTTCATAACATACCTAACCACCATGTGTGTGTATGACTTAAATATTATATGCTCTTAGTTATTTAATCCAAAAAAAAATCACCAGCTGAAATGTTCAAAAGCCTTTATATAGCTATCAAATGCTCACTGATTTAACCTTATGATTTATCTGCATTTTTATGCAGCTGTGGTATGTAGTTGCGTAAGGTTATGTGAACTGTAAATCTAGAAGTCTCTTAAAACTCAGTTTATTGTGAAGATGAAAATTTGTAGTGTGTCAAGAAATGCTCATTAAATATTCTGTTAGTCTTCAAAGACAAGAAGTTTCAAGGTAAACTTTAAAAATAGAGCAATTGTCAGTGTAGGGGTTCTGCTTCTACTGTTGCCATGTTCAGATAATGTCAAAGCACTGGTGCGCAGCTTTTTTACAGTTCTTAAGTCTCTGTGGATTTTTATTTTTAATTCTGAATTCCATTTTGATCTTAAATGTTGAACAAATGTTCAATTGTTGTTTGAACATTAAGTGTGAAGGATCACAAATCATAGGCTTGATGCAGAGGTTACAGTATGAGGTTATATTATTATCACTGCATAGGGTTGGATGTTCACAGGGGTATCTTACTTTCATGTAGTGTTCAGGTACCTAAACTCTTACAGGTAATAACGGATAAAAAGGATGTACTCTCTACATCAATGTACACATCAGAAAATATTGTTATTTGTGAAGTACATTGAAACAGAAGCCCAAATGAGAAAACAGAGAACAGAGAGATGCATTATAAATGGTGAGGTTTAACTAAAAAGACTAAAGAAGTCCACTGGTTGATAAACTTTTGTTTGGATAAGGATTCTACTGGCTTGAAATACTGAAACTGAAATGTGCTTATGGACAGTTGTTTTGTAGATATCACTCAGGTGTAGACTGTATTGCTAAAGTGGTGTATAATTAGTCTTTTGCAAATATCAAAGGAAAGTTGGCTGTAGAGAATATAATTAAAATATAATATGGCTGGAGAGCTGAAGCTTTCACCTCCTTGGAACTAACTTCTCACATCTAGCAACCGAACAGAGCTGTTAGTCCTCCTTTTTTGTCCGGTTTCTTTCTTTTTTTTTTTTAAAGCATATTTTAATGAATCAAGATTTTCTTGTAATGTTTACCGGTCTCTAACGCATAAAGTCAAAAAGCAAAATGCCAGCTACAAATAATGCAGTGGCCTCTCTTGTACCACACAGTGTAAAGATGCTTGTTTGAAGTCTTTTCTCCGAGTTAATACTAAGCAGGACTGACCTTGATTAGCCTGTAATATTTGGTATCATCATAGCCAGAGCAACAAGAACACAATAAAGTTCAGCATGTAGAAATAAGTTTTCACAAGTGACAAAATAACTAAAAGAATGGCAGTGTTAAGTAATGGGCCTGCATATGTGATCCTGAACATCCACAGGAGTAAAGAGTTTATATGTACGATCATCTCAGGGCAGGGGGAGAACTATGCCCACAGAAGCTGCAGTTGTACAAATTGTTGAAGAATAAATCTGTCTAGCAGCGGCTATTTGCCAAGTGCTAGTGTACTTCGTGTACTAGTGTCAGTGTACATTAACCATTAGCATACTTACCAATGGTTAATATATTTCTACTTGCAAAAATAATGAATAAACTACTGTTGGATGCAGTTTAATCATTTCTCTCCAGCTACTGGAGAGCAGCCCCGCAGAGAGGGATCTGGGAGTTGTGGTTGACAGCAAACTGAATATGAGCCAGCAGTGTGCCCTGGCAGCCAGGAGGGCCAACCGTATCCTGGGATGCATCAAGCACGGCATTGCTAGTTGGTCGAGGGAAGTGATTGTCCTGCTCTACTCTGCACTGGTGCGGCCTCACCTCGAGTACTGTGTGCAGTTCTGGGCACCACTGTACAAAAAGGACATTAAACTGTTGGAGAGTGTCCAGAGGACGGCGACGAAGATGGTGAAGGGCCTAGAGGAGAATACACATGAGGAGCGGCTGAGGTCACTGGGCCTGTTCAGCCTGGAGAAGAGGAGGCTGAGGGGAGACCTCATCGCAGTCTACAACTTCCTCACGAGGGGGAGTGGAGGGGCAGGTGACCTATTCTCCGTTATCACCAGTGATAGGACCCACGGGAATGGTGTTAAGCTGAGGCAGGGGAAGTTTAGGCTGGACATCAGGAAGAGGTTCTTCACCGAGAGGGTGGTCGCGCACTGGAACAGGCTCCCCAGTGAAGTAGTCACTGCACCAAGCCTGTCTGAATTTAAGAAGCGATTGGACTGTGCACTTAGCCACATGGTCTAAAATTTTGGGTAGACCTGTGCGGTGCCAGGAGTTGGACTTGATGATCCTTATGGGTCCCCTCCAACTCGGGATATTCTATCATTCTATGACTCCCCACCAGAGGACCTTACTCACAGCTGAAGTTCCTACCCCCCCCCCCCCCCCCCCCGGTGAATCAAGCATATGGTTTATAAAAGGGCGTAATGCAGGGCACCAGATAAGACACCAGTAATCCAACTGGGAATGCAGGTAGGGAAATCACTAGATGTGCACTCACATTGTACTCTACAATACACAGTGCATGTGTGTGTAAAGGAAATGTTTACTTCCAACTTCATTTCATGTTTCTTCTCCCTCTTGGAGAATGCTGATGTCCTATCTTTATTCCTCACTTGCTATTTCTAAGGAGTTATAAAGTTTAAGTGCTGTCTTTTTTATGAGAAGAGAGTGCTGGAGCCTGTTGATTAAACACATCCCTTGCTTTTCCCTGTTCAGGCACAAATTTCCAGACTCAGACCCTGGATGTAATTTCTATTCCCCCCCACACCATGTGCGTGTTGTAGAATTTTACCAAATGTGCAGTAAAAACTTTTGCAAGGTATGAACAGTCACGATGGGTACTTCAGTTTTGACTGCTTTAGCCTTTTGAATTGGTCTGTTTTGGCTTCATCAGTAATGTTTTCTTTTGTTAATGAGAGATTCTAACCCTTGGAGATCTGGAGAAAAATGGGTTGAGGCGGGATTGCATGGGGCAGCCTTTCTCTCTGGCAAGCCAAATGGCCTGGGGGAGCCAGCCCCAGAAAAGGGGGCCCTCAGCCCCCCCAACCCTCCTCCTTCCTCCACATGAGGGCATCTTCTAGTTTTCTCCCAACACAGCCGCCTTTGGCCTCGCATGGGCCACTCCATCACAGAGCCTTGCTGAGGTCACAGTGGCCACCACTGCCCGCCTTTGCCCCAGACCCTGTAAAACAGGACCCCTGTAGCTGGCCTGCCACTTGCTCAGCTACTCGGTCCTCTGAGAGCCAGCGTACGCGGCAGGAAGAAGGCTAGAGAAAGGAGCAAGGTGAGTGGCAGCCCTCCTCGGTGTGAGGATGGCGAAGCAGTCTGAGGAAGCACTGAGAAGGATGGCAGCTACTGAGAGGAAGATGTGTCATGGGCAGAGGGAAAGCACTTCCGGCACAAAAGATACCAGTGCCCGGGGGACATCTGGTGTCCGGCCCACAGACATGTATCAGCAATATCATTGGCACCGCAGGGATGTGGGGAACAGGCCGGCCCCTCACACATACAGTAACAGGGGGCCTGGGCCTAACCAGTGGTGCAGAGGTGGTGTGGAGCGAAGGTGGGAACGTGAGGCAGAGAGCTGTGGGGAGCAGATGTGTGCCTATCGGCCAGAACGCAGCGTGGGACCCAGCCATGGCCCTAAAACAGTTGGCAGCGTTCAATCCATGCCTGGAAATGAACTGGACAGCGGCATGGGGCCTAAATGTGGAACTGGGCGACCCCCTGGTTCGGCACCCTGGCCTGAAAACATACCTGATGGAAGGCATCCTATGTGGGCAGTCCCGGGCAAGGACTGGCTTGTCCTCCTGCCTAACACTGTGGAGCCCATGGAGGTGGGTCCACAAGAAGAGGCAGAGGAACCCATGGAAGTGGATCCACCTCAGCCACATCAGACCTGGGACTACCCCGGCAGGTCTTTGCTCTGTGCCATCAGAGAACACCAAGAGCTTCACAGCAGGGCCCGGTGAGCTCCCTACTTGTCATTGCTCAGGCTCCATCCCAAGCATTAGCTTGGGGCCACCAAACACCCGGCAATAAAGAACTCTTGCCGATTCTCAGGGGTTGTGCGAGTGCTTCTTTCCCATCCCCCAGCCCTTGTGCGAGAGGTGGCAGCCCTTCTGCACAGAGCCTCGAGGAAGAGCACAAGAGAGGACTCAGCTCCCTTCGGGCTCCTGCGCTGGGGTGACAGGAGGAGTCCCTGAGGACCACCATGCACCTTTAACATTTAAAATAGACTGAGGGGTGAAAAAAGTAGTGTGTAAGCGATTATAGGTGGCTAATTTCTCATATTAGGAGTGAGTTTCTATAGCTGAGTAATTGGTAACGACAGCCATGGAGAAGGCTGAGGTACTCAGCAACTTCTTTGCCTTCGTCTGCACTGGTAGACGAGCTTCCCATGTCTTTCATTTCCCTGAACCCGTAGGTGGAGGCTGGGGGATCTAAGTCCCACCCACTGTAAGTGAAGAGCAGGTTCAACACCAGCTGATGAATCTAAACAGGTACAAGTCTATGGGGCCTGATGACATGCATCCCAGGATCCTGAGGGAACTGGCTGATGGAGTTGCCAAGCCTCTCTCCATCATAGTTGAAAAGTCCTGGCATTCAGGCGATGTCACTGGTGAGTGGAAAAATGGAAACGTCATGCCCCTACTCTTCAACAATTAAAACAAAGAATTGAACAAAGAGCACTACTCTTCAAGAATTAAAACAATTAGGAGACATTTCTTCTCAGAAAGAGCAGTCAGGCATTGGGATGGGTTGCCCAGGGAGGTGGTGGAGTCACCATCCCTGGGGGTGTTCAAGGAAAGGTTGGACATGGCGCTTAGGGACATGGTTTAGTGGGTGACACTGGTGGTAGGGGGATGGTTGGACCAGATGATCTTGAAGGTCTTTACCAACCTTAATTTTTCTATGATTCTATACTTATCAATGGTTAATATATTTCTACTTGCAAAAATAATGAATAAACTACTGTTGGATGTAATTTAATCATTTCTCTCCAGCTACATATGTGTGTCTGTCTGCATGTTTCCTCTTCTTTTTAAGGTGTGATCCAGAACAAGAACTAAGCCATGATGGCTTACAGTTAGTCTGAAGTGGTAAAGCAAGGACAATCAAATTTATTTCACAGTTGCCTAAGGATTTATGTATCTCTGCTTTAACGTAGAGTGAAAATCATCATCTTTAATGCTGATTGCAATTTTCTAAGTGAAACACTTGAACTAAACAGGGAACCAAGAGAAAGCAGATGGAGAGAGATGCAGTTGGTCACCTTGATTAAACATGATTGATCCCATCAGCAGAAGCTATTCTATTTCTTCAAAAGCTGCAAGCCATTTATACACTTCCTTTCTGGAAACTGAAGCTTATTTAGGCACACAAAGGTGGATCACTTCAGGGCACACCTGCAGCAAGTGTATGTACAAAGCAAGTCCCTACAGTGAGCCAAGCTGCTGCACTTCTAAACTGTAGTACGTAAGTGACACAAAGAGGTGAAGCAAAGGCTGAAGGAGTGGATTGCAGATGACTTTCTTTTTAAACTGTAGAAGACTGGGAGAAAAATGGGCACCTGGGCAGCTGCATGGTTAGATGCCCCTCTTTCAAGAGGTAGTGTTCTGTTAACCCTTATTAAAAGCTGCAGTACTGCTAAGGTTAATTCTTGAATAGTAGGAAGTTTTGGTAGGAGGCAGTCAAGGATCAGTTAAGCTGATTCATTCAAAACCAGGATTTGGTGATGAAGGGAAATATAAGTTGCCTAATGATCAGTGGGGAAACTAACAGCAGAAATCAAGCTGGAATGTAGCTGGAACAACATTATCTCAAAAGATGAAATTTTTTTTTAAAGAAGCAGGTATTTTAGATTAATAACCTAAAGGTGGAAGGCAGTTTGGGTGAGTAAGAGAATAAGATGAGTTATAAGACCTTTAGAAAACATGTCAAGGAAGACTAAAGGAATGGAGTTGGTTTAATTAAAAAAAAAAAAGTATGATTAGGATGACATAACCATGTTTCAACACAAAACAGTTGCTATACCTAGGCAAGTGATTAATCATGGTATCGTCAAGCAATAATCTGTTCCAACTTCTAAGCATAATGGAAGAATTATTATTATTATAGTACTGGGTCAAACTCAAGGCTCATTTAGTCTGTTTCTTGTTTTTTAACAATGATCAAAAACTGAAATTTAGGGGGAAAAATACAAGCTTATAGCACATACAAAGTAATACTTACCCAAGGTGTGATCAACCTTCAACAATTCTTAACTCTGAGAATGCCTAAGTGAAGAGATTTCTATTTACTTCATAGTCCTAAATAGTTTTCTTTTTCAAGAATTGGCTACTTGTACTTTCAATTCCTGTAAACTCTGATCAGTGACAGTACTACGTGACAGGGATTTTCTTGGTTTAATCACACGCTACTTGAAGAACCTTCTTTTGTCATTGTTTTTGTAAACTTCTACTTGCTAGCTTAATTTTATTCTCTGATTCATTTATTGATGGAGACACTAATTCACCAATCACAGTTTATACTGTCTGTCCATTCATGTCCTTATGTACTATAGGTGATTGTACCACAGGCTTTTGTGACTTACACACTTTTGTCACTTTATCTAAGATGTAATTGATGTTTGGTCAAAACACAGGTCTGAGCATGCTCTATGTTTGTTTCTCTCAACGTTGTGGGCAGATGGTATTTTCTCATTGCATTTATTTTTCAAATTTGCCTCCTTTTGCTTGCAGCCTTTCCCATACCTTCCCCTAAGGAAATCACCAGTGTGATTTCTCGAGAGTTTTGGCATGTCCATGTTTCTGCTTTGGAATGGGCATGCAGCACAGCTTTTATATGAGGCTTTTCTTTCTTCGATGTGGACTAACCGCTGTAGTTTTCCATGGCAAATAATGAAAGAAGGCTATTTTCTGTAGTGAATCACCTGTGGTATACAACTATCTTCTATACAAGATCAGCAGTTTATGAGATGATTGTGTGTCATGGTTCTACATATCCAGCTGAACAGGACCTTGATAAGTTGTATTTAATCACAGATGCAGTCATCTGATTCACAGATGATCTTTTCAACTATCCAGTGAACAAGAAGTTTAAAAACTTGAGGATATAATGTATTCATAGCTCAGCTTGTGGTAATAGTTGTTCATTAGTTTCAATTTACAATAATGATATTTCTTTAGCACCTAAAGTGTACCACCTTTATATATGAAATTTCAATCCATTTTTCTGATAGGAATTTCTATTGTCTTTATTTCATGCGCTAAGAGCAATTATTCACTTTTTGAAATCCACTACCACAATACTATTTTTGATTAGGATCCTGTCCCACTATCTCTAAGGGAGGGAGCAGGGCAGGCCTGGAGACTGCAGCCAGGTTCAGCTGAGTCCAGATTACCAGACAGGTCCATCGTGAGGAAGAAAAGTCTGTGGTTCTAGGTCTGGATCCCCAGGACCAGGCAAAGGCACAGCTGTGATGCAGCAAGAACTGTGTGTTGCTCAAGTGGAGACAAAATGCTAGAGCCTCAGCTTAAAAGCAGCTCCCCAGGAAGGAGCAGCCCTTACCACAGCCTTGCCACCAAGCTCTCTGAAGAGCTCATTCCAAGGTCACCAGCTGCAATAGGAGGACAAGGACAGGGAATATGTGCTCAGGGCCTCTATACCTCTGTACAACTCTGAGTGGAAGGAGAACTAGCCAGATCAATGTGGTACTTGAGATATGTTAGAGTTCATTCCTGAAAAAAAAACACATTTTGCTAGCAGATGTACATCACACCTAGTATGCAAAAAAAAAAAAAAAAAAAGTAAAAAAAAGGGAGCTGTGGGCATGTTACTAACATTGCTGTGGTTTTCTCATCCCCCTTCACTCCCATCCACCACCAAATGAATGTGGAAGGCAATCTGGCCATAATTTGTACTCCCTCTTCCCTTTTCTAAAATAATATTCTCACTGTAGCGAATCACTTTACTGAAGGTTTCAGTAAAGCATCAGGTGAGTGAAGACTATGTAGTTGCACAAGCACTTTTGCCTAGAAATACAGCCAGCTGTCCAGAAATCTGGAACAGGGAGAATGACTTTTGTTCAAATATTCTTTCTAGTCTGGTTTGCAATTAAACAGTTTTTTTTTTTTTTCCTGAAATATTATTTTCTGATTCATTATTAACTTACTTTGTATTTCAATGTTAAAGTGAAATATGTTTCTTTAACTCTCTTTAAATGAACTACCTTTGTGGTGGTATTTTAAATGAGTCTTTTGATGCCTTCTTAATGAATGCTGAGTAACAGTAGAATCCCTATGGAAGCACATATGGTATCTACATTAATACTGAATGAATGCATAACGATCAGTAAAATTTCTGTGATTTCCACATGAATCAACAGTGATGAGCCACTTAGTGTTGCACTCAATTACATCATGTTTAATTTATGTAGCATTGTTTGGACATTATGTTTAAAATGTCTTTAGTAAATCATTGAGACTCTAATTGAGCCTCCATTCCGGTGACAAATTGCATCGTAAACATTAAATTCAGTTTTTTACACAACAATTAATTTATGTTGAAGCCTGCCTGCAAAGGGTCAACAATTTGATATATTCTCACTATTACTCTCTGAAAAATTGAATCCTAATATGAAAACAAGTTACAGTACCTGTTAAATTATTTCTGTTCCCTTAGTTATGCAGCAGACGGACACTGGAAAAGCATTAATTCCCTGAACTCTGGAAACAGTGGCAATACCTCAACTGCTCTATATGACTGCTGCCAAGCAGTTCTGAAGGCCTTCCAGGTCAGAATGCCTTGTCCGCATCTGTGCAGCAGACTCAGAAGAGTTGTGTATGCATGCCTCACCATGGTGCCATACCACCTCTTGTATATAGGGGAGGCCCTTCTAGCACATCCATGACTCACTTGTAGCACATGTAGAGCACAACAAGGTGGACCAAGAGCTTGTGAAGTGTCTTTCACAGTAACTGTTGCCACAACAGATTTTGCAGTGAGACAGGGCAGAGACTTACTTACCAGAGGATACTATGTGAGACTCCATCTTTCCACACTGGTTCCACATTAAGACTAGGGATAAGCAGGTATTTGACAACAGAAAAACAAGTAAATCTACTTTGTCAGGTGAAACTGTAAATAAAATACTCATACTTCAACTCTCCCTAGGTACAGTAAACCTCTGTTTGGCTTTCACTTTTTCCTGTCAGGTGCTTATAGCAAATACGTCTCAGAACACCATTTCAGAAGGTCTATGCATGAGCTGGCTTTGGAGATGGTCCAAGGCAGGTCTGTATGGATTCATTCACAGAGAAAGGTGGCCTGTTTTACTCAATCAGCTCTGTTAAATGGTGATCTGAAGGTGACTGATTTTTGGCAGAGAAGATAGCGTCTCCCACTACTCCAGAAAGGATCTGAGCTCTATTCTCTCAAGTTATTCCCTCTCACTGGCAGGCCAGGCCAGTAAGGTCTTATCAAGAGCCTTTGTGTCTTTAACATTCTCCCTCAACTAGCTCTTCAAGGTACAGTAAGCTTCAGAGGTCTTGGCTTAGGGGAGTTTTTAGTACTAAGAAGTTGTCTAGCCTTGCTGTCTCAACAAGAAGGATTAGGAGAAAGAGAACAAGGTTTGGAGACATAGTCCTATCAGCTATTAACAAATAAATCCATCACTGTATTTTTAGCTTCTGCAAATTTTCTAGCGCTAGCTGCTAGCACTAGGCACTGCATCCAGTTGCTTTAGTTTATAGAGGATTTACCATCTGTGAGTATACAAAGCTATCATTTTAATCTGCTGTTCTTTTTGATCTACTATGAGATTATCTGATAACTGGAAGGGCATCTAACAAACAGCTGACCAACAACTTTGTTAGAAGATGTGTAGACAAAGAACTTGATAATGATCATAACAATAACTGCTCTCATTTCTCTGGATTGCTGAAAAATGCAAATTCAGACCTTTAATAATTGCAGCTCAGGCTTTCATTTCTGACAGCAAAGTGAGAGAGAGAAAAAAAAATCTTTCCATCCTAAGAAGCTGTAAATGAGGCTATCAGCTTCTTTAATATATATATATATATATATATATATATATATAATTCACTTCATTCTTTTTAGAAGAATTTAATAAATTAAGTATAAGAGAGGAAAAAATACTTATGGAGAACCTTCTCATTTTACTTTAAAAAGTCTTTTTTTCATTTATGTTGATCATTTTAATGATTCTATTCTCATGATTCAGGATTTCTACGCTGTGTTAATTTAATTCAGCTTTAATTTGAATTGAATATAATACTGGCTAGTTGGTTAGCTACAATGATAAAATACGTGTACTGCTTAAACAGAGAGTGTTTGAAATATATAAAATAATCTGAAATACACTTCGATGTACGTCTAATAGATTTTAGTGATGTAATTTTTTCTAATTTGTTATGTAGCTATGTATTTTTGAGCCTGCTGTGTAAGAATATTTTTTAAAACTAAATGTGATGAGATTATAATACCACTCTAGGCTTTGGAATAACACTAATATATGAAACAGTACAAGGAAATAATCTGATGTATGCCTTGAGCTACATGATGACTACACAAACATACTTCATGGCAAATTAGATTTCCTTGACTGGTGGTGTGGTTACAGTGATATAATTCATGTTTCATAACTCTGAAGAAATAATGAAGAGATTGTAACCAGAAATGTGTCAATTTGAATAAATTTATTATGAATTGCTTGGGTTTTAAAAGCTCCCAATATGTTATAATAGAAGCCTACGTTCTTGCTTGAGAGCCAGACAAACTATCTGTAGAAAATGGGTTTTAAACGTCTTAACAAATCACTTAACGGCAGATTTTCCTTTCAAATAAACAAAAAGAGAAATGTTCTGAAGAGACTCTGCTAATAAAAGAAATGGGAATACACCTTTTAAAGCTGCTTTGAAAGTAGAATGTTTGGGAGCCTCATATTTAGATGATGGCTTCTTACTCCACGTGGAAAATCAAAATATTGTGAAAACTGTACATCCATTTTTGCCTCAATCTAAGCTGCAATGAAGCAAATCAGTCCATGCAAAAAAAAATTCAATTCACCAACTGCTGAACTCCAATTACATTTGTGCTGAATGCAGTATGCAATGGACTACTTCCAGCTACAGTGAAAAATTTCTCCCACTAAAACCACGCAGGTTTGCAGAATGTAAATTGGAATTCAGTTAAGGCACCATCTAACGTGCACAGTTAGGCAAACGTGCAAAGTTAGGGCATTTCATGTGTCACCTTCAGTGACACAATCTGGCTTCAGTCTGATTTCTTGGTCAGGCTCTGACACGGCTTGACAACAGGCTAAAATTGACTTAAGGCCTTGATCAGAGCTGCCATAGCCATGGGACTCAAACATCCACAAATGCACTTCATTGGTTCAAATTCGTTAAGAGTTTTGGTGGGTTGAATTTTTACCAGTAGGCTTTATGCCAGATCAGATACTGTCTGTCCTCCCACAGTTTGCATAAAGTCAACATAGAAACATAAAGCCACTACAGATTCTTTATCATGCACTGTGGCTAATTTGACAGAAATGTGACTGTGTGCTTGTTCCTTACGAGGAATGGGTAGGTAATCTTGAGTGATCCAGTAGCACAGAAATCCAGCAGTAAGACAGAATACCAACTTCTGTGTCTAACATGGCTTTATAAAAACCCTGACTTATGAAAAGGGAACACATCAGTTCAATAGTTCTTCTTGGATGATACAATGAAAGTTCAAGAGGCTTAGAAGTCTGAAAACTACATTTCTATTGTTTTATAAAGTAAGTCCAAAGAACTTTATAAACAAACAAAAAAAACATGACTTGGTTTATCATCTTTGAATTCTCAAACAATGGACTGAGCTAAGTTCATGAAACTGATTGAGGACACTGAAGGTTGAATTTAAAAACGTTGAGTGGCTCTAATAATTTTCCTAATTTCAGATGTGATCTCAGTTTGTATTCCTGTTGCCCAATTGCTTCAGATACATCAGATGTTAATTTTCTTTGAAGTCAGGTGCAAATTATTTATGAACATGTTCAGAAGAGAGTTTTCTCATTTCCCTTCCCCCTCCAAGGGAAAATTCTGTAAGATTCTTTGACTTACTAGAATTTAGAGGACCACCGAGTGAAACACTATTCTCTGGGATTATTTTGTACGTTATTATTCATGTCTTATGTAATGTCTCCTTCATAAATACACAAAAGTGGACTAGTAGGATGCCTATACTCAGTGTTTTGAAATTGTGCTATTTGTAATGGTAAAATTAGGACTATTAGGAAAAAATTGCTTTTAAAATGAAAGAAGAGTGGCTACTAAACAGCTACAGCGCACAGCTTCAATAAACTTGAAAGCAAAGGAAAATGTACTTTTTTCCACAGCTCAGTTGAGGATCACCTTTTAGACCAGTTTTAAAGCTTATTGTCAGGAGTACTGAAGTATTAATATATTTTACCTTTTTATTTTTAGAAACAAGAAAGCTTCATTATAGTTACACAGAAGGATGGCCTGATTGCTAGAGAACTAATTTTGGACTCAGAGTTTGCATTCCTTGCTCAGCCATAAATTTCATTAGATCATGAGAAAGTCACGGAGCAAATTAATTGCATTGTCTAATTTTTAACAGCTACCTGAGACGCTTAAGTCAGAAGACAGTTCACCCTAAGTTTCCAGTGTAGTCACAGGAAACCAAAAGGTCTTCTGGGATGGCTGTCAGCACTAAAAACCTTAGGTGCTTTCAGTTGATCTCTGGAGTCTTCTGTCTCTTTCCATGGAAGTTCTATGCCTCTGTGTTAAATGGCCAAGCTGCCCTGCTAGAGTGTCTAAAGTCAGATGTTCTAAACACCCACTTAGGGTTAATTTTTAAAGACATTCAGGCACATAAAGATGCAAACATTTACTCATCTGTATGAAGGGAATAAATACATTAAAATGTTAGGTGTACTGATGTTGTAATAATTAGGTTCATAGTATGTGCTAAGATTGTCATTGTTAGATAGGGTTCCTGAATTACGGATATTTGCATTAATAACCTATTAATATAATAACTTCCAAGTAGTCGGCACAATGCTTTTAAAACATGAACAGTAGGTTGATTTTTTCAAAGGTTTATTGAATACTGCATTCCTTGAATATAGATTTCTTGGAAAAAACTCTTGAGATAGGGCAAATACTCTTTGTGTAAATCCTGTGGGATTAATTTATTCCAAGAGTACTAAATACCCTACCAGGCAATGTATTAAAATAGTGGCAGATACGTTATCCTACAGATGCAGTACCATAGGAATTCCAGCTGGCCAGATAAGCATTTGTTTGTTTTACTTTCTGTCATTTGGGAGCAATGTAATTACTCCATCATTAAGATTCATCAAAGCTTTCAATTTCAGAGCCCATTTTCAAGGCATTTTACATTGCACAAGCACAGGTAGGTTGATTTAGAAATTGCTTTGCTGCATCAGGGCTGGTGCAAATTTGAGGGTGCAAATCTAGGCTAAGTTATTTCAGTGATTTTGGAAGAGATAAATTCCTCCCCACATCACAAGATATGTACACAATCACATTTAATTTTCTTACTATTCCCTGAATGAGAGAAAAACCTCCTTAGATCTAATGAAAGCTACCAAAATCCAATTTTACAATGCAGCATGTCTGAAGTTACTAGACTTTCATTTAGTTTCATAAAGTCATGCATGGTCTATTGTGAGCTGTATGTTACAGAAGCAAAGAAGAAAAAATGTGAGTAAAATTCAGGCACTTAAATACAAATATCTGGTGCAATATTTAATGTCCAAGAATTTCTAAAACATACACACTGGGCTGTCATATATGACAGAGGATGAACAGGAAACCCATGTCTTCCTAGGGCAAGGTAGAATAGGTGTCTAAATTGGTACTAGATCCCTGCATTTAGGTAAATGAATCACCGTACATATGTATTTTTTTCAAAATACAGAATTAATTTTGTCTTTAAATTTCTTATATCAACCTTGTTAGTCTGATAACAAAAGTGAAATGCTATCTTACTTGAGGCTGACCAGATAGGTTGTTCCTTTTTGCCCCAAATAACTCCACATCTCCCCTCCTCTTTCTGCATATCAGGAGATATGCTTTGTCTGGTACTAATGCTTCAGTGTCCTTGGCAGCAGCTCAGAAATGGCTGTGATTTAGGAGTAGTGTGGCTGTTTGTAAAAAGTCTCATTTTAGCTCTACATTCCTTTTTTTTTTTTTTTTAATGCTTGCATTTTATTTCCCCTTCTACAAAATGATTACTGTTAAAGGACCTTGAATCTGATTTCCAACAACTGACATTACAGACACTGAATTTCTACATTCTGGATAAACACAAAGAGTACAAGATAGCATAGTCGCCTGCACCCTTCACTTCATAGTAATTATATGTTTGTGTAAAATATTCTGAAGGTATATAAGGTCAGAAATTATGTTTTCTGTATAAGGCAAAGTTCTAGAAATAGGGCTGTAAAAAGTATCAGCAATACTCTGCTGTTGTGAAATATCACTTTTTAAATTTTACTAAATATTCTGTTATGTGATGTTTAAAGTTGTCCACTCTTCACAGTAGTTATTCCAGAGGTGCTAATGAAACATTAATTATCAAATGTTTACAAGAGATAATTAAGAACAGAGAAATGCATTCAAAGAAAAATGTTTCTTCCATTACAAAGCTATCAACACAAACATTTGGCATGGCTACATTGGTTTCCTGAGACTTGACTATTCACTTCCAGAAATAACTGTAGCAGTATATTATGCGGTTCATCCATCCACAACTACCCAGACTACATCTAGTCTAGCAGAGTTAGACCCTTTAGATGAAAACCTAGCCAACGTAATCCATACATATGTAATGTTCACCCTGTACTATTACAGTTCTCTCTTTTTAGAAAGGAACTTTATGCCCTAAAGAATTTCAAGGTTGGCCAGTGCAGGTCACATCACCTAATACACATTTTATTATAGATGCTGCTGAATGATCGATATCATACAACCTCAGGCTGAGGAAGCAGAAGCCAGTATGTCATGTTGTCTGACCTGCATCTCTCAGGCCCTACATGACATCTAGTCAACCCTATACTGAACCTAATTATTTGGTTTTAGCTACAAAGACCTCTTTCAGAAATCATAAGCTCTTGTTTTGATTTGATTGACTTGAAGGGTATCACTCTCAAAACCCTGCACTGAATTTAATTCTGTTCTTGTGTTACAGTTCAAGGGAAAATTCCAACTGGGAGATGTTCTGGTCTGAGGACAAAGCTGTCACAGGGAATCACAGAACTTGCTATTGAAATAACAAACACTCCTGTCAAAGATAGCAATAAAATCCACCCCTGTACTCAAGTTCCTTATGAAAGTACACTTAAGTGTTCCTGCTTTTCAATGGGGAAAAAAATCCCAAGCCCAAAGCAAACAACAAAACAGAGCACAAAGCTGCTTCTCAACAGTAAGTGCAGAAGAAGAAAATTAAGTTGGGGGAAGCACCACAGCATTACTGTGATGTGGTTTGTGTAAGTACACGCAGAGGGAGTTTCAGATTAGGGTGAAGAGCAGCTTCTGGAAACTGCTGAGACTGGTGGTACTGATTTAACCCCTTGGAACCTTTTCCCTATCTGCAGTCGAAGGTACACATTTCAACAATAATGCTAAACTTAACATTAAATGCATGCTGTAATAATAGGCAAAACTCCTACAAAACGTTCAACCACAGATAACTTTCAAAGAGTTATGCACTACTGCCAAGAAGTTAGATACTGATATCTCTGAGTGTTCATAGGATAAATTTGGCTCTCTTGAAGTACTGCCCAAACAGACAGGCCAGTTTTCAAAGTTAAAAATGAGCTTTCAAAATGTTCAGGAATGAGGAACGATGCACAGTTCATAGTGTCAGGACCACAAACAAGAAAAGTTAGTTTGTGTTCAGTGTATTCTATATGCATCGATGCAACAGACACATAAATTACAAATTCAGATGTACATCTTGGGGAATGCCATTTTTTACTGGACAAAGTATTATTATTATTATTTTTAAGATGACCCCTTATATTACATTTGATGCAGTTCACATTATGGTACTTGTAGAGGAAACTTTACATTGGGAAACAAGACTTGGGCCTGGTTATAGCCTTGCACTGGAAGAACTAGCTAGTTCTGTTGCTCCAACCTAGCAGTTCAGTAGAAAGAATCCTTTTCTCTGCTACTGTTACTATGACAGAAGATGGTGTAAAAGTATGTTATTATTTCTCTTAGCGTAACCATCTTTAAGAAATGATGGTGAAACTTTCTAGGATCAGGCCACAAAAACGAATTCAAAATACCTTGATTAAAACAAGGGGGAATGTGTGGAAGGGTGAAATAAAAAATCCATGTTTTTTAGAGATAATCACAGATAATTTGGATTTTTTAAACTTTCACTTTGTCAGTAATAACTGTGAAAGTTTATTCTAATTAAAGGCATAATTTTATCACATTAATCAAGTGCTGTAGTTCTAAATAGCACACAGGCTTTTGAGAACTGGAGAGCCTGATTTTCTGAAAGTGGGGTGCATACTGAATAGCTTGAATCTGTTGTGCTTTTTTTTTTTGATATGTAGTTTTTATTTTACTTGATAAACACCTGGATGTGACTACGGCTAACAAAAAATTAAAAATTTTTAAAGAGAAAACAAATCTATTGAGTTGAGGATTGAAGAATGCCCAGAAATTTAGTTTTAGAGAAATTGTCTTAGAATGAGGACTATTGTGCTGCAGAAGCAGAGTACGAAAGAGTAGGCAGCTTAGATGCATTTATGATAAAAATGAAGTCAAGTCACACAGTTCAACTGTATTGTAAACAAGTATTTTGGTGTTGGGGCATAGCAAAAATCTGTGAGCCTTTTAATACCAACATTATTAATTGTCATCAAAGGTGACTGGGTTTGAACTTGTTCAAAGAAAAAGTTAAAAAAGGTTACTCTTGAACAGAGTCTAGGTCAAATGCTCTCAGAAAACTCGTAAAGTTCAGGCACTGTTTCTTATTCTTACAATTGTTTGAAAGGAGAGAAACAGTAAGTCAGAAGAAACTTTCACATTCTCACCTATGCAATGTTTCCTGTTCTATGCTGGAGCAATCACTTAGATCTTTCTGTACCTCAGTGTTTTGATGACTGTGTTTTCTTGTACAGCACTATTCTCACAGAAAGCACTGGAAGCAGCAAGCATCAGGACAGACTATGAGAAGTAGAAAAATTAAAAATTTTAAAGTCTTTTTTTTTCTTAAATTACTACATTCAAGTGAAATTATAATAGCATTACATCTTTGTTGATCTTTCCTTTTCTGCTGTCATGACTCATTGGAATCGTAGCTTATTTGGAAATGCAGAAGTATTTAATTTATTTGTTAATATTCTAATTGTGATTTTTTTATTTGCCTGCCATTTTAAACCAATTACATGACTAAGCCAAAGACGCAAAAACCTACCATGTATGTCAGGTTGCAGCTATGAAATAAGTTGCACAGACTGGGTGAAAAGTCAAAACATATTTTCTTTTCGTGGTTAAACTTTTAAAATGCTGATTAGTATCAGCCTGGAATTGCCACTTGAAGGTTTTTATTTCTTCCTGAGCCCAGTTTTCTACCTATAACACACACACCAGTTGTCCTTTCTTCTATTCTTTTGAAGCAAGTGAAGTTTAACATGCCATGTATATATACACCAGTGAATCAGTTAGACAAAATTAGTCTGGCCTGTGCAAATGTATAAAAAGATAGCTGTTCGCAAGCAACAAACAAATCAAATCAATCATCCGACAGTGTAAAATTCTGGATATGTTTGCCAGTCCCTGTATATAAGAATTCTTAATCGCACTCACACTTCGGCTGACAGCATAACAGAGAATGAACTGTTTAGAAGACAAGGAATCCTTCGTTTCATTGAAAACAAATGTCCTGCAAAATCATCTGCAACTCAGCTAAAATGAAAACTGTGAGTATTGCTACTACTCTGGAAAAAAAAATCTTTCTCTGATAGAAAATTTTGGCGTGCATGTGAGGATTTCTTCAGTGGGCTCAGGAAAACAGAAAAGCACGTTTGTCCCCAGACATTCTGTATTCTCAGTTACTGCTTCTGAGGAAGCCGAATAAAATCAAGTTTCTCCATACAGCTGTTTCTGCCAGGCATTGGGCTAGGCTCAAGTTATTCACCTCTCCGCCAGATCCGATGACTTCCGCACTTTTACCCCTTCTGCTCAGTGATGTGTAACTGCTCTTCAGACAGCGAGGGGGGATTTTTATTTGGTAACGGGATGACACTGGTATAAACAGCCGTGGAATTGGCACACAGGGCTGTGTGTACACACACCAGGGCAGGAGCCGTGTTCCTCAGCAGCACAGGCCGCAGCGGAGCAGGCTGAGGCCCAAGCTGCCCACGCTGCGCTCGCAGGAGCCGCAGCTCAACTTGCGTCCTTGGCCCAGCTGGGCACCCAGCTTTCCCGCAAGCTGCTTGCTTGGCACAAAGGTAACGCCTTTACTTCCCAGCTCTGTTCATCCCTTATTTCTGCAAGGCACAGGCACCAACTCCCGACCTCGCAGAGGCACCGGGCGGCTCAGTTAATGATTTGTGTGGCGCTGAGAAGACGGCCCAGGTCCGTCGGGCGGCGATCACCGCGCGGGCAGCGGGGCAGGGAAGCCTCGGGCCGAGCCTCGCGGCGCTCTGGGAGCCGTTACGGCCGTTGGGGGCTGCCCGCCGGGGCGGCCTCCTCAGGAGCGGGGGCTCGCCATCCCCGCACCCACCCCGACCCCCTGTCAGGCCCGTCCCGCCGCCCCGAGCCGGGGCAGGTGCGCTCCCGGCCGCGGCAGGTTCGAGGCACGGCAGGCGGGACGGCACGGGTCGGTCCCCCCCCCAACTCCCCGCCGCCCGCCCCCGCCACCGCCCGCAGGCGTGTGCCGGGGAAGGCGCTCGGTGCCGCTCGCCGCCCGGGCGGCGCTTCCCCCCCCTCTCCCCGCCGCGTCCCCCCTCCTCCGCAACCGAGAGCAGCCTCCGCCCGGCAGCGCCGGGGCCGCTCGCCGACGTGCCTGCCGCGCTGTCGGGACGGCGCCGCCGCCGATGGCCGCCCCGTTGCCCGCCGTGCCGCCCGGCCCCCGCGGCGAGGTGCGCTCCCCCGGCCGGCACCCACCGCCGCCGCCCCCCGACAGGTAAGACCGGGGTCCCAAGGGCCCCGCCAGCCCGGCCCCGGCCCCTGCCCGCTGCCGTCCGGGGGCTGGGGGTGCCTGCACCGGGCGGGGCGGAGAAGGGGGCGAAGCGGCGGCGGGGCGGTTCCGGCCCGGCCCGGCCTTGCCCGGGGCTTGGGGAGTTGTTCGGCGGCGCTGAGCGGGACTGCCCGAGGGGCCGGCGCTGGGACACGCGGCGAGGGGAAAGTTAACGGCGGGCGGGAGGGCTCTGCGCCGGGCTGCCGGCCCCGAAACGTGCTCTGAAAAGTTGCTGGGTGGGATGCTGGTGCCCCGGGAGGGGTTCGTGCGGCGCATCTGCTGCCGTGGGTGCGCCCCCCCCCGTCTCTTTCCCCTTTTATATTTCTAAGAGGTTTCCCAGTTTGAGGCGAAGAGGGACGCCGCTGCCGATCCCGCCTCGCCAAGCCCACCCGAGCCGTAACTTCGCTGTCAGAGCGGCTTCCCCTGGCGCTTGGCAGAGCTGCCTCACCGCAGCGATGCTGCTGTCACTGCTGCTGCTGGGGATGTGCGCGCTGTATTTGTTACCCCTGAGGCTAGTCTGAAAGCCATTGATCTTTATTTTTAGTCCAGGAAACTGCGAGCCAAATTTTATTTTATTTTATTTTTTTTTATGAAGCATCCGATCCGATCAAGTTTAGGAAATAATGAAATGCTGCATACACTATTTTGCACTCCTTCTTAATGCTGGGTATCACGTTAAAGGAATGTGCTGTGTGGGTTTCCAGAAAGAAAACCATCATCAGTCCGCTTTGTTACCTTACCTTGATGGTTTTCCACACTTTTATACCAATTAGTATGTGAAATCTCAAACGACAATAATGAATGTAATAAAGTTAAACATTAAGCTTGGAGTCATCAACTCACACATGTAGAGAAATCTCATTATGCGCTGGCAGAGTCAAATACCTGGGGTGCTTTGGGTGCTGCTCCCCAAGTGAAATCAAGTAGAAAAAGTCCTCTTTGATATTTGCCGTGTGAGAAAACCATGCAGAGTAATGTGCCCAGCATTTTAGCCAACCGTGTTATTAATGCAGCACTTTAAACCAGTGCTTAACGGAGCTCTTCAGCAAGTACAGCAGCGATTAGCTTCCAAACTCTTGCAAGTGCTGCTTGGTGATATTTACGACACAGACATATTTAAGTCACCTGAAACTACTGAGACATTTATTTTGTGATGGAGCTATGGAGATTCAGATACAAAAGTAATTGAAGATGGAAATGAGTATACGCTCATTTGCTTTGCACTATTTTGTCTTGTCAATCACTTCGACTCCTGATCCTGGGGGAAAAAAAAAAAGTTTCAATTTGTTCAATATATAGTTGTGATGTACTTGGGAAGTACTCCTGAGAAGTTGCATGCATCTGCTGTTGTAATATTTGTACATAGGGAATGGCATGAACAGAGGGACAACAAAATATTTACTAATGTCCTGAGGAGCCAATATAAATATATCCATGCTCTTAGTCTGCAAAGACTTACACATATTAAAACAACTTTATATTCAGAGCTGAGTACTTGGATTGCTTTCAAGTAGAGTTAAGCACTATATGTTAATAGATTCAGCCTACTGATTAAAAAATAACTGCACAAAAAAGCTAATTACTGCAACCAGAAAATATCGTGGTATTAGTGCCTTAGTATGGCATGCACTGTAGTTGGTTACTGTAATTTTAACAGCATTTTTTTGTAATTATCTCTTTTTATTATGTATTCTGTTGAAATAGGAGAACAAAGAAAGATGACAGTGTTTTGGAGATCCCATCAATTCCAAATCCTTTTCCTGAGCTGTGTTGCTCTCCGTTCGCATCCGTTTTGTCAGCCAGTCTGTTGCCCAAGGCAACTTCAAGAAAAAAACAGGTAAGATTTTTAAATTATTATTTGACAAATACTAAATTGGTTTCATGAAGGCTTGAAGAAAACCCAAGTTACCTATTAAAATATTTTTCTAATAAGGGTGTTCTATATTTCTGTAATTTGGTGAAATTTTCCCTGGAGATCATCAGTGCTTGTAGGCAATGAGGTTTCGGAATCTGTGTCTTAAGACATGACTATTCTTACACAGAGTCTAAATTGGACTGTACAGATTTTTTGGATGAAGCCGAACCATGGGCAGGCAATACTTTACATCCTTAAATATGAAGTTAATTTCTTTCCTCCTCCCTACCTCCAACTATTGTCATCAGTTCTATGGCATGGAGGGCTTTAACAATCACTGATCAGCTCCTTTTTTCTGGATGCCTAATTTTGCAAGGATAACGGAATAAAAAAGAAACTGAAGGGGAAGGAACAAATGCTGTGTACGTGGCTATATTTTGTATCTATGTGCATAGTTGATGTTATATGTGTGTCTCTATATATGTGTGTGTATATTTTGTGTGTGTGTGTGTGTGTAGTTGATGTTATACATCTGTATATATATGTCTTGATGATGTTACTGTATTTCTATAAATACCTTAAAATGTCAGCCAAGGGAAGTTCTGAGTGGGCAAACACACCTGCTGGTGCTCTTAGTTCTGTTCGCAAGCAGTGTATTTGTTTTCCTGAGCAGGGATAGAGGATAGAGTTTCCAATTAATGGAGATTACTGGTGTTGAAGATCTGTTTCGCTCCTTAGAAGCTTACCTGTTCCTTTTTTTCTTTTTTTGAGACTGAAGAGAAGTCTGACAAGGAACGCTTGCGAGATTAAGGGTGCTACTTCCTTCACATTCTCTTTTTTTTGGTGGTCTGCAAGATCTCTGTCTTAACATCTTTAGGAGCGATATTGGAGGTGTAAGAACTTTTACTGATGTTGCTAATACAGTTTTTAAATTTGCATCAAGAAATGGTGTGGAAGTTGAAGTTTCTTGTAATTGTATTAACCTTTCTGAAGCTGACCAGCCATGTCTGTTTCTGTGCACCTGCTGGAAAGAATAGATGCCAGAGACTTTACTAGGAAATTTCTGGGTGGACAACTTAATGAGAAACATTTTCTTATTTTTCCCTCCCATCTCTTGTGAAAATCATGTATGTGTCTGGGAAACTCCACTGATTCAATCTTGTCATATATTGTATGTTTTCTAAAAATAGCTGTGGTGTCTTTCTGACTATTTGTATCACTTTTAATTCTTTCCTACAACAGCAATGCTAATTTGAAGTATTTCTGGTCAGTTTATATATAAGCACTGCAAATGCAATGGGGTAAAATTATGTTAGTTTCATGCCTATGCACTGACAGTCTTTCTGCAGAAGCAAGAAAACCACCAAACTGGTAACATTATCTTTCAGAACATAAGGACTGGGAGTCACATCTTAAAAATTAGTTCAAATAACTCTTGTTGCTGGCTTAAATTGCACTCATTGTGGTAGTCTTCATGCTTGCAACTGGAAAGTAGATTTCCCAAGCATGATTTAACACAGAAAGGTCAACTGTCTGCTTTTGGGGCCTGTCATGTTTAAAATTACTGACTGGCATGATCAGTTAAGCCAGCTAAATGTAAGCTTTAGTCTCTGAGAAACTGAAGTTCATGGCTTCACTGATTTCACTTCTGTTTTTTCAGAAGGGCTCTTGTTATACCTTTTGTGACAGTTTCTTCTTGCAGTCCTTTAATTTCTCCCATTTTACCATTGAAGAATGTAGTACTCTCTGGTAAAAGCAGGATCAAGAAACATTGGTTTACTTGCCAAAGCAAGTTAAAATAATAGTAGTGTCTACAGAGGGCCTGATCCATTTTCCAGAGTGCAGAAAAATAGAGAGGAGTCTTCATATTTGCCGGAGGCATTTTAACAAGACCATAGTTTTCGTCACAAAGCCTTTTACCTAGGTATCTGTGTATGGCCACTGCTGGAGAAATGGTACTGGGCTACGCAGACCTTTTGTCAGACATGGCACGACTGTTCTTTTGTTATTAATCTGAAGTTATCAAAGGTTATGGCCAAATGGCAAGTATTGAGTTAAACTTGTATCTCTGAAATTTAGCTTGAAGTCTTCTAATATCTTTGTGAAATTACTTAGCTATGAAAAGGAGAGGGAGTGGATGCTAAGCAGGTGTGCAAAGAGGAGGAGCAAGCTGTGGCTTTGACTTCCCATAGTTAGCTGTGGGGGCTGTGCTTGGAAATGTGGCATTTCCACATCATGTTCTGGGTTAGCCTACACAGCTCCTTCTGCATATACCTAATCACTATACGAACCCCTAACTGAATATAGCCCTGAAGGTCATGGATATTACTATTGCAGTGTGATAATTTCCTAACTCTTAAGAGAAACGAGAGGAACCAGGTACACTTAAGCACTCTTTTTCTTCTTCTCCTTTTTTTTTTTTTTTTTTGTATACAGCGTTGACAGCTGCCAGAATAATTTCTGCTCGCTCTGTGATGATCTACATATGTTTTCAATGATTCTTTTAGATTGCTTTCTTTCTGATTTAGTTTCTTCATCTGCTGTGTTTTTAATTTCAGGTATAATAAAGAGAAATTACAGAGTGAGTTTCTACTTATGTCTAATAGGTAACTATTATCAAAATATGTGTTTCAAAAAGAAAAAAAAAGAATTCATGCCTCTTTTGTCTTATTTTTATCTCCAGAAAAGATTTTCTGTTTCCAGGGAAAAAAGAAGTTGTCAGAAATATCTATCTGTGACATTACCACTCTCGTATTCATAACACCTGTGACATCTGAAAGGCTGAAGTTCTTAAATATCTTTCTTTTTCTGAGTAGATTATTAATGTTATTTAGAACTCTTGTTTTTCTAAACTGATGTTCTTAGTGTCTTTTCATGATCTTTTATCATAAATCCTCTTAAAGCATTGAACATGCTGCTTGAACAGTATATCTGTTTGTGGAGCAAGCAGCAAATTGTTAAAAAAAAGCACATAGCGGAATGGCGAATTGCCTCTGTGCTTGGGAAGTAGGAAATCTTTGTGTCCGAACATTACTTGGTCTGCCTCAAAAACACAGCTGTTGGTCTCATTCTTCCTCCTGCCGTTTGGAATAATTTTGTGTTATATCCTCACAGACTCATAATCCTAACATGTTAGCAGTAGTGAGAACAAGCTTACTTCAAGAGGCAACCTTGAATTTTTATTTATTTTTTTTTAATTTAAAAAAGAAGGGTGAGGGGAATGACAGGGTTCAAAAATAAGCAGTAATAGCACAGAGTCAGTATAGTGACAAATTTTATTCTCCTAGAGAGAGAAATGGGAGCCAGGAGAATGGAAAGAACGTCTGCATTGACCATGCTGAGGCAGGCAGACTTGTTCCTCAGCTGACCTGTTCTCAATGGAGCATTTCATGGAGGTGGTCCCATGGAGCTGATCACACCCGTGTTTGGGAAGGAGAACTTTGAGATGCAGTGCGAATGGGAGTGGGATTATGGGATTAATATCTTCATCCTTAAGGGAGTAATCTGGAGATGAAATCAACAGCTGAATGTATAGTTGGCAAGACCGCTTTGTGGATTGTGAAATCTACTCTGTATGAAACCATCAAGTTTGGTGTCCCTGCAAGAAATGTAGGAGGGGATTGGGTGCTTTTGATATGAATAGAGTCATAGATGCTTGCATAAACTAAATGTTATGTTCAGGGTGGAAGACTTTTATTTGAAAAGGCAAAAAAAAAACACTTGGCTTTCCCCTCATGCCCAATGCAACGCAGTCAACTCGGTACATGGTGGGAAATGTTGCCTTTCATGACACTGGATTAGGTGTTTTCTGTTATTATGTGGAGTATGTGAGCTCACATATGGAAATCTAATTGTGTCTTGGAGTCTGTGTTCTCTAAGAACTGGCAAGGAACTGAACATGTAAAACGTGCATTAGCTGTCTTAATTTTCAAAATGAATAACTCATCCTTTTGTCTCTAATTAAGATCAAAATGGATATTACTAGGGAAAAATGTTACTTGTAAAAAATATATATAATTTTCTGTTCATTAGTATACTTTCAGCTTTCTTCGGTCAAATGACCTAAAACCATGTTACTATAGTTATGAAAGCTTTCTTTTTAAGTCTTTCTGAAAATAAAGCCTGAATCATTTGCACTGGAGTGACAGTTCTTGCCCTGCTCAAGGATAAGCCAGAAAGTGTTTCATCGCAAAAGTAGTTCAAGGTAATTAGTGCCTTGTTTCTTTAAGTTCAATTAGAAGTGCAAAAATAAAACTCAAGTGAATCTCAAGGTGAAGAACACTCAATTCTTTGGTATAATATCTTGCCTCTTTTGTCTTTCTTGATGTTCTAAACAAGTAGATATTTTTATCATTTAGAATCCAAATATACTCCCACAATGTTCCTTCTTGGAAATCAATTATATAAAAAACCTCAAATACATATTTGATTGTAGTGAAACGTCACTTCCCTTTTTGCATTACAAAGATTTTCATGTGAAGCTCTTTGGAAAAGAAGAACTGAGGGGAACTTCATGGCAAGGAAAATATGTTTCTTTAAATGTGTGCTATTCTAAGTTTTTGATTTATATTGAGCTTTGACTGTTGTAATCAGAGTACCATTTTTTTATAGTTGTAATTTAGGGTCTTTTAGTGTACCCTCTTGAAACCTTATCCTTGAAAAATTTACAGATAATTCTATTAACAGACGTAAATTGCTAAGTATCTGGTACTTAAACTTTTTAATGACAGATTTTTTTGGCTAAAATACCTGTTTCCTATTGACTTTTGAACAATACAAAAACACAATTTCATTGATATGTATTAATTCATGAATGTCCAAGCAAGTACTTGCTGAAAAGTTAATCTGGAGTATATCATTTATAATATTGGCTAACTTTGGTGTTCATTTAATGCTTTTAGAATTTATTTTGGAAATCAGAATAAATTTTTATTTTCTGTTTTTTATACTATGGTAAGATTTATTCTGGGCAAATAAATGAGTGCTTACTAGTATAATTATGTTGGTATGTACAAACTGTGTTGGCAAGGTCTAATTTGTGCTTGTGTTTCCTCATAGTAGCCATTTTCGACTTCCATTTTCAAATTTTGAAGACAGGAGCTTTCTCATGTTTGTTTTCCATACTCTTAGAGCTGTCAAGTGAATAATTCTTTTGTTTGTTCTTACAATGCAAAGTATGCCTTAACATCTAATGTGTGTTTTGGGCAGTTGAAGGAAAAAAAACCCATCCTGTTAGGATGGGGAGACAAAGTGGTGAGCCATTTGCATCTCTTCTTAGTCAATTCCACTTACCTTGTCTGTGCACGGTACTGTGTCTGAACACCCTAAATTTATTAGTTCTGGAAGATCACGCCTTAGGTACCCATCATTACTTTTATATATTTGGTTTCAAATGCTTGTATTAGATGTAAGGAGGTCTGGAAACCTTGGTTTAAATAGCATTACTCCAGGATCTGCACTATTTTTAACTGCCTTAGGGTTGAAATATCTTTTCCAACCAAAGATTAATTAGTTAAATTTACTCTATAATTCCAGTCTGTCTGTTTCTTGCTGGACTTCTTTCCAGGCTGGAGAGCATTGCACATATCCACTGTTACCAGTTCTTAATCTTTTTTCCTTCCAGCTCCTAAACATATATCTGTTCCTGCTATGTCTTCCCCTTAAATTACACGAAAGACTTTCAGTTTGAGAGGCACAAGGGAAGAGGAAAAGTCTTTCCAACCAATTTACAGATTAGCAGAAAAAAAGATCCTACACAGAACCAACTTAAAGAGCTCAAGGTTTTTATCTGAAGTCTCTAATAGGAGACTTGATTCAGTTGGACTTTTTTTTTTGCAGTGACTTAGCTGGAGGTTTTTGCTCTAGTTTCCATACTCTGTTCTTTGTTTAAATGGCTGTTCCCTCTCACCAAAGAAGGATTTACTGCTATTACATTAGGTTAAAATTACTTAGAGCCTTATTACAACTTGCTGTTTTAGTGCACGCACCCTATATGCTTTGACCAGTCATCTCAAAATGGTGACAGAAAGTCACAGATTTATATAAGCAAGAATCAGGAGGCAGAGTTGAAAAATTTCTTATTTTAGCAATAAAGAATGTTGCCTGGTTTATATTCAGGTGGCATAGCATAAGCTGTCTGAAACATCACCTTGGAAAAACTTCGGAATAATCCCATATTTAAGTTTTGTCTTTTTCTTTTTGTAGTTTATTTTATCTTCTTTCTGTTGGTTCATTCATTATTGTATCTTTCTTATGGAGAAAAGAAATTGCTTTCTGTCAGACTTCATATCAACCATCAATGTTATTACAAATTAACCTTGTACTTTGTTACTGTCCAAAAACAACCCAAGCAAAGACTCCAAACATTCTAACTTTACAAAAATAACATGTCTTTCTCCCCCCCCATTTCTAATAAACAAGCAAACAAGGTCACTCTAACTTTGCTGGTTGCTAGGATATTGCTCCTACCCCTTTAATTCACTTATATCAGGTGAAAGTCAGGCTTAAATTTTCCCCTATTTGTAGCTTGATAAAACAAAAAAATCATCAGCACTGTCAGAGGTTTGGTCTTCTTTTTTCCAGTGTTTGTCAGATTGGAATGATTTTGATCATTCTTTTGATTTTGAGTATTTTGGGCTTCATCTGCCTGAAAGTCAAAACTGAAATTTCTTATCTTTTCTGGTAGGACTGTTTTCTCAGTACAAGAAACTACCTCTTCTATCCCATCCAGAAAGTTGTATTTGGAATAAGAAAATTCTGGTAGATTGCAATAGATCTAATTTGTTGTGTAGAAAACCTCTGCAAATTTGTAAACTCTGGTTCTTCAAAAATTTATGCTTTGGTATTCATCTCCTGAATTCTGAGTTCACTACCTGGTGCTGTGGTCCCATGATCTCTCTAAAGAACCATGTAATCACAAGGTCACTGAAGCAGGCAATGATAAAAACAGTCTCTATTTCTTTGAATATAGAAGAGACTTGCCAGTCAAGGCCCGCTGAAACTGCAGGGAACTTCTGCTTTAACATTGCTGAATTACTTCTGATAACTTAGTTTTATTGACTTTGGCTTTAAAAGATTAAACTCTGACTGTTCAGCAGCCTGAACCCTCATAATTTTCAGGAGGGAAGGAGATGTGGTAGATGCTAAGACTGTTCTTTCTCATAAGCATTCCCGGGAATGGGTACATTTATGTGAAGTTAGACTGGAGAACTGAGATGGTTAGGTCATTCTGTATCAGCTCTGTACCTTTCATGGACAGATACATGATTAAATACGTATTTTCTAGGCAGATATTTTTCCGGGTGGCTTCTCATTAGTGGCATTGTCAGTAAGTGATACCATTGGGTGGGGGATGCAAGACTTCAGTTAAACAACAGAAAGCTAATGGCATCTTCCCTTTATGGAGCACTGTCTGAGCTGTCTTTCAATCCAAACAGATAAACATTCCCATCTGACTTCAAGACATTCATAATTTTGTATCATCTACTCTAGATTATGATTAAGATGCATATTGAAAAATTATGTGGTTTGCTGTTTAAAGGCCTGACTTCTGTTGCTTTTTGAAGCAATACTATTCACAAAGTATTGAGAAATTTTCTATTCCCCACAAGATCGTTTTTAAAATCTTAAAAGACTTAAACACCAATGTTTTTAAACTGAAATTCTAAACATGTATGCTTATGTCTGCATTTGTGTGAGAGCTCCATAGATCATTTTCTCTTTTTATTGCCACAGCAGTTTCCATTTTCAATAAGATGAAAATAAGACTGTCTCATGTGCTTTTGCATTTCTTTTATTTTTCCTTCATTTTTTTTCCACTCGGTTTAGTCATCTTGCCTTATAAAACCTCTGTGGTCCTGTTCTGATCTGCATTTGTCATCTCATTGACTAGTATTGTAAACACCTGCTGGATTTTGTGTACAAATTAAGGCTGGTGAAGGGTCTAGAGAATAAATCTTATGGGGAGCAGCTGAGGGAACAGGGGTTGTTTAGCCTAGAGAAGAGGAGGCTTGGGGAGACCCTATTGTAAAACTACCTCAAAGGAGATTGTAGCTAGGTAGGTATCTGTCTCTTCTCCCAAGCAACAAGCAATAGAACAAGAGGAAATGGCCTCACGTTGAGTAGGCTTAGGTTGGACATTAGGAAAAAATTCTTCATTGAGAGGGTTGTGCAGCATTGGAACAGGTGGCCCGGGGAACTGGGTTGAGTCACCATCCCTGGAGATATTCAGAAGGTGTAGATGTGGTGCTTAGGGGCATGGTTTAGTGGTAGATTTGGCAGTGCTAGGTTAATGGTTGGACTTGATGATTTTGGAGGTGTTCTCCAACCTAAATGATTCTGTGATTTCATATTCTGCTAATTTTATAATGCAAACAGTTTAACAGTTACATACTATTGAATGAGATGAGAGTTGTCAGTGATGAATGGTTAAATTACCTGAAATGCGACAGGTTTGGTGAAGCTGGCAACTCAGATGTTTCTTATTGAGTAATCATGTGATTACTGTCAGGTTTATTCCTTTCACCTCCTTTGAATTAGAAGCTTTGCAACAGCTGGAGAAAGCACTACGTAGTTTACCATAAATTTTACTCTACAGAAACTAACGTAAGACGATAAAAATACTTGTATTTAAACATACTAAAATGTTGTCATCCCCTAGTGCTGGGGTATTAACTGAAGAGTGGAGCTCAAACTCAGATTAATTTCTGTTAGGAGTTTTAGTATGGTTATTAACATAACTTTGGATTGTTGCAGTTAAGATGTTTGGAGAGTTATTTGTTCAAATTAGAACTTGAGAACTACGGAAAACAAAGTGAGGAATATCACCGTTACACAATTCTCTGTGTAAATGTTGCTACAATACAAATAATTTAAATTTCGAGTACACAAAATGTACCTTCACATAAACATCAATGTTAAACCTGGTTAGTTTTCACCAGGTGGAATTAACTTCGTATTGCATATTAAATAGTCTTAAATACTTGTGATCAGTAAAATGATTTTCTATTCATTATACATGTGTATCTTCCTGTCAGTTATTTTCAACAGATTGCTGAAGCCTTGCTTGTTCTGCGATGTGATAACTCTAGAGCCACTAGTACAGTATTTATTTTGTTTTGTTTTTCCAAATTTTTGCTTTATGATCTTCTTACTCTTTGCAGTGGTAATGTTTATGCATGCTATGCCATAAAAAAATCAGGTAAAATCCTGTAATGATAAGTGGGAGATGACAGTTGACCACTGGCCATATTCTCCTTGTTTGTCTTGGACTTGTTTAAACATGTTACTTCTGAGGGAATTAGTTCCTTTATGACTACCTTCAATTTGGGAATGAAGATAAAGGGAAATCTTCAAGACAGCATACTTAAGTATGCCTCTCGTGTTAGAGTCCTGATGGGAGTCGCCTCAAATGGGAAGATTAAAAAAAATGCTAATCAGGCCAAAGAAAATTTTTCAAGAAGGGCAGTTGTGGGAGGAGGAATTAAAAGGGAGAAGAAATTAGACCTCTGCTCCAATAACAGCATGAACTTTCTTTTCTCCTGCTTCAGTCGCAGAACATTCATTTGCAGCTAATCAGCTCATATTTTAGCCCAATAGCATTCATGATATTTAATACTTAAATCTCAAGAGAGAAATGTAGATCGGTTATCTTAGAGGTGTGCCTGTGCTTCTAATTAGTGTACTGATGGATTGTTCCTGCCTATTCTGGTAGGTATGCATATGCTGCACACTGGTATGTCTCTCTGTTTGCTTCTTAAGTTAATATATCCACAAAAAAACAAGATATAGTAGATTGCCTTGTGATCAGAATTGGATTTTTTCAACAAGTGCATTCTTGGGCTATAAATAGCCTTTTTATTACTTATGTTATGATAACTCCTGTTACTGATTACATTAAGGCCTCGAGTTTGTGAGCAGCTGCAGGCACTTGATAATGACACAGAAATGGTATCAAATGTTGAGAAAACAGGCTGGAAGTTTGTTCACTAGAATTCACTGCTATATAGTGAGGGGAAGCTTGTACAGTGTGTGGGTTTTCTTATGACTTAGTTGACAGAGCTTTGTTGTCAGTATGTGTTTCAATTTGTTTTGAACTTATTGATTGCAGAAATAGGTAGCTGAAAAGCTTTGCAAGAACTGTTTGTGTAACAAGGGTTTCACAAGTTTGTAAGAATTTATGAGGATGGAAAAATGCATTATGCTCTTTGATACTGTGAAATTTAGAGCTGCATTAATGAATAGTGTTCAGCTTTTTGCCATTGTTCTTAAAATGTGAACATTTCCATAATCACAAATTATGGAGCTAAATAATGTGGTAAGAGGAGGTTATTTTTTTTCCAAGCTGGTATGATCATTATTATTAGGCTTTCTCCAACGTAATTGAGCCCCACCCTGAGTAGGGTGTTGTAGCATTATGATACAGGAGTATGCTGCTCCATTTTGGTAGGCAAACAGGATGGATCCTCACGTCATTTCTCTCTAGTACAATTATTACTTGTTAGGTCTAAAGGAAAACTATACATATCCTGATTTTCAAACTTTAACTTTGTTTCCTTATCTTTAATTTTTGACTGTTTGTACTTAATATTTATGTCTGTTGGTTCTCATTAAGCTATATTTCTGAAGGTGTTTTTTTTTTTTTTTAATTTGCAATTTTCTCAAAGTATGGGGTTTTTGTGTTTGTATGTGTGTGACAGGAAGTAACAGTTGTCTAGTTTAAGGTTATGCTGGTAAGCTGTTTTACTTCTTTAGGGTTGTGTTAAGATTTGTGAAATGTTCGTTTTCTAGGTAGAAACCGAATCTATCAGTTAGGGTCAACCTGGGAGAAAGTAAGGTAATTTGGACTTCTCAGACAGGGAAAAAACAATGCTTTGTAGAGCTGAAGATTAAGGGTCTTGCTTGTGATGCTGAAGATGAAGGTTTAAATCCTTTCATCAGTTTGAAGTGATCTGGATAGGAAGGCCTTGCTCTAAGTAGAGCAAATCTGTCTTTCTCTGGTGTTTTAATAACCAATAATTTTGGAAAAAAAAAAAAAAAAAAAAAAGTTCACAGTTTAAAAAAATAATTTGTAGTATTCTGAAAGGTGCTAGTATATGATTAGTCGCTTTTATAATGATAAATCCGTTTAAGCTTATTTTATTCAGGTAACTAGAGAACATGGGACTTTCAAAGGAAGCTTGTGGGTTGTCACCTCTGGGCAACTCACTGGGTGATGAGATTCACTTTTACCCAAGTGTCCACAAAACTACTCATTGGTATGATCTTCAGATAGGATATTCCTCGTTCATGGAAATCAGGAGCAACCAAGAAAAAGGTTCGTTCTGTGTTTTTTTTTTTTTTTTGCGTTTTTTTTTTGAAATAAGATCAAAAAGGAGTTGAAAGGATTTTGGAAAAGTGCTCCTTTTCAGTTACTTCTTATAAAATTTTGTACTTTATCCTTTGTACTTCTGCCCATGAGACAATGACCTTATTAAATAACATTGAAGATTAAACATTAATACAAGTCAAGTATCATAACTTTGTTCTTTTCCACCAGGCATTTGGCAATCAGATAGAAGATTTATAGTATGAAAGATAAAGTCAGTCTTGTAACATTCCTGCTATGCTTGGGCAGTAGCTGGCAAAAGTGGATGGCAGGAATAGAATTTATGGAAAACTGGAATTTTTAACTACTTACTGTGTCAATCAAGCTGTATAGAAGATATAAGATACTCTAAAGCAATAGTTCACTGGAACTGCTGAAGGATGAACTAATAATAGTTGGGTGTTCCTTTTCCCAAATCTGGAATGAATTTATAAACAGCAATTACTCAGCTTTTCAGGCCCAAATAAAGGGGATTTGTAGGATAACTGCAAATAAGCAATACATACATTGCTGGAGAGGAAAGGAATGAATAGGTCTAGGCTTTTTCTAGAGAGCTACTGTGGAGAAGTGATGGAAAAATTACTCCCAGTTTTTGTATTTGGGGCTTATGCATTGGTACAAACCTTATATGATTGTTATCCACTTTTAAAACTCTTCCAGGAGCATTACAGTTTTGAATTAAGATTTGTATTTACCGAAGTATGAGAATCGCCATGTGGGAAGTTACTCATATTGACTCCTCTAAATAAGATTTAAGAGAATATTTACTGTTGTGACTCTGAGATAAAACACATTTCCAATTCAGTCTAAGCAGTCTGAACACACAGTGAAAAAAATACATTGTTTGAGGAGCTTCCTCACTTGCATGACTGACTGCTGTCATTGGTTGATTTCTGTGTAGCAGATACTAACAAGGCGTCTGCTTTTCAAATGAAAGTAGCTCCTTCAGAACAGGAACATATGGAGAGAGTAAAACTGAAGCCAGTGATTCAGTTGTAGCACAAGAAGCTGCCTTACATATCTTTGTCTGCTCACTTTCTTCCTGCAACATGTTCTGGTTGCTAAATGCATTTTCCTTTGAAAAACTAAGACTTGATAAGAAAAGTGTTTTCTAATACAACCAGTTTGTAATGTTGAGTGTCAATAGTGTCTGAGAATTTTTATCCGAGAATCTGGTTTTGTGTATGTGTAAGGGTCAGTTTGACCCATAACTATAACCAGGAGGAAGAAGGAAGCTGACGAATGGGTTAGTAATTCAGGGACAGCATTAAAAAGGAGTTCAGAGTTTGTGCAGTACATGCTGCTTTGCCAGCAAAAGAACAGAAATCCACTGAGGACTATGAAATGACAAATTTGGAGATGGCTTTTCAGTGCAGGGTTTAGGATCTGCAGTAATCTTGCTTTGCCATTAAACTGCTCCATCGTGGCGCGTTCTTTGTAATGCCTACCTCATACAAGGAAAGGCTGAAAGAGGAAGAACTGAATCTATGAATTGTGCTAGTTCTGTTTTTTTTTTTTTTTTAAATTATTTTTATTTTTAAGCACATTATTCTCAAAATAGAAGTATAAAATAGGTGGATAATTGTATGAAGAGACAGAAAAAGAGAGATGATGGTGCAAACTTCACTGTGAAATCCCTAGATAAGTTATGTGTATGTTGCTTTACAGGTAATATAGTCTGTTCTAAAGCAATCGTTTCTGCATAGAATCAGTTATTATCAACCCTCTAAGAGGGTGCACTGTATGCTCTGTTTTGAGGAACAAGACCTTGTTAAGTTTCTTTGTGTAAGGGACTACAGGAATAGAAAGGCTCACATCACTTTGAAGCATTTTTTTTTTTCCTGTGGGATAGTCCTATTTCAGCTGGAAAAAAAAAAAAAGTTATTTGATAAACCTATGCAAGAAATACCCTATATATGTTTCCACGGTCATATTGATGGTATAACTGATTCTTGCTCTAGTAGAGTGACACAAGTCACCATTTGTGCCAAGCAGACATGAACACAAATGCAGACTGTACAACAAATAACCTACCTGGCTTCACATTGGTCTTGTGTAATAATCTTCTGATTTAGCTTAAAGGAAAAATGAGTATGAAAAAGTAGTGTCAAAGTTTTTTTTTGTTTTTTTTTTTTTTAGACCTTAACGAATTTGTTTTCTGGATTTTATTTTTTCATCTACAGAGGCAAAAGCTGTCTCTGCTTTGCTTGTTACTTATAAATGCCCACATTCCTGTTATGTCTGCCAGAGCCAGGAATAAAATCAGCTGTTGTGACTCCATATCCAGTGCCTTAAGTACAACACTGACCTTCCTCTGCTAGCAGGATATCTGTGTTACATGTGTTGTTATAAAGCATGTATTTGGAGCTGCTAACTCTTACTAAGAGCTGTTCAGTTCTTATCCACTCAATTTAGTCATGCTTTCTTTAGTGGCAAGAAGTAGAAATTGTTTATATTTTGAAGTATCTAAAAAGTATCTGAAGAGTGTTTTTAGAACTGTATCTGGTAACTGAGTGACAAAAATAGGAGTGAAAAGCTGCATAAACAAATTCATTTTTACAGAGCTCTCAAACAAGTGAGCTGGATCTGATTTCCTTCTTGTCCACCAGAATTGTTTGCATACTTGCCATGGACAAGCCAAGTCTTTTATCTGTAGAAAAGAAAGTGATTATGTATGTTTGCCTGAAGGCATAATTGTCTTTCAGAGCCGTTTTGTAGCTCACATCTATCAATTCGGCTTTCAGATGGTGAACTGACTCTGCGAGGCTTGCCCTCAGAAGTTGAAATGTCACTAAAAAAATAATAATTTATTAACTCAGTGTATGTGTTTGGAAATGTAAGAGTTGAAAGTATTTCTTGATGTTCCTTTTAGTATCTTTGGTGCATCTGATGTGTACTGTCATTAGTAAATGACTGTAGAATTTTCTCTGTTTAAAATCAAATCAGATCTCAATATCGGCTTTTTGAAACAAAAGTCAGACACAACACTTAGGTGTTTGCTTACCTTCCAAATAGGTCTGACCTGTATATCTGGCTAGAGAAGATAAAATATAGATAGTCTCACTGAGGAAAATAATTCCCTGCTTCACCTTGCAGACAAATAGGTCAGTATTATTCATAGAACATAAAGCTGCATGTGCTTTTGAAGAGACAAGGACCTTCAATACCCAGGGGTAAGAAAAAAAGGCTTGGGCTATTTTTGTTTCTTTCCCAATAAAGCCACTAATGCAGTGCACCAAGGTTTACAATTACTGTTTCCCAAACTTATCTTTTTTCCTTGGATCTTATGGAAAAAAAAACATAAGGGGAGTTTTTTAGTCTAGTGCTGCAAATATGTACATGTATAATATTCCTGGGAGTAGAATTCCTACAGGATCAGACTCTGGTACTGCAAGTTGTTTTCTGAATCTTACAGCAAAATTTTGAAGTCATGTTATAAAATCTTGAGAATATGTGCTCATAGGAAATAAAAGCTGTGTGCCTGAAAGGTAAAAACCTAATTGCAAACATGTATCATAGCCATCCCTAGTGGAAAAGAATGTTACAGAATTAACACAATTATTCTGGAGATCATGTTTATTCTTCTAATTTCTCAAAACAATCTTAAGAGTTTTGGACTGGAGCTTCAGAGAGAAAAATAGAAGTAAATAAGTGTATAGTATGTAATATCTAGAAGATTGATTACTATGAATTTACTGCTGCTATAGACTCGATATAAAATGAGTCAAATTTAAAACTGAATGCTTATTATTGAGACATGAAAATGGCTAATATCTCCTGTATTTTTCACTGATTTGATGGCTTTATTAAAAGCTCTTTACTTAAAGCTAACTGAACAAGGATTAAATGTCTGTCTCCAAACAAATTCTCTTTATTACTTGGCATGAGTTTCTTGTCATTTTTTTTCACCCTGTATGTCATAGCCACGGACAACAGGTTTTGAAAATTTAGGAAAATATTTGTCTTTACTTCCTATTCTTTGCTAGTGATTTGTTACTATCTGAGCTGCAGGTAAAAATACCAACGAATTGCAAGTTGTGTTTTTGGGGAGAGAGTGTTTTGTTGTTGTTGCTCTAGTTTTTCTTGTGTTTACGGAGTTTATCTTGTTCATCAACAGAATATACCTGAAATCTACTGATTTTAGGATTCAGGAAGGTAATCTAGCACAGGAATAAATGTTTTGAATCTATGAAATCTAAAGTATCTGACTGGTACCACTAATTTGTTATGTAGTTTTGCCACTTACAAAACTCTCACAACAGCAAATTACATTAAATCACATTGTTAATCTTTAAATTGCTGGTATGTAATTTCTTATGTCCAGGAGCCAAGACACATTTTGAGATTACTAAAGGGTGTGTTTGTCTCCAATTAGGGAAAAACACTATCAATGTGTTAAGGTGAATTGTGGCATGGGTTGTTTTTAATATTTTCCAGATCAGTTCTCAACACCTCTAGGATGTCTAATTAATGAGATGTGTACTAGTTTCTTTGGAGTAACTTTCTATGAAACTATAGTAGTCTGCATAACTGGTATCTTCTTTTTTGAAATGTTACAAATGTTTGATATGAAGCATTTTGCAGAACGACTGCAGCCTTAACCTATGGTGAGCAAAGTTTTTGATATGAACTGCTTGATGAAGAATTGTAAGACAAATATCCGATATCACAGTTCTAACATATTTAATTATTTGGTTTACAACAGAATTTTGCTTACTCATGCTGCATAAAAACAGAATAGAAAACTTATTTCTGCTATTAAGCATGACCCTTAGAAAAGATTATAGATTACCTCATGTAAGCAATGAAGAAATTTTTTTGACATAAAAGGAAAGAAAAAACTCAGACTTTCTTGGTTGAGATTAAGCAGATTAATGAAACCAGATTTTTTATTGAGATATTTAATGCATAAAGTAAATATGTGAGTGGGGGTGATCAACAACTTGAATTGATAAAATACTCAGTCCTGTAACATTATACCTACCACTTTTCCAAGCCTTTGTGTTGCAAAGGTAGAAATTGCATTACTTTAAAAGGGAATTTTTGCCTCTGCTTTGAATAAAGATGGTTCTTTGATAAAGAAATGTGGAATGGATTCAGTGCACCTATTCTTATGCTCAGTTACCTTCCTGAAGCTATCAGGAGCTCCTATCAGGAGCACTGATAAAGAAGCTTATTTTATTTGGTGAAAGAGACCAGGAAAAAAACATCGCTGCTGTAACCATTAGGGTGGTTATAAAATGCTAGAATACAATCTTCAACAATTTTTTTTTTTTTTTTTGACAATGAAGACAGGATTCTGTGTGATAGAAATGCATGCTGTTGTGCTTGTTTTTATAGACAGAGATATCAGTGTGGGCCTTCCCAAGGACAGAAGACAAGTTTCTAAGCTCTTTGGTTGGTTGATTCCTGGTTAGTCCTACCCCAGGGCCTTATGTAATTGCCTTGGAGTAGGACTGGATTCAGATAAACAGAGTGACATTAACTGTGTTCTTGCTCTTTTCTTTGCGCTGACTCTACAGGATTTGGGTTATGAGAAGTTAGGCTTCAAGGAATATTGCAAAGTACTTAGTTCTGTTTCATGTTACCACCTGAGTGAAGGTTGTCAAGTTCTAAGAAAAGCAGACATGAGTTTGTCTTCAAGAAGAGTGACATTGCCTGCAGTTATGCCAATAACTCTGCAGAAACGGGTATGGCATTTAAATCAGTCTTGTAACTAACTTTATTTTGAGTTGATAATGCATTTGCTTAGTGTAAATAAACAGTGTTTTAAATAAACATAGCTATATTTATCTTCTATTTTTCTTGTGTAATAACTTTTATTTTCTGATATACATGTGAACATAATATTCATTTATATGTATATAGTTATATATTTTTGTTACTGTGCGTTTTTCTCTGTCATTATAATTCTGTAATTTATGGAAGAAATTTGATTATAGATTAATGTAGTTCTTAAATATGAAGTATCATTTCAATATTCTGAAATGCAACAATATACCTCTGTAAAAGGATACAGTACTGATCTTAATGAAAGATAACTGGAGTCCACTTATACAGATTTCTGACAGATTTCTGACCAGCTTTAAACACAACATACTTCTTCCTCACCCTCTCTGGCTGGCATCTTAGTAGTGGATGGTTCATCATGTACTTAGCAGGCTACAGTGCTGGTGTAGCTGGCTTTTTTTTTTCTTTAATCTCACTAAAACGTGGAAATAATAAAAAATCATTACGCCTATGTACATTAGGGTTGCCTAGTGTAACTCTGTGCATTGGGGATGGCTGTAAAGTTAAAATACACATGATGTATGGCAATATAAATCTCCATTATGCTATTAAATGGTTCTCATCAGCAGTTTACATAGAACACAGCATATACTTCTTATGGCATAGGTCCAGTGAGGCTAAAATAGTATATGAATGCTTAGCTGTTACTGATTTAGGGTTTGTTGTTCTTTCAGATTACTTTATCACTTGAGTTGCAGAGGAAGCCCGTGAACATGCAGTTTCAGTGCTATCTTAATTACATGGTCATATATAACTTTTCTGATATAGTAACTTTCCTTTCAGATTCAGATATGTGCAAGATTTGTAAGAGAGATATACTGTATAAGAGCACTCTACAGAAATGGTCTTTTAAAAAAAATATTGAAGTTTAGCTTCTCAGCTCTCATTCTTCCAACCCTGTGGTTCCCTGCCCTTCCTTTCTCCCTGCCTCCCAGTCCCCCTGCTCCAGCCTCAAATCTTCAGTTGTCATAGTTTTATTTTCAGCTGTTATTTGGTTATCTGTATGTTAGGAAGATGAAGGTCTTTGTTCTTGCAGTGTGTAGTTGTATTGGACTCCTCTGGTATGCACAGAGCAGTGCATGGTGCTATGTGGGAGGAGAGAGATGTATAACTTCACTCAATCTAACATTCTGAAGGCTAGGAAACTCAATTTTAACTGTACTGTATATTTTAATGGATTGCGTTTCATTTTTTGCTGTTGAGAGATGAGCATCATTCTCTAAGCAAACTTAGAGTTTTGCAGTTCTCTACTAAGGCATGGTGAGTAAGATAGTTTTCTGTGCATTCTCTCCTATTTTAAAACACAAATATTTTCACACTGCTATCAAATGACCTATTGGCTTTACTTCTTTTATCTGTGTGCTTTGCAAGCCCAAAATAAAAATATTGGATGTGGGAGGAGGAAGCAGCACAGGATGTTGAATTAGGTAGGTAGGCATTGGATTGCACACAGTTGCAAAAGTTCTCAGAGGTGTGTATCCTCCCTGAGGGCTCACTGTATGCCAAATTTGTGTCCTGTTTTAGCTCATGATGTTTATATTTGTGCCAGTAGAATTCCCTGCAAATGTATCTCCTCTCTCCATTCACAAGGTTCTTTTTGTTACTTCTATAGCACTACCCTAATTCCTGGAACTGGAATACTACAGGGAAGGAAGGCAGGCAGGAAGCAGGCAAGAAAGAGGCTAGCTTGTAAGGGATAGTATGTGTGCATGCATGCATGCACATGTGTGAATTTGTTTCTTGTGGACATTAGAAACATAGAAATACAATTCAGTCATAAACTATTATTCTTGCATGTAGTGCCTTCAAATCAATTTCTCCAGATACTGCTTTTAAATAGTATTTCTGTTAGACATTGAAATTGCAGTGCTTTAAGTAAAAGGTGATCTTCAATTTCTATTTTCTATAATGTAAGAAGAACCTGGGCATTGGCAATATAAAAATGTTATGTTAGTACTGCATTGTCAAGAGAAAATTCAGCATTAGTTCATAAGGTAATATTTTAGGCTATTGGTCATCCTCAATAATTATTTCTTTAATATAAGCATCAGTGTTTATGTAAGAAGTCTAGTTTAATTATGGTACTGAAAGAATCTTTTTTCCTCCCTCACAAAAAGTGACATTTTTTATTATTAATGTGATAATCTGGCTGTTATGCCAGTTTCTTGAATGTTTTTTTCATTTTCATTCCAAGTAACTATTATGTTTTGTCAATTTTTTTAAACTTTTTTTATTTTAAAATCAGGAAAGAAGTATGTATCATAGTTGATCTATTTTATTCTTAAGTAATATATTTTTAACTAAAGCTACAGGGCCTCATTTAGATTCCAAGGGGTCTTTTCACACAGGCAGAAAAATGAGTTGCTTAATAAGCATGGGGAATTATGCATATCGAATATTATTAAAACCAGTTTTATAGTGTTTATATAGACTAGACATATAATTAATCCAACACAGTTAGAGTAAGTGTCTTTTTTAATCTTTTGTGTGAATAACTCTTTACTCTTATAAAAATGTTTTTAAGAAATTAGATTTAAAAGGTCATAACGCGTTCAAAACAATGTTTTACAGTCAGTTACAAATCACTTATTTATTCAAGATAAAAATCTGCAGGTCTGCTAGACTTGTTGTGTGATAAGTAGAAGAGTACTTAAGTGGCTGATGTTGGATGCAAGGTGTATAAACAGAATTGGTTTTTTCACAGCAGTTGGGAACTTTCTAGAACACTAGGTCACACAATGTTGGAAGGCCTTGTGTACACAGGTAGTATGCATTGCAGCTGAATAATTTCTAGTGATTCTGGAAGAGATCACATAGTTTCTTTTTAATGGAAGAAATGTTAGATTGAATAGTTAGAAGAATAAATTGAATATGAGAAGAATGATTAGAAAATGAGCATTTGGTTTAGATTGCATGCTCATGACAATCCTGGATTTGAGCAGTTTTCAAGATTCTCTTGGATCTTTCTTCCATCTATTTTTTCTGGCCTGAAATCACACACTGCTTTAATGAACACCCACTGCTCCTGCCAAGCAGAAATGGTCACTTAAGCCAAATTGTATTGAGAATTATCAATGTCTGTCTGCAAGGCTAGGAGTGTGAAAGTAATTTCTCAGTTTTGCATTTGGGTTCACTGAGATGAAAGGCCAATGTGCTAATCCAGGAATTTTACATAAATGCACTTTAAGTGATATGGTAATGGTGCCATTAAATGGAAATATCTGGAGACAGACAAAGCATTCATGTATGCAGCATCTCCTCATAAGGACAGTTTGAAAAAATAGTCATTCAGAGATGCATAAACACCACCCATACCCTCTTTCTCTTTTGTGCAATGTAATAAAAGAAAGAGTAACATCCCACAAAGATGTGAAAACACATGAGAAAAGTAAGAGATGGGTTTGACTGTGCTGTAAAGACTTTGGGAACAGTCGTCAGAAAAAGTGATGGTTGAGGTGAAGCATTTTGAATCGCTGTTATATCTTATTTTTAATGGAATGTTTTTCTTCATGACTTGCTGGGAGGTGTGAGAGAAAATATTGGGAATAACCACTAGGTAAAGTAATACAATGGGCCTGACCGGAAATTCAGTATAGATTTAATGATCTTATTTAAATTACTGGGTTATAGCATCTAGATGTACTGATACTGGATGTGCAGAGTTTGATACAAATAGTAAAAGTTTTAAGCCTGAAGAAGGGTTGAGGAGCAGAAATACATGTATGTATATATATATATCTATAGGAATGGGCAGAGACACAAACTCAATGCAGGAGATGGATAGGTTGTTTTTGAAAGAAGTTTGTTTAAAATTGCCAGAAGGGGAAGCTAGTATGTAGTCTCAAGGAAAGGTCTTGTCACCTTTGTGGCAAGTAACATGTACTAAGATAGCTGCGCTTATTTCCTCTTGATAATACATAAAAACTGCGTGGAACTATTTCTGTAGGTGCTTACCTCTTGCCTCAGGTGTTTGTCTTAGGGAACATACAAATTTCATGTAAGCTATGAAAGGATCATCTGCCTCAGATTCAGTCATCTGTCATACTGTAGTTGCAGATATTAAGTTACCTCTTCATGACAGAGACTGACGTGATTTTGGAAGTTCAGTTTGTGGATGATAAGGAAGGAGAAGGGAGGCACAGTAGCATTTCCTCTTTGTGGAAGAGGTCTGATTACGCCTCATTAAGCCCAGGAACTGTTAAGGAGAGAGCTACTGACAGGGTCTCCTTAGGGGAAATATCGTAGCGCTTTTTCTGAGGAAGGTTTTGGCCAAGCAAATCTAGATCTGATACTATACTTTAGGAAGGTTCTGGGACCAATTTTTGCTTTGAGAATGCATTCTTTGTTCTCAAACAGTCACGCACCACTTGACCAGTCATACTTATTGGTTTCATGTTCTTAGAAGCAGTAAATTTTTTGTTCTGTATCAAAATGATCCCACAACATATAAATGAAACCAAAATGGGACTAACTTTACTGAGGGGGGTGGAGTGGGAAGGTGTGGGAGGGGGGGTAGGGGGACCCTACCCTGTGATACTCCAGTCCCTATGAGCAATCAAATTTATATAATATTTTTTTATACAAAACCATCAATGATCTTGGAATTTAAAATGCATACCACTATGTTGCATATTGCCATGAAAGTTAGGTGTGTGTGTGTGTATAAGAGAGTGAATAATGACTGTGCAGAGCTTTTAGAAAGTCTTTTAAAACCTTAGTGGTTTAATACACTTGGTCATTAGTTGTCCCTTGTATAGTATGACAAGGTTTAGAGGCACAATTAATGTTGCACTCTGTCTCCTCTCTGTCTTCAGTTCTTGAACAGACCTTTGATACGTTTTTCAGTTTCTTCTTGCCTTCTTTGAACATCTAACATCCTTCATACAGTAACCAAGGAAATTGGCTGTGTTTAGTGCTCTACTCTGCTCATAATCCTTTTCTGTTGGCAGAAAATCCTTTGGAGGAAGAAAAAAAAAACCAACAAAAAAACCCAGCTTTTTCATCAATTGAAGAAAGTACTTGGCCATTCTCTAGCTCTGAACTTTAGTCTCCTCTTGAATAAATTAGGCTTCAAGAAGTCAGAACTTGACCTTCAGACTGTATTACTCAGCCCTGAAGTGTATCAAGAGCCATTGCCAAATAGTTATTTCTACTGGTAGTAAATCCTTTATTTATTATGCTGCACTGTTTGTGAAGGGAGAAACTTAACAAACAGCACACTAGGTACTAGTGACAGTCCTATGCTAAAAATCAAATTTTCCATACTGATGTTACACGTCTTTTGTGTGTGCCTTTCAGCATGCTATGATACATAAGCAAATACCTGAAAAAATAGAAGATTTTATTTTTTGATAAAATAGAGAAATACTAATATGTACAAAGAAAATGTGTCACCTTGCACCAAGGAATTACTCAGATCCAAGCTCTCTTGCTTCCTTATTTCCATGCTATTGCTGTGGGTACTGCCATGCTCCGCACAGCCCAACTCCTTGTTTTTCTGCCTTTGAGTCAGGAACAGAGGCAGGACCCATCCCAACAAAATGCCAGCTGCCTTAAGGACTTAAAAAAAAAAAAAAAAAAAAAAAAACCAACAAAAACTTATGACTGTATGATCAAAACTTTTGAATCAACATAAATTTATTCTAACACTGAAGATTTTACCTTGCTTCCAGTCCATCTTAGTCTCTTACAATTGGCATTGTCTTCCTGAACCTTCTTTTTCAAAGTTGCACGTATTCAGTTGCTTTCAATCCTTTATTTATGATTACATATTTCAGAGAAACTTGTTTTCCCTAGCTTAAAGTAGTTACATGAGAAGAGATTTATTCTGGTACAGTGTATAATGGGTGCCTAGGGAACAGTAAAAAATAAGTCAAACTTTTTAAGAATACATACCCAGCTTTTTGAGCCAGAGTTGCAAAGTCTGTTTGTGTGTTTGCTTAAGAAGTGGAAGTTTTACTGGGTGTGAGGCTCTGAACCCATACAGACTCAAAGAGATGAGGAGTCTTTTACTCCTCATTTGTATTCTATCCAGTAACATATTTCATCTCCTCTCTCTGGCACATCATAAGCTCTGCGAGGTCTTGGACTACTTACTTATAGCTCTACCAGTACACATGCTGGGACTTCAAAAAATGTTAACCTGGGGAGTCATCCTTTGTTTAATATGCATTGCACTTTCCTGAGGTTAAAACTTCGTACTGCTTGTTTCTTTGCAGATACCTTTTCCATTTGGCACCACTAAAAATCTTAGGAGGGACTGGAGGAAGCGTTCAGCTGACATCTGTAGTGCTTTTCCTTTATTTCGTACTGGAATCCTCTTTCTCTTTTGCTCAGCATACTGTGCTTTCTTTGCAGTCTTTTTCATTACTCTTCTTGAATGTTGTATCATTTCTACCTCCAACCTCTGCCCTAAAATAACATCATGCTTTCTTGTTGGACTGCTTAGGCTTATTTTCGAAACCAGTTAATTCCCTTCTCCAAGATTTTAGCAATTAAATGGTATCTAGACTGAATAGCAGTTGGAGTCCTCTGCTTGTCTTGTATTAGCATAACAGCCAGACATAAGTAGCTCATCAAATTATCCACCAGCTGCGTATGCAAGCTCTGTGTTGTTGATTTTCCTTCAGTTGTATTGATTTTAACTATTGTTGGATTGGTGTCTGTCACCACACTTCTGAGTATCCTGTTTGATAAGACTGCTATATGTATTTTGTGTTATGAGCGTTCTGTGATGATCTGAACGTGGACTGTGTATGGTAAAAAGAAACAGCCAGACAGCCCAGAAGACCTCTGGACGTAGGTTATCACAGCATGTGAAGAGATTAAAAATGTACCGGTGACTTCTCAGTTCTCTTGTGTGATTGAAGACTGTTCAGTCTACACACCTCATTTTCCTTTTAGAACACATGGTTACAGGTAAATATTGTCAAAATATATTGAATTACCGAAATGATTAGTTTCTATTACAACATTATCCTTTTAAAATATTCTTTTTGTTCCACTTGTTTTCATGACTGTTTTGCATTAGATGACTATCAAGTTTTGGCCTTTAATACAGGAACTAAATTCCATGCCCAGGTGCTCCCTGTAGTGGCTTGGATTTGTCAGCAAAATTTGCTGACAAATCTGTATTAATGTGACAGTGTCTAGTTGAAGGTTTTACATGGTTTGAGTAGGCTTGCTAGCTTTATTACAGGATTTACACTTTATTTGGATTTTATGCCTTGGCTTCAGGGAGCAATACTATATGAATGAAATGAAAGATGTTTGAAACTGCTGAAGGATAAAACATCCTGTCAGAATAACTATTCTACAGCAGTCACACCTTGCTGTTATATACCAACAGTGACTAGAAACAGATGCCCAGAGACAGTACTGGGCTGCGAGATTGCTGTAGTCTGACCCAGCAGAGCAGTTTTCATCATTGAAATTTACCAATTCAATTACCAAATGGCAAAGTACCTGGAACAGGTTGCCCAAGGATGCTGTGGAGTTACCGTCGCTGGGGGTGTTTAAGGAAAGGTTAGAGGTGGTACTTAGGGACATGGTTTAGTGAATGATATTGGTGGTAGAGTGGATGGTTGGACCAGATGATCTTGGAGGTCTTTTCCAACCTTAATGATACTGTGATTCTGTGGTTTTAAACCAACTGTTTAGTATGATGGATTAACCTACATAGCCTTTGTCATATTTGCTCTCAACATTGCTTGTACCACTCTAGAAATTCTGTGAAAATTTCCAAATTGAATTTTCTTAAGCTGAAAACCTAAAACTCAGTCTTATTGAGTCTACAGCCTTTTTTCCTCTAGTGACCTCCAAGAGAATACTTAAGTAATAAAGGCAATGACAAAGGTATTCTTAGACTTGAAGCTGTGTTGTAGTTCAAGCCAGAACTTTTTATATGAAACAAATTATTTAGAGTCTTAGTCTTCCTCTGCTTCAGCAAGAAAGATGCTCTGCTGAGAAACCAGCAACATAGCGTGAAAACCCTGGTAGAAACAATAGGTACTTCTTTTTATAGCTAGTATCTCTTCAGAAACATAGAGTGCAGCCAGAATGTGGCAGTAACAGATTTGCTTTCTCTTGTGCTGGAACACAGCATTCTATTTATCTCTGACAAGCGAAGGATATGTTGGACAAACTGAACTATTAAATACAGAAAGCCTCATTTAAATAATGTTAACGCTTTGACACAAATATGGACAAGCTAGTCAAACATAAGACTGATAACTTTCTGCCCTTAACTTTGTTGTACACAGAAAACAAAAAACACAGGTGTATTTTAGTGGCTTTATATAAAAAATTAATTTCTCCCCTGATCTTTGTATATGACTTCTTTTGGAAGGTGCAGTAGTACATCGATAATTTCTACCATACTTCTAGTTTGAAGGGATAAAGAACACTGGTGCTTTGAGAACCATTTTTATTTCCTGTTCATTTTCCATTTCACAAACATTTTTTTAAAATGAAATATGGAAGTTCCTCCTTCAAGTCAGATTCTTTGAATCTTCTAGTATAATATTTCAATCCCCTCCCTCTTTTTAAGTCTTGTTCATCTAACTGTATATTTGTCCATATGGTAAGTATATTCTGAGTAGTGTTATGGTGTGCAGTAAAATATAATGTGTATTATTATTAAATATATAAAGCTATATAAAGTTGAGACAGCAGTTGATGTAGAAGTAAAGGACTTAAGATGCTAAGTAGCATAAGTTTACTAATAGGACTAGTAAGCTGTTCATTTCCACCTATCTAACCTGTTATGTTAGCACTCAATTAACTTTTAATTAAAAAAGTTTGCTTGAAAGTATGCTGTTATTAGCCCTAATGCAATAATCAAGTCCAGTCTGAATATTGTTTTCGAATCAACCCATAGTTTTAAACATTTGTCACGAAGGACTTGGATACAGGGGAAAAATATGGAACCCTTAGCCACTAGCAAGATGACTTTTGTACCCTGCTAGTAATTTTAGCAATTATCTATGCATTTTGTGTGAAATATTAAGGGAGCTCTCAGTGAAGATAGTGGGTCATAGAGCATGTACATTTAGCCTAAGTAACTTAAGCTTTGTACTGTGAACTGTATTGGCTGGACATACTGAACAAGAGCATGGGGATTTTGACACTAAGACGTAGTGGTGCATAGGTAGAGGAGAGAATAGCCTGCATACGAATGTACTTGTTCTAAAGTTGGATTATGTTATGTTCTCCAATGAATTTTAAAATTACTTTTCCTTGGTTAGAGAATTCTACTAAAGCTTCGCTGGCTTATTTTTCTTTTTATACTTATTTTTAGTGTATAGGAAGATACAGAACTGTAATTGAGATCTACATGTCTATGTACTGGGTTTAAATTAACCAGGGGTCCATATGTACCATGCACTGAGATTGAGAAGTGATCTACATTTGACTAGTTGGCTGTAAGTAAGAGGTACATGGAAGACAGAAATTGGGAAAATTCTACCTTTCTCAGGGCCAAGGTGATTTTTAGATACCTCTTTGTCAGATGTTAATATACACATTTAGCATTGCTCAGTCATATATTGAAAAATAACAAAGACTCATTTTTATCATGGCTTGTAAGACATGGGTTCTCCACTCTGATTCAGAGGTTAGCATGAGTGAGAGTCTGAATTTACTTGACTGTAACCAGCCATTCTAAAAATGAACGATTCATTTTAAATTTACCTTTATCCTGCAGTCTTTAACTCCATGAGTGTTCAATCTTCATGATAGGTATTCTTTTCAAGGACTTTGGAAAAGTTATTGACGCCAATCAATGTGAATTGCATTAAATCACCGAGATTTTTCAGAAGTATGGTGATTACTGTAAACCATTCTACTAACTGCTGTGAACAAGATGAAGAAAATTTTAATAGAGTGGATTTTTTGTAGGAAGAGACAAAGTAGGTATGGTTAGTAGATCCTTACCTATCTGCCTGACAACAGTGTGTCACAAATTCACAATGCAACACCCCAAAATTAATCTGCTGCAATGTTCCTTGTGTAGCAGATGGTCTTTTCCTCTTTCCCAGGCCTCAACAGAAGTTTGTATGCCATCTTCATCAGATGAAGGAAGAGATGGAGTCTCAGCCTCCATTTATGTTAGGATAGACTGAGGTTTGCCATTTAAGTTTCTTTACATTTTAGAGTGTATAACCTTATTTTAACTGTTTGCTTTTTCATTTCCAGTTTCCCTTCTTTTTAAAGTATGAGTTTGATTTCACGTGTAAAGAGTAGATCTGGGAATATAATCCTCCAAAGTCATTGTGAATAATTAATGCAAATAAATCATTTAGCTACTCTGCAGTGTGTTTATCTTGTATAAGTGATCCTTTGGCTGCTGAATCATCTAGCAAACCTGCTAATTTTCTTTGATTTCTGCTATTCCATGGAATTCTATTTGTTTTTTTTGTCAATGATGTTTAAATTCCCTCACAGTTTCCTAGTTATTCATACACATATTACCAGTTGTACTTGAAACGCCTCTTTAGCTGCTTGTTTGGAATCTCCATCTTGAAAAAAAAAATCACAAAACAACCCCCCCAAAAAAAACCCACAACCAAGAGAGGCAGAATATTTTGAGACTCTGTATTTAAATAAATTGCCCCGTACTCCCCCTCCACTTTATTTATAAATTTTGTGCATTTTTTAAGGGCTTTATTGTGGTTTTTACTTCACTTTGCATTTTTTACTCTTGCTTTGCTTCTTTGTGGTGAAGGCTGGTGATGGTGACAAATCTTTCACTTGCAGTGTTTAATCTGTATGTTATCTACTATTGCGATTCCTACTTACAGTACACTGAACTTCACAGTGTAATTGTTGGTATTTAGTGGTCTAATTATAGTAACTTTTTGAGCAAAGTTTCATATAACTATAGCTAATAGTTAAGAATAATCTCACTCTTTTTCTCTAAAAACAGTTGCACTATGAGTTAATTGTCCAAAGCGTGGAAGTTGCTTTCTCTAGACCTTGCCTTTTGTTCGTTCAGTTTTATAAGAAATTCTGAAATATTTTATAACTTTTTTTTGCTTCTGTTGACCAATATTGTAAAAGTGTATGTATAAACTTCAGGATTAAATAATGATATTTATATTTTAACTCTCTTGCTGTCTTTCAAACCTTGTTTCTCTTCAGTTTTACTGACGTTGTCTTTGAGATGATTGCTTGTCAGCATTGTCCTCATTCTGCCATTTTTTTTAACATCATAATGTGATTGTCATAACCTTCGTTTGAAAGAACTTTGGTATATTTTTGCACATAGCTTATTATAATTTGTAGATCTGCATAATTTAACCTCCCTTTTTATAATACAACATATTTACACATCTAAAGCAGTAGTCATATGAGGAAGTCTAAGTGCTTTACAAATCTTAATGTGTTCAATTTGTTACCCTGCTGTACAGAAACAGATTTCATCTCCCTTGCCCCATTTTATAAAAAGGAAACTGAGGGACTAATATTGACTTGCCCAAATTCAGATGAAAAATGCTTATTTTGAAACTCAGAATAGGACCTTTTTTGTGTACAGTAAATCTCAAATATTTTTGTTACTTCTCCATATTGCTGTTCAGATTGAGTGCATGTGTGATTTTTCCATTCATAGAATGGTCAGTCTCATGCTGGATTGGGCAGGACAATGCTAAGAGTCAAGAAAAGGGGGGTGATTGTATGGGCTCAATGGTACAGGTGATTGCCAGATTGCCATAGTGATTTGTCAGAGGGCTTTCATAGAAAATGAACAAAAATTGTTTTAGTTGATAATGTGCCTATTACCATGAATTTAAACATTTTTGAGTACCTTCTAACATAATATCCTAACAATGTTTGTTTGGTAGATCTTGGAAAAATTCAATGTGTTTTAGGTCATGGTAGGAAAAATAGGCAATTTTCCTAGACTTTGTACTTCCTTTCTTTGCACCATGGTTTCATTGCAAGACAGACTTAATTAATTATTAGTACATTTAAATCTTTGGTGCTTTTTGTGGGACCTTAACTCAATCTGTCCATAACAGATAAATGTGTACAAAGTTTACTTTTGGTCACTTGGGAGAGCAGTTATTCCTTCTTCAGGAAGCTACTTCCTTCTTTGGTATTTTCAGTCATTGTTTTCTGTGAGTGAAGTCTTAACTTATGTTCAGTTTTGTTAAGTACAAGGTGTTCAACTTCCCCTTTAAAGGAATTGATGGTCCTACTATAAAAGATGATGGTTTCATTTGGTTTCATTTCATGTCACTTCTAGAGCGTCCAGTCTACCTATCTTGGCTGTTTTTTTAATCAATTTTCTGTTGTGTACCTTGAGAAGAAAGCAAGGCATTTTAGAACATCAGAGCTAGAGAATAGAAAATGTTGCTGGCAGGCTGATCTTAAAATTTCCCTTCCAAAGGTTGATAGGAATAAAGGGAGTCCATGCATGATAGAGATTTGAAGTCTAATGTTCATGTCACTTAAGCTACTGGCTATATATGTTTCTGTATAGGAAGTGTTCCTTATGCCTCTTGAAGCTATACTCTGTTTCAGGTAAGAAGTCAGGATTCACTGTAAACAGATTTTCACATAAGTTTGTTCCAGATTTGCCTTCTTCCCCCATGTACATGCTTTCCGGTAATTGTCCCTAATCAGTGGATGACAGTTTGTGCCTGCCCAATTGTACACATTGACAAATCTGCACAGAAATCATGCAGTGCCTTGTGAACCATCCTTCAGAAGAGAGGGGACATCACAGTGACATCTACAGGACAAATCTTTGAAAGCTCATGATGTGGCAATGGAGTATAGTTGCTTTGCAATGAGCAGCTACAGTTAATCATTGTATCATTTAAAAAAAAAATATTACAGATACAGACTTCTACAAACTGTAAGAATCCTTTCAGCCTTGAATTTTCCTTTTTGGAAGAATATTGGAAGCTGGCCTTCTACCTGTAGTCTAGGGTATTTGAAGGGGAAGTCTTGCATTCACACAATTAACTTTACCAGCATGCTATTTTTTTTAAAATTAATTGACTTAACCTGTCCTTGAATATTTTTGTGAATCCAAAGTTTTGCTTGCTCTTATAAAAAGGCTCTCTAAAAAGAAGTCAGACTAGAAGTTGTAAAATAGTTCAGTATGCTAGAAATTTCCAAGTTCAAATACACTTCAAATTCCTCTATCATTTGCTAATACCAATAAGTTACAAGAATAAAAAGAAAACAACGACAAAGCTTTGTCTACCAGGGAGCAAGATTGGAAGTTTGGGAACAGACAAATAGGCTGTTAGTTAATACTAATGACAGAGGTTAGCATTTTATCAAGCAGATCTCTAGGGACGTCTGGCACCCTGGAGTATAAGACTCTTTAAGGGCTGATGCTGCATACAATAACTCTGCATGTTGTGTATTTACATTACGTTTAACGTAAATGTGACTGAAATTGTAATGCTCTATTCATGGAGGAAGAAAAGAGGAATGGATGAGCTAAAATTAGATACCTGTATCTTTATAAATAGAAGTGGCCTGATATATATTTAAAGGTGCTGGTCATCCATTGATTTCATGGCCATACAGTTGCAATCAAAATCTTGTAACTCAGGTTATTTGATGTAGGCACCTAAATATGGACTCCATGTTCTCCATGCTTCTTTTTCTGTTGGATCGATCTACCTGGATTTTTTCACAAGTCAGGACTTAGTTTGAAATTTAAAACTGCTCAGTGCAGGGTATGGTCTTTCCATATGTTTGCGTCATTTCTGCAGATTGGAACTTCCAGAACGGATGGCTTGAAAATTCTGAAGAATCAGAGACTTGGACACCCTCTCTTAAAAATCTGTGGAACACATTATTTAATTATTGTAGCGGAGATGATGGTTGAGAGTGGAAGGAGACTTGAGAGAGTTGAGTCCAGCTTTCTCTTGCTCCTCCCACACTGATTACCTTTATATGCTCTTTTATTATACCCCTTTTCTTTAAGCAGTTTCTGATTTTTTTAATCCTTCTAATTATTTCCTGCTCTGATAGTGTCTCCATTCTCTCTTCTTTGTTAAATCCTGTTACATTTTTCAACACTGATTTTACATTCTGAGTTAAGATGATGAGTGAAATAGAAACAATAATGTATTTTATTTTGAAACAACATTTCTTAGCAATAGAATTTTTGGAGGAATAAAGGTGAATTGCATGTGCTTTTGGGATCTTGGTTGATTTTTTAATATATTGAAAAATGGAAAGAGGATGGGTAGGAAAGCTGTACCTCCTTGCCAGGTCCCACAGACAATGAAAATGATTGATGCTTGTCTTGCTCAATCTTGTGCTTTCCTCTTTTAAGATGATCTTGGAGTTGCTGATTTCTTACTTCTGGTGGCTTAAATGGAAGCTATTGAGATGTTTCTCCTGGCCTTGGGAATAGCTAAAATCTGTGTATTTATGAGTTAGACAGGAAAGAAGATTTGAGCACAATGGAGGCAACTTTTTTTTTTCTCCCCTAACAGTCTTCTAATAAATATAGTCAAGGCAAATTACATGGCTGGCTATAGGACAAAGCTTGAGACTATATGGTAATGAAAATGAATGATAGCTTGTTCTCAACTAGCATCTCTTTTCTTATGTGATACTTTTGAGAAAAAATTTAGGGAAAAAATGAGAGATAGGATGATTGATCAGACTAATGCACAGTGATAACTGCTAATAAAAGTAAAGAAGTGGTCACTCAAGCATTCTCATCCCTATAAGAGGTCAACAAAATTGCATCTTTTAGCATAATCCTGCCACCCTTTAACTCTTAGAGCATCCTCTACTTCTGGCAAGAGAAGTATCTGTTGCATCGTATTTGCAATGAAACAATGGAAAGCTGACTTTTTTTTTGTTTTACTCCCCATGGGGAAAAAAATATGTTCCAAGCAAATCCTACGCTAGACGTTGCTTCAAACATACAGCAGAAAGTGTGGACAGAGCAACTTTCTCTAATTAAAATCCCCTCAAAGGTCACTCTAACTGATGAGATTTACACCATCACATTCAATTCATTAAACTAAAACTGTGACAAAAGTTCAGAAGGGTCTATTAGGTGACTGCCTGTCTGCTGTCTCCTGCTGTATTTGAATCTCTTGCAAGGAAGAGAAAAAGGGCACAGCATTTGTATTTTATAAAGTAGCATGTCATAGCTATGAGCTGGGGTGATCAGTTGTCTTAGACTTGCACAGGATTTATTTCCCTATACTGAGAAAGCCAGGTGAGAGAACTGAGTACAAACACTTTTTTTTTTCTCCTGTTGGTGTTGTGTTGTGTTGTTTTGTTTTAGTTGTGCTGCTGTGTAGTCCAAGGCCACCTCCAAGGCTTCCGTCTCCCCAAGTTGAATGGCCGCAGGCAGCTCATTATCATGACTTGTGTTGCTGTCTTCAGCATTTTAAAATGTCTTTTCCTATTTCTTCAGCAATAAGAGTCTAGTCATCTGCACCGCAACTCTTAACCCTTTTTAAAAGAGTTTCTCTAAAAATCATCCATCAAGGGCCTCAACATGGGCTGTACGTGATCTTGCTGTAAAACAAGCACAACACCTCATTTGATGAGCACCTGAAGAAAACTGTAGTTGCTAGTGCTAGTTTGTGCTCACAGTGTCCATAGCTGATGTGGATCCTCATCCTGGCTTTATTGGAAGCATGTGGAGAAATGCTAGGAAAGTCACTTTAATCTTCTCTGTATCTTTCACCCTTCCATAATGTCACTTTTCTTTCTGGCACTTAAGACTCTAAAATTTTTTAGATCAGCCTGACACAGACATATCAAAGAGGCTAATGAAGCTGTCTGCCCTTTAGTACTGCCCAGAGTAGGACATGTTTTAAGGTCAAGGGATGTTGTTTTGTCTACTCAACTGTACAGCCTACCACCCCATTCACAGTGCACCCTGCCAGACAGCTCTTATTTTTGTCTTTGAATTTTTTTTAAACACTTCATAGATTTAAATACTTCATGCCAGTTTATCCTGAACTGCAAACCATCATTTGTGTGTGACTGGAGTAAGGGTTTAAGTTGTGTATGGAACAAGACCAAGCTGCCAGCAGACTGTGTTGTTACCAGTCTAACTTGTTTAACACTGGGAATGCTGCTAAAGCATATAAATCTTGTAAAACCAACAAGAGCTATCTGCCACAGTTGTTTTGCCAGTATTGATCCTTAATTTAATATTGATGTAGTCTTTTTGCCTTTTCTATTGAAGGTAAGTACTTGGCTGTAGCTAGGCCTGTGGAGACTATGGATTAACTTTCTCTGAGGCCTGCCTGTTTTCTCTAGAAGACTCTGCTTTGAGGATGTTGATTCATGAACAGAGATATTTTCACCACTTCAGAAGTGGGATTTTAATGTTTGCTTTATCCTGTAGGTTAGTGTTGTTGCAAGGGTGGCTGAACCTCATGTGGAACTCCTGAGCTGAAATATTAAAGCAAATCATCATGGACTTCATGATGATTTGATATGCTGGGCCGAAGTTTGAAACAGAACTGTTGTGGTTACATAAAGAAAAGCAAATTTATTTATTTATTTATTTTTTGAGAAGAGTATGGCCATCAGCGTGTTCTAATATGTAAGTGGTTTTCAAATGGAGTCTGCTTTTCTTGTTCAGATGTTAGGATAGCATGGGTGAGACGGCCTAATTTTTTTTAATTATTTTTAAATTTATTTTTGGATTTCTGCCATTAGTTGGAGGGAAGCAGGTGTCAGGATGTACAGTTGGAACTCGCAGCTGACTTGCCTACCAACTTTGGCACAAAACAGAGAAGGAGCTGCTGTAACAAGTTGAGACGACAATCTGTGGCTGGTTGTTCCTTAGGTGCTTGAAACGAGCATTAGTTTAGTAAGGTAGTAATAGAGGCCTGACTTAAAATTATCACAGAATCATTAAGGTTGGAAAAGACCTTCAAGATCATCTGGTCCAACCATCACCCTACTACCAATGTCACCCACTAAACCATGTCCCTCAGCACCAGGTCCAACCTTTCCTTAAACACCCCCAGGGACGGTGACTCTATCACTTCCCTGGACAACCTGTTCCAATGCCTGACTACTCTTTCTGAGAAGAAATGTCTCCTGATTTCTGACCTAAACCTCCCCTGGCACAACTTGAGGCCATTCCCTCTAGTCCTCTCACTAGTTATCTGTGAGAAGAAGCCTACCCTCAGCTCCCCACAGCGTCCTTTCAGGTAGTTGTAGAGAGCAATAAGGCCTCCCCTGAGCCTCCTCTTCTCCAGACTAAATGATCCCAGTTCCCTCAGCTGCTCCTCACAGGACTTGTGTTCCCAGCCCTTCACCAGCTTCGTAGCCCTTCTCTGGACGTGTTCCAGGGCCTTGGTGACCTTCTTGTAGTGAGGGGCCTAAAACTAAACACAGTACTCGAGGTGTGGCCTCACTAGAGCAGAATACACGCGCATGTTCATCTTTAAAGAAGTTGTGTCTTGATGTTTAATCAAGGGTTTACAATGGTAACTAATGGTAATGGTATGTTTAATGTTGTATCAAATCTTCTATTCTTAATTCACATATTTATCTGAATGTTTGTATTTATAATAAAAATCTCATACATCTGTATTGTTTTAGGGACTATGTCACTATTCCAAAATACATGACAACAAATAAGAGTTGATCCTGATGTCAGGAGCCTCAATATTTTTCATTTTTTGAGTTTTGTCTATTTTAAAAATACTTTATTTTTTTTAAAAAAATACTCTTTAAAAAGAAATAAAAGGAAAACATATAACATAATACTGAGTTTCTGGACTGTTGTGAAGAATTTAAAATCATTTTGTTTTTTAAAAAACAAAACAACAAAAAAAAACCACCACACCCTTTTTGGTGACTTAAATGGGATTAGTCCCTGTGCAAAGCTTGTGACAATAGGGCACTAGTGAATTGTGCCTATTCCTTCCAACTTGCCGATTAGTCTGATTCACTCTTCTGCAGAGAAACAAAACAAGTATCTAAATTGACGTCTTCTTTCCAGCAGTCTGTATGCAATAAGACTTCCTTGTTCTTTTGGTTTGAAACTAAGCATAAGCAGGTGTAGCCCACGATGCACCTCTTCAAGAACTTAGTGGGCACCCAATTCTTCAGGACTCTAAAATGTGTACCAATATTGAAAAATATGAATTCTTAATGAAATTTAAAAGTCAAAATGACAAAGACATGTCATGAAAGTTTGTATTGCCTCCTTCCCTTGACCCCACCAAACACCCTTAAGAGAATAAAGTAATTTGGAAAAACTGACATAAAACAAAAATTGTCTATTTCTGGTTTTTGCGTGTATGTCTTTCAGGACATTTTATTTGTTTTCCTGGTCTTCATATGATGGTAACTCTTTCCTGTATTGATGGTTTTGTTTCTGTACGTGTGTATATATGTGTTTTTTAAATAAATAAATAAAACTCATAGCTCCAGTTCTTGCCAGTGAAAACTTGAAGTAGTTCTGTACCATCCCTTATTTCTATTATCTACACAAATTTCTATTATCTACACAAGTGTGAGCATCTTGAATTCAAATGCTGTTGTTTGAACTAACTCTGGCTTTATTCTTTCTACAGCTCTGCATTCACAGAATCTTTAAGTTTCACCATTTATCCTCTGTGATTTCTTCTTTAGCTTATATAAGAATATGCAGTTAATTTACCTATCTATTACAACATTTTTTTAAAGCGGACAGACCAGTCTATATCGTGTCTTGTGATAAGGGGTGTCCAGTCATCAAATTTAGTAGTGAATATACTTTGTTCAACTGTTTTGTTCTCAATAACAATTACACACTCAATTGCACTAGAGAGAATCAGCTGTCTTTAGTACTGCATCTTATGTTTATAGGTTCTGGTCTCAGTCATGAATGACACTGAGAAAAGAACATACTTGGATTAACTGAGTATTAAGTTCATGGGTATTTCAGCGCTTTTATTTATTGCAGGTAATTAAAGTTTATAGTGAAGATGATACTAGCAAAGCTTTGGAAGTCCCAACTGATATAACAGCCAGGGATGTATGTCAGCTGTTGATATTGAAGAACCACTATATTGATGACCACAACTGGACTCTGTTTGAGCACCTTACTCACACAGGTTTAGGTAAGACATTCTATACAACAGTATGGCAGTAAATAAGGTGTATTTTCATTTAAAGGTATAATTCTAATACGCTTAGAAATAAAGTAATGGGAGAGTGTGTGTGAATTTGTTTGGAGGGGATTGTTTCTGTTTCTTTTTTTTTTTTTTTTTGTATTTCTTTGATAGCATGCCAGTAAAGTAAATTTTGTCACAATACATTTGTCTTGTGCTGCTTCATCTGTACCTGGAAGAGTGATTTGGAAGACACTGACCATTAAGGTTCTCTCTGCAAATTCTTCCTTTCTCTTCCTTGCTTTTCTTTGGCAGTTCTTCTTCCACTGGTATTTCCTGATTATCTCTAGTAAGAATTGGGATATTTCCATTGCAAATAAAATCATTATCCCCAACACATCTGAGTGAAATCTCTGACATCAAGGACAAAGTGGTTACATAGTGCTGTCCTTTCTGGACAACAGAACTCAATCTTCAGAAACAACATCAGAGTAGGCTATCAGTATTTTCCTTCAATGCAGTCAGTTTGGCTAGGTTTATTGTGATGTTGGGACAGGACTTCTTAAAAAGTGAAACAAACCCACTCTTTTAAACTTTCAGTTATGAATCAAAGAACTTGCATTGAAGTACTTTTATGCTTAATATTTTAAGTTGCTAGAAATAAAACTCTTTAAACTCCTTCCACACCATCAGCATTTCCATAAGAAAATAAAAAACAAAAGAACAAAAAGCAAGCAAATAAGACCTCTAAGTGTATTATACAGTTATGCAGTTTAAAGAACTAATCTGTGGTTTCAGATTATGACTATAATTTCAATTTATGGTCTCTATACCTTTTTATAATGTATAGACATGATTTTGCAGCACATTAAGACAAGTTAAATACATGGAGAAAGGGGATATTTGCAAAGGAACACAGGAAAGCCTGCACTCAACGAAAGATGAGTTCAGAACCCTGGGTGAGGGTGTAGTATTAAATCGGTACTGTAATCAGACAATCATGCCTGCATTTACAGCACTACTTTTCAGTATTTTGTTTATTTTTGATTGGGAATTACATCAAAAAAATCTAACAAGACTAATGACATAAAAATACATGTTTTGAATTTCGTATCACTCAAAATTTCCGTATTATTCTTAAACTTTGCCACTGTGCTGGAGGTACCAAAGCTAGTAGTTCTGCAACCTTAAGGGCAGTTTCAGCTAGTGCAAGGTAACGTTGTTTGAGACAGAAGTTTAGGGGGGGCTTCCTGCATTTTAAAATATATAGAAAATTCCTTGGATGCCCTAATTTTCAGAAGAGATTGTACTGCTACCTGGTAACTGCAGTATTTACTGTTCAAAATAAAAATGCATAAATAAATGTTAAAAATATGTTTAAAAGCTATTAAAAAAATTCCCTCTCTGAGTATGTATCTAGGGGATCTGAACTTGTACATTTATGTAAAATAAACTTGACTGTGAATCTCAACCTGTATTATGTTTAACAGCCATATTTTAAAGATGAACTACAAAAGCTGGAACTGTTTTTTGCCCTTTTCTGCTCCTTTATCCTATGAAGACAACCACAAATGTTTCTCATTTTTTTTTCTTGCTTTGTAACATTTCAAAGATATTTATAACCTTTTGCACTGAATGTATCAGTTGTAAGATGCTTCCAGCTCAGAGTAAGGTCAGAGTTAAATCTGGGTTGAGACTGTAAATGACTGACTGCTACAGAAGAGGAGGTATAAAAATGGCTTTAGACAAGACTACCATATAAACAGTAGAAGTGTTTTCTGTAATTTATAATGTGGCTGGTGTTTAAGTAGTGTAATAAGTACCGAAGAATTCACTTTTGACAAACTATGCCAGAATCATAGTGGTGTTGTTTCTCCTGGTTTATTTGTCAAATAGTGTGTTTGCTTCTGTCTGAAGGTTTTAGTGGAAGATTTCCATATCAAATCATCAGTGAAGTTGCTTTTCCTATGATTATGAAATTCTCGAAATGGCTGGTGTGCCGGTCGGAAGACCTGCGTTCACCGTGCAATCTTTTGAGTGGTCCAGCTGCTTTGGGCATAATTTTAGAAAAAAATGAATTGCTGATTTCCAAAAATTATTTCCTAGATCATGAGGATGGGAATTCAACATTACTAGCCAAAGAAAGGAGCAACTTGAGATATCTTTGTTACTTTTTTGTAGTACTGAATAATTTATTTTTTATGATACTGTTTGATTGTTTTTTGTTTGAAAGGTTTGATAGTGAAAGGTTGATCTTGACTTCCATTTAGTATATTCTTAAGCATTGGATGAATAGCATGAACAAATATTTTTCAAATGCTGACTTAGTTTTGGACTGTTTGCTTTTACTGTCATATGTTATATCCGTGGAAATTTGGACAGTCTTTTTCTGCTTCCAAGCTAAATGAATGGGTATCAAGAGGAGAAATACTGTGAGCGCGTGTGTCTGTGTAAATTCCAGTATGACGGTGATTAATAATTCATTCATCAATTAGTGAACATTTTCTTTAATATCTAACAGATGTCTGAATACTACTGAATTAGATATGATTGCACAAATCTCAGTGAGCTGAGCACAGCGTTCTGCTTTTAATCAAGACAGACATTAATTACATCACTGGCGCGTGCCCTCCTCGCCGTGCGAGGTGTGTCTGTCTACCAAGGTTAAAGACAGAAGAAACAAAAGGCACCCCGCAGCCGCTGTCCGCGTATGCCTGGCTGGCCTTTCCACAGATCTGTACCTGCCTTCACCGCCCTGCCCGACGGATGCTAGGCCTGTTCGCGTCCCCCTCACGGGTCTGGGCCGGCGCTGCCCGGACGCGAGCGGCCGTGTGAGGGGCTACCCGCTGCCCCCTGGCCGCTGCCGGGCCCCGCTGTGCCGCCGGGGGGCACCCGCGCACCGCTGGCCTGCCCCGAATCTGGGCCTGGCTTAGAGCAGCGGCGGCGCTGGGAGAGGCAGCACGCCTCCTGCAGGTGTCCTTCAGTCCCGAGCTGCTGAATTCACAGAAATCCGCCGCTGTTCTCTGGTGCCCTGTGCCGCCTCAGCTCAATAAGCTTATTTTTCGAGGTTCCTCTTTGTGAGGCCTTGGGACAGGCACCTAGTTGTGTTTCAGTGTCTCATCCTGTGTTCGCCGCCTGCATTCCTCTGGGCAGCCCGTCGGAAGGCTGCTTGGGGCTGCGGCCTGAGGAATCACACAAAGCACTATCTGTGCAGCAGGGCTGGGCAAGAGCCTTTCTGCTTTTTATTTTGTTCATTTTTTTTTCTTTTTTTTTTCCCCCACTGGGTGGCTAGAGAGGAGGCTATTTAAAATGTGGCCTGTCATGCTCTCCAATATTAAATCTTTTTTCGTGTGCTTTATGTACTTCACATAGTTAAGAAGACTTTGTTTTGGGCTGTAGCAGGTGGTCAGCATGTTAGAGAAAGTGTTAATAAAGCGAGGGTAGAGAGGCAGGAGGGAACTCTCGAGTCCAGCTGGAAGAGGAAAAAAATGATCTAACTAAACCAAAGCGCAGCTTTCTCATGGCAACACACAGTAATTTGATTCCAGGACTGTGTTCTGGGGTGTACTAACTGAGTGCTTCAATTCCTTCAAGAAAATAAGTTGAATCAATTGTAAAAGATTCTCTAATATGACACCCTAAAAATAAAGAAGTATCAACATCCTTACCCATCCATTGGGGTGATGCAGAATGCCTTATTTTTGTACTAAGAAGTAACTCTTGAGGAAATGGTATTTTCCTAAATGTCACAATGCCAAGCTTGCAAGAGGTTTAAATGTCATCCCAGAGGAGAGCTTTCTCTGAAAGGAAGAAAAAAATGCTGTTTTTGAGTAAGAGCTTCAGTTCTTTAGTGTCTCTCCCCCTTCAACTGACAAATGTATATTTTGGAGTAGAGCAGTCTGTACAAGGCTTTAAAATACCTGGTTTTATTTCAGTATTTTGGGGGTATTTTCTGTTTTCTGAATTACTCTGGTTTTTATTTGCATTATTTGATCTGTTTACAAAATGTAAATTTCATGAAGCATCTTTACATTCTGTCTTTTTGGGCTTAAAACTCAGTTAAATCCAATAGAAGTTTAACTTTCCAATACTTGATCTGTAGATCATATGAGTACTTTGTCTTCTGCTAGTCATGAGCTTGATATTTTCATATTGGGATGAAATTTAGCTGTATGAGTGTATTGTTTCTAAACTTGCTAGCTGGAAACTTCTTGAAGAAGCTTGTAGATTTGCAGGCTACAGTAAGGCTGTTATCTACCAGACTTCTCAGTGTGACTGGTGAAAGAGGTGGCAAAAGAAGATTAGTAACAGGATGTTGTTGTTGTTCTAAAGAGGCTTTTATTATCTCTAGTTTGGGAGATTCTTATATTCTTTATATTCTTTTCATAAATCCCTTATGATAATGCAGTGAAGTCTGGGAAACGTGATCAGAAAATTGTGTGTTACATGTTTTTTATATTATATTTTAATTGCATTTTCCCTTTGACAGCATGATAAAGATTGGAAGTTAAAACCCCATAATTGGCAGGGAGACATATATTTAGATCTTAAACCAGCCCTGTGAGTAGTCCTACTGCATTACTCAGAGTATGCATCTCTTAAACATGCACAACACATCTACAGGAAAATTCTTAAATTCTTTCCCATAAATGCATTTAATATTGCTTGGCAATTGAAAAGTTCTACAGAAGCAATATAAAGTAGTATGAATACTGATTCTGACCTCCACTGCTGTATTCCCCATAACTGAGTTCTTTGTCTTTTCTTCCCTTCCCCTTTACCTATTGCAAAACCAATGTGCACATTAGGACTCACTTTGTAGGCTTTGGGTTTGTTTTGTTTTTAGTTTTTCATGGCTTTTACTGTTCCTTTTGCATATGTTAATGCTACAGCTGCTAACGTTCTCAGTATCTCTGGCTTGTGCAAAAGCGTTAAAACGCTGAAATGCCCTATGTTCATCTGCAGTTTTAGAAATGCTTCAAAAGACAGCAGGGTCCAGGGAAGAAGGCAGCTTTCCCATGTTGTGGACGGCTTAAAATTTATGAATGCTTCATTAGAGAAGGGGGTGTCAGGAAGACATTCCAGACACCCCAGGGAAGGTGAGTAGAGATGAGTTGTTGAGGTGGTGTGCTTCCTGCTGCACCATGCATCACAAGGCAGGAACTGCCTGTGGCTTCTGTTGCATGGAGCATGTGGATTTGGTCATGTAACAGAGCTGCCCCTGTTTAAAAAAGCGACCAACCAAAACAAAGTAAAAAAAAAAACTACATGAACTACCTCAGACATTAAAGTTGAGCCCATTTCAACTGGGGTGGAACAGGAACTTGGTGTAACATGCACCTGATTAATGGGCTGTGCTCAGATTGCTTGTTTAATGTTTTGTAACATAAGTAATTTTAATTATCTGACCTCTACATCTTCATGTTTGACAGTTTTTGGTCTTAGGTGCAGATTATGTGCTGTTTTTTGTTGTTGTTTTTACAGGAAGAGCTATAGAAGACCATGAATTAGTGACAGAGGTCCAGTCAAACTGGGGAATGCAAGAGGAAAACAAATTGTATTTTAGAAAATATTATGCCAAATATGAATTTTTCAAAAATCCTGTGGTAAGTCATAGCATTATATCTGTGAAGTGGTGCATTTGTTGGTGCTGCAAAATAGTATTTTTTGTTACACTCAGGCAGAGTGTAAAGCTGTTAGCGTAATGCGAGTCAAAAGGAATAACTGGGAGGAAGTTTATGGGACCAAGAAATATATTGCAGTGCTTGTATATGGTGGCCAGTAACTTTGTTGTAATTGTAAAGTATCAGTATTCTTACTTTTTTTGTGGGGGTGAGGGAAGAAGAGAGAGACATGGATTTGATTTTCTTGAAGTTTACATGTTGACCTATAACAAAATGGGAATTATTTGAAGTTAAGTTTCCATTAAGTGACAACAAAATATAAAATGAAGCAGTACAAGGAGAAGCATCTGTAGCAAAGATGATTTTATTGTTAAAGTGAAAATTGAATGTAATGGTCTAGCACTGACCAATGGCAGCTTCTCAGAGCTGCAGCCAAATGACAACTGACACAGAAGGCCATGAGCAGCCATAACATATTAGGAGTAAGTGAAAGTGAAGTCAAAGTTAGCATATGTAAGGATCGGAAAGGGAGCAGAGACAACTTGTAAGTCAAGGATGCTGCCAAAGGTTAATGCTGCTGATTCAGAACTTGCCTGATGGCAAAGACCATAGAAGCAGTACTGGCTCAGCAGGAGAAAATTGCCATCTGGTTACTCACATGCATGGTGTATTTGGATCACTCCTAATACTGTCTGTTACAAGGCCAGCTTGTTTCAGATGTCAAAGGGAGAAATAGAAATGAATGAGGACTTGAAAGGTGAAAAGTGGAAGGGAACTCAAATTATCTACCTGTGAAAAGGATGAAAAGGTAAATATTAAGACACCACAAGGTGTAAGAGATTTGAGGGCATTTTCCTTTTCCAAATGTGTTTCTCTGGACAAACTGTAAATTCCCCTGTCATTAGAGATACTACTGCACTAGTGAAAAATTCTGAGCTTGAGAAGCTTTCAAAAAGTAAGTGTATGTGTATTGGTTATCTAGTGAGTGGAACCAGCTGTGGAGCATGGCAGGCATGCAGCTGTGAATAGCTCCAACAGCTGTGCCTAATCAAAGTCCGTACCATTCCTGTTGAGTTATTCTTCTGGGTACTGTGGTAATGGTGTAGCAAGAATGCTTTATTAGAAATGTGTTAATATGAATTAACCCTACCAATTTATTTACATTTTATTAATTTTATTAGCAATTTTATTAAAAATGAAGGTCAGTAGACATTGGGTGGTAATCAGCTTCAAAACTGTCCAAACCTTGAGGAAACTTAACTCTTGGTTGGTTCATACGGTCATGACTATATTGAACTCACCAGCTGCAGGTCTGTGTCATAAATCACCCCTGGAGCTTTTCTTTATAATAAAATTGACACTTTAAATGTGGACTTTTTAACCAACCCATATTGATGTAGTCACATTTTAGTGCTGATTCATATTTATATCATTCAGAATAGCCAATTCAGAAAAACAAACAAAAAACTGAAAGTACGTGTTCTGTATTAATGGGAGTTATGAAATATTTTACCGAGTTTCCTTTGTAATGAAAACGATAGAAAACAATGTGTTTTCCAGCATGTTGGTGTATATCCTCCCTACTTTGTAGCATATTGAAGCCCCAGGCAAGTCGTACATGTCAACAGTGATAGACATTACTACGAGAAAAATAACACTAAGAGCCAGGTATTGCAATATGACTAGCAATGCTGTATGAAATCCTCTTGGTTACAGATACTGTTGATGTTTTTCTAAGTTTTTCAGCAAGTAATATATAGGATGTTACAAATTTAGGAAGGATATTACATCCGTTTTCTACATCCTAAAGAGATAAGATGTTTAATAATTATTTTTACAGAACTTTGATAGAAATTATTGTCATTGCAGAGTTTTTTCCCAGATCATATGTTATCTTTTCCAAATGAGACCAATGCACCTGTAAGCCACTCTGGGATATTACAGGTATGTAACCTTTGAAAGAAGATGAGCCAAAAAAGTGTGGAATTCCCAATTGTCTGTATTTGTGTGAGTGTAGTGCTTTGTCACTGTCAGATCTGTTGGTAGTTTCTGTGTAAAACAAAATATGTTTAATAACTTATTTTTCTTATGAAATATGGAGTATCCCTTCTAGTCAGTTATTACGTGACTACTGTTGGCAAATGGCACATTCAAAGAGTGCAAAAATGGCCAAAAAGGCAGTAAAAATGGTTAATACCTGTATTTCAGGTGAAACTGTTTCCTTAAAAAAGTGTAGTGCTGAATTAATTAGCCCATACTTAGCAGCAGCACAACAGTAGAATACTGAGGAACTGGTAATGTGATAGAAATAGATATAAAAAGAGTTAAATTGTTGAACTTAATGAGTAGAAAATTTAGACTGACTAGTATGATTTGTTAGCGTGAAGGCTACTGTAGCCTTCCAAAAAAAAATGGTAGGTCACTCAGTGTTAGTCATCTTTTAAGTAGACACAAGATTTTAATTTACAGTGGGAATAGTTTCACAGAATGACCGTATCAGGGATCATCATCTTACTTCTCAAAGAGGGGAAAAATGAGTAATAAAGGTGGAAACATACACATCACTCTTGTTTGCTTGTCACTAGGAATTTTAATTAATAGAAGGACTTTCACTGGTCTTAAGACAACAACCCTATGTGTGAGTTTTGGGGATAAAGAATGATTGGAAAGGCAACACAATAACACAAGATATTTTAAGGTAGAACCAAAAGTAATATGGTAATTAAAAAATATTTTTTTCTGTATCCATATAATAAATTCTACCTTAACATTCACCAGAAAATGAAAAACATTAAAGAACTAAATTTCAAAGCATTCTTCCATATCAAGTAGTTATATCCTTATTGATATTGATAAGAGGGGATGCTAGTCAGGATCTTACAAGTACCCTCAAATGTTGTTTTTTTAAAAAAAAAAGGTTCCAAATTAAGTGTAATTGACACATAATGGATACTATAAATCATTTTTAGAAACCTAAATCATTTTTTTCTAGCTTCAAAACATGCTGCACGTCTATAGAAAATTGGTTCACTTTTGCTACCTACATGGAGTACAGATTATGCAGCTTAATGCAAGCATTTAATTTAGTCATCAAATCTTGTCCCCTTTGTTGTTAAAACTTAATTTATTTTGCTTGCAAACAATCTGATAGTTTGAGTAAGTATTTTTTTAAAATGAAACTGTTTGCCATATACCGTTGCATAGAATCTCCTTTTGTCCTGGGAATAGAATATGAGATATGGGGAACAAGGGCAAAGCTTGTGGGTCAGATTAAGAATAATTCAAAATATATAATGTTAAATCCAGTTTTCTTAGCTTGAAAAAATTGTTATGAAATCTGCTTTGTTGCTATTTGATGTTGTATTGTCTGTTTGATTGTATTTGGTCTAATAAAACTTAGTGGACACAAAGTACGGAATACCCTCTTGGATTCTGCAGCTGCCACGCACGTTTCAGCAGAAGCTGTTCAGTAGATTGTTTACAGTGTGTTGCTGTTTCCTTGGAAACTTTCATTAAGACAAGTTAACGGGCTTGCGTTATTATTTGCGATGTGCTTGGTCAGGTATCAAGAGAGACATTAATTTTAACAACTCAATGCTTACAAATGATTAAAAAATAACTTCTGATACTTTTCTAGCTTTTTGTGGATTGACCTGTAAGCAAGTAAAATGTTTTTCAAGTATGGTTTTCTTGACTTTCAATGAAAGTGCAAGAGTAAGTAATTCTGCCTGATGACTTTAAATCAGAGCATCTAAATAGTCTTAAAAACAAGCAAAAAGTTTACCTGTCCTTTCTATTTTGCATGTGTAGGTAAAATCACAAGGTCTGAAATACGCCAAATATCTATGTGTACCAAAGACAGGGATTTAATCTTTGCCATGACAATCTTTAACTTAAAAAAAAAAAAAAAAGTGTCTCGTTATGCTGATTGGAGTGTGACTATTCTGAGACACAACACTCTATGCACATGTCTAGTAGTAGTCAGTATGGATAATTTGAAACTGGCTTTAGGTTATTTTTGCAAATCGGATGCCTTAAAAAAATCGTAGTATATAGATTTTAATCTGAGGCCTTTCTCATAGCAATAAAATACCCTATTATTTTTAAATATATATATAATTTTTTTTTTTTTTGGAGAATTAGTAACTCTCACAAGAGGGTAACAAATTCCTTCATTTAGTTTAATGAGATGTGAAACCTGCTGAATGTAATTTTAAATGAGGCTTGTGACTTGTTTAAAATGTGGCCTGCTTATTGGAGTAACTTTTATTTTGGGTTAATTCATGTATGCATTAGCTCCTTTTATATTCTTATTCAAGATGGCATTCCCAATGAATAGACCGCAAAACATCGTGTTGACAGGACTGACTCCTTCTGAGTTAGCAGGTGAACTCCTAGCCTCACTGAAGTCAAAGAATTTATTCTAAAATTACTGTAAAGGATTAAATTTTTTTTCTTGAGTTTCTTTCATTTTCTTTTTGATTGAAAATAACGTTTCTTCAATTTTGGAGTTTTTTTAATCTCTAATTTGGATCAGACTTTTTTTCCACTATGCAGATTGTCAATCACTTTAAATGCAAAAATGACACATCCTCAGTTTAGACAATAGACATTACTTGGGCTGTTATGCTTTCTTTCTGGTTTTACTGTAAGAATAGACCTATTCCATGCCATCTTGATTGTTCAATAGATGTGATTGACACAGTTCTGTAGGTAGACTTGAAGTTCAGAGTTCAAATCTTGCGTTGACCAATTTGGTTGCTTCTTTCTAACAGCTTTTTACGTATAATGTGAGTACATTTAGAAAATTATAGAGAGCACCTCTCCAAGCCATCTTCCAGAGCGATGAAAAAAACAACCCTTTCACCTAATGTAGAACGTATTAGAGAAAGTAACATGAGTATTTCCTGAACAAATATAAAACATAAATGTTGTATATGGAAAAATTAAGGTAAAAACAGATAAGATTATGAAGACACATGCTCAGAATTTGGGGAAATGTGGGATTACTGATATAATCTTTCCCTTTTGCCCTTTCCTCTTATTCCTTTCTTCATTGCCATCTTCTCCTCCTTGCTCCATATTTTTAGTTGTTCCATTCTTTGTTTTTGTAGATTTACGATTCAGTCATGAAATTCAAACTTGATTCACAGAGTCTTAGGAAAATAACAGATTCCCTAATTTAAATCTCAAAATTGTGTGTACCTGCTCAAGAAGCATTCACCTCAGCAAATGTTGTCCTTTTCCCCCAGTGCAGCCATTCTTTCAATGAAACTGTTGAAGGCATTATGAATGCCTTCAGTGCCTGAAAGCAGACAAATAAGTTGTGTAGCTTTCAATCTTTATTTTGTTCAAGTGACATCTAGTATTTCTGAATTTTTTACTATTCATCTGAGACCGTGGAATGTCCTTTCTCTTCCATTTTTTTCTTGTTGACTCCCCTCCCTCAACAACAACAACAAAAAAACTTTTTTTTTGTTCAAGTTGGTTTTAAGTTGGTTGATTTTACAGCAAATCAAATCATAATCTGGCCCTTGTTGCTGTCATATATTAATGTCTGAAAGACATGGTGACATTTGATAGACCCTACGTATCAAGTTGTATATTTCACTGCATGAGGGTGCAAACTTATTTCTGCATAATGTGTGATCAGTAATCACTGTCTTCATCATATCATCATGTAACTGTCCACAGTTCTTCCACCTATATGAAGGACTTTTCTTATTTTTGTCCTATTTTGATTGCCTTCTCTCTGCATAAGCAGGGATCCTTTTCCCCCATAATAAACTTCAACCTTGCACATACTTCCATTAAAAAAAAATGATCAAAAAACTTTCTTTTCTACTCTATTTAGTTTTATGTATTTATTAAAGACATTCACTTCTCAGATCTTTTTACTGCTTATTCTTTGGGATATTTAATGGTTTTGACTTTACAAATACACAATATTGTATTTTCTCTTACAGTCCTCAGCTGTCTTGGAAGGGAAAAGATGGATCTAGGATAGCTTTTTTTCCTAGAGTTATTGCTACTTTAGTTGAATTGATAGCATGGATACAATAGTGGCTGTTGAAGCTGAGCTTTGTATTGTTCCTCCACTTTGGCCTGCTGAGTAAGAAATGTGACTGTTTCATGATTATGCTTCTGATTGGAAGCTCTTAGGGAATCCTAGGGAAGAGCTTGTGCAGGCTAGGAGCCAGGCACTCATTTCATTTTTGGCAGAGAGAATACTGTAATTTACTATTCAGGTGAATAGCATTGAAGCTCTCTTAATGCATTCTCAGTTGTGGGCTAGATTTTCTGGGTGCTCGCCTGTCAAATGAAACCTGTCTTTGTTACTGCATTGGTAACAGATGAATTTAATCAGCTTGGGACGGTCTACATATGGTGCTGTCATGCATCTGACTGCAAGGTAGGAAAACAATAAAAGTGAAAGTAACCTTGTTTATCTTGGTTGGACTCCATTATTTCGTGGCTAAAGACCTTGGTATACTTTCAAAATCACATTCACTTCATTTTGCTGCAGTCTGGTGCCAGCCAGTCTGCCTCTTGCCCGGGAATCTGTTGCTTCGTGTCCTCAGCTTAGATGTTCTGGAAGTGGCAACAGAGAGGAGGAAAACACAGTGATGAAAGCTGCAGAAATCAGCAAGAAAACCCCTTCTTCCCTACCATATATGAGCCTAGATAGTTTTTAAGGTACTGCAGGCCAGTCTGGGGCAAGGTTCCTTGGAGAGCTTAGTAGTACATAGTAGTACACACCCTCCTTCCACCATTTGCATACATGGAAATTGAAGAATTCTAGGTTAGTATCTTTAGATATGAGTCGTAGTTCTGGGTTGTTCTGTTGAAAGAAGAGGAATAGAAATGAATATGTTACATGGACATAGAATGCAGTTAACGTGGTTGGCAGATTTTAGTAGGTGCTTTTGCAGTCCTAATAAAACTGTACTTGGTCTTAGCAAGACAACAGCTGTGTTGCACTCTGATAATGTCTGGTTGAAAAGGCTAAAACAGAAGTTATTTAGTATCTTGAGCAGAGAGAATTGCATTAGTTAGCTCCTCTCAGTGCATCAGTTAACTTCGTTGTCTGTCTGTATCATTCTGCCTTTCCTATGGAAGGGGTGCAAACTATTTTTTGGTTCTGGAGGCAAAATAGCTGATCCCTCTGAGAATTTTAAAGCCCTTTTTCCTTGCTCCTAATGCAGCTTTATTCAGATAAACACACTCTACCCCATGACCTTGAGCACAGGCGGCAAATACTTGGTGGCTGGCCCAGCCTCTACTCTGCTCCATTCAACTGAAGCACCCACTTAAGGACTACTTTAGGTCCTGACACCTTTGTTCCCTCCTCTTCTGAAAATAGCAATGTTCTCCAGACCTGTGTAATTTTGTGATTTAGATTTTGTGATTTGTTTGATTGAATTTTAATTCAGATCTGTTCCTTTTTCTGGTTTGTAACGGGCAGGGGAAGGTGAGAAGAGATGTCATTTTTTATTTTTTCCTTCTGTTGGTAGCATTGATTTGCAGTTGTATAAAAATAGGGTCTGAGGCATGGGATCAGAACTTCTTACACTGGTTTTGTTGCTGAAGTCAACATTGCATAACTAATGCTCTCATTTCAAACCATATGTTCCATATAAATATGTAACTCGCCTTGCATACCTTGGAGTTATGTAACATTCTGTATGCCTTAAATCAGAGGTATTCTAATGGGATTAGATGCAATAACTGAACTACTGTGATATGATAGTGAATTTAGGGGTATATTCCCCTTAGTCTTGTCTGAATATCTTAATGAAACAGAAAGGTGGTTTCAGATAAAAAGAAAAATGCATGTCTGATATTTTCTTTCAGATGTTCCTAAGCTCCAGCACATATCCTGAGATTCATGGTTATTTGCATGCAAAGGAACAGGGGAAAAAATCATGGAAAAAACTGTTCTTTCTTTTGAGAAGATCCGGTCTTTATTTTTCCACTAAAGGTACATCTAAGGTAAGGCCAAACAAACAAACAAACAACAACAATAAAGAAGGAGGAGAGAATTATAAAGTTAGAACAAATGTATACATATTTATCATTTGCTGTAATATTAACTGAAATTTGAATTTTATCTTACAGTGATAAGGGAAAATAATTTCTATTTATAATAGATAAAATATAGAGAGAGATAGAGATATAAAATTGGGAAAGCATTGTATCAGGAAAAACTAGCTTCTTTTTGCCTGTTAACTTTTCCTTCTGTCTGGTTCACATTTTTTTTCAATTGGTTAACAGGGTATCTTTTAAAAATAGTTAAAATTCTGAAATAGATGCTCTGAAAGATGGGCACAATGCTTCAATATGTAAGTTATACAAGAGCATATGTATAAAAAGATTTTATTGGAAGATTTTTAGAGTTCTTGAATTCTGTCACTGTTTTTCATTCTGCTAGTTCAAATTTTTGTCGGTACTTAAACCTGACTGTGTTAAACAGGATACATTAGAGATAAGACACCTTTTATGTAAGCCACTTAAACACGCTTTTCATTCTTTTGAATTTTCTGTTAGATGCCAGAGTACTCATTGAGATGCTTTTGCATCCTTCAACAAATACACTTATTTTTCTTCCTTGACCTAATTCATTGGGGAGGATGGAGATAATGGTTAGAAATACTACTGGACAGTAATTATTACAGTGTTTTTTATTTTATTTTATTTATTTTATTTTTTCAAATTCTGAAAGTATATTTTATTTTGATGCTTGAAAACTATACTGCACTCAAAATTTCTGACTACTACTCTTACTGCATCTTGAATGTAATGGATGTTTTCCCAGAAATCATATCACTTGTACTTTTTTTTTTTTCCCCTCTCTCTGGAAGAGTGAACTCTGACTAGTTAGAGGTGTTTTTTCCTCTGCATTAGGAAGTGAATTTTGCATTGCCTCTTTCTAGATTTCTTGAGACAATTCACAGTTAAAACTGAGATATAAGACTGTATTTTGGGTTAGAATAACTAGTATGCCACTCTGAGTTTCTTATCTAAAGAGGCTAGGTAAAAATAGTCTAACTGTATTACATTGCTCTTCTTTTTAGGAGCCAAGGCATCTGCAGTTTTTCTGTGAATTCAGCAATAGTGATATGTACATGTCTTTGACAGGCAAAAAGATTTCTGGAGCACCAACAAACTATGGATTCTGCTTTAAGGTACAAGCTTATCATTCTGATACATATTAAAGCAAGCCACAGGTTTTAGGTAAGCTTAAATTTCTTTAAGGTTTTTGAAAACAATGTTCAGCTGTCTGTTATAAAATAGGAGAATTAGTGGCTTTTATTTCAACAGGTATTATCTTCAAGATATGCATTAATGCTAAAAAAATGTGCTGTGGCCTTCTAGCCTAACAAATCAGGAGGAACCAGAGACCTGAAACAGCTCTGTGCAGATGATGAGCAAAGTAGGACCTGTTGGATGACAGCAATTAGGTTGCTTAAGGTAATTTTTCTGTGTGGAGTTAACTTACTGCTTAAGTTTACTATGTGGAATTCTGATCTTGTGAATTAGAGAAGTAACATAATTCCAGGTTCCCATGCAATAGCAGTATCAATTTTGTACAACGAAAGCTGAACATTCATCCCAACAGGGACAGACTAAATTGCTGGAATCATTTTAGGGGATGGGATGATGTCTCGATGAAGTCCTGCAAGCATTTAAACTTAAGATTAAGCATGTGTAACCTGGCTGAATTTAGTGAGACTGTTGGTGATGTTAAACAAAGCTACAAGAATACACAAGATGGGAACTTTTAAAATATTTTTAAAAAGTGTCTGTGACAAAACAGGCAAATGTCAGTCAGTGTATTAAATAGTCAGAATTTAATGCAGAGTATACATTTAGAAAGGCAACAGCAATGCCATTGTTGTGTGTTTCCTTATCCTACCAGCATTTGTCCCTGTTTTTTAATGATTAAAAAAAAAAAAGGCAAGTAAGAAAGGTTTATTGACTTAGGTTTATAGTTTAAAATGCTAACCATGTTATTTTCTGGTTTTAGTATGGGATGCAGCTGTATCAGAATTACATGCAACCATATCAAGGTAGAAGTGTCTGCAGCCCTTTGAATATAACACCCATGGTATGTCCCACAGTAGCTCCATGAATAAATACTTTTGTTTCTGCCATCATGCTATTTTTAAGTGACTTGTGTCAGTTACACTACTGACCTGATCCTGCAGATCTTTATATGTGCGAATGCTTGCTGAAATCTTTAGGGACGTCAGGACAGACTAGAGAGCTAATTAATTAATTTACTTAATACAAAATGAGTAGTTCAGACCAGTTTAAGAGACTTTTTCTCCTTTGTCAAATCTTCAGTATTTTGGGAGTTTACTGGCTTGTTATCGCTGCAAAGAGAATGGAAAAAGGATTTTAAAAGTGAAGGAGAACTATAAATGCACTAAAAAAGAAGCAAAGTGTTTAAGGTCACACATGCTGTAAAGGATGAACACAGAAGCTTTAACAAATCCTTTTCAGTATACAGTGATACTTCCTTTTATTTTATTTTTTTTTTCCTCCAAAGTGGTTTAATACTTACTTTGGATTTCATCTGATGTAGTACTGAATGGACTTTAGAGGAACACCGTAACTTGGCAGAACTGGGTTTAGGAGGAACAGCACCCTATACTGGATGCTCTGTCCATCTCCTCAGTCAGATAGTTGGGGATCAGGCTGTCCTTTTCTTTAATATATCTTACTTATCCCAGTTCTTTGAATCACTTGATTTCAACTCTTTTTTTGTGAGTGATTTATATCACTTCGTGCTTTTCGTTGGCTAAACTGGGTAAAAACTGCTTGTTTCCAGGACTCGTGATGATGATTTTATGGTGTTGGAGCTTTTGTGGTAGTTCTTGGTGTTAAAGCAACTAAGATATGCATTTGTCATTATGGGTATTCACAAATATGCTGTTTTATGATATTGCTAATAAGCATGCTTTCAAAATTGCACTTAATATACTGACCATGTTTTTACTGTCTGTAATAAGAAGCTAATGATAGCCAGCTGCTGCCTTTATAATGGGTCTGGGAGCCGTTATTGATTCTCTCTCCTCTTACACTGCTGCATGCATTATAGCTCATGTAAATTCTAATGCAGGCGGAATCTATAACTGGTATTAAGCATGGTACATTTTTTGTACTTGTATATAACTGGTGAATTAAACTCAGGAATTAAGTGCACAAGCTAATGTATGTACTTCATAGAGGAATCACTTTCATTTCTGAATAATTCACAACCAAGTCAGCTGCAAGGAGTTCCCTGCACTCTCCCAGAGAAACACAATTTCTCTTAGTTTGCCCTTCTCTATTGCAAAGTTCTTTACAGGTTACAGTTACATAGGCAGACCTTAGACTACAGTGTCAACAGTTACAATGCACTACTATTCCATTTTGAGTTATATTGATGCTAGAAGAATCTGCTTGTAACCAAACAGGAGCTAAACAGGTTTTGGACTGAGAAGCTTTGTTAACCCTACAGAAATCTGGGCCTCCTATATTCTAGATGTTACTTTAATTTATAGAACACTAGAGTGTTCTTTTAATTACTTGATCTACCAGTGCCAGTGAACATTTGAGACATTACAATCAGTATTAAACTTGATTTTATGAACTTGGGTTTCTGGCAAGTGTTTTGGTGAGCTTTAAGACTGTTTTGTCAAGCTTGAAATACTTTTTCTTTTATTTTTACAAAGTCAATCTTTACTAGGAGGAAAAAAGACAAACTTGTTTTTTTTAATATTAGATCCCATAACTGTTAAGTCTGTGCTTGTTCTGCGTTGGTTAACAGCTTGAAGAGAAGTATTAAAATAAAATTTAATCTCCATAGAAATGGCTTTTTCCATTGGTTAAATCTGGTAAACTTTGGGTGCAACTTTGTATAGAAGATGCATGAATTTATGCCGTATTTATAGCAAAATACTTCAAATCTTCGTTTATAAGATGATTATGCATAATAATTTTGCATTTTCTTTTTTTCTGGTACTTGGACAACTTACTAAAAGTATCCTAACTTGTTTTGACATGCAAAAGGATAGTTATAGTTACAAATATAAGTAGAATTTATGGTAAAGTGATGTATTTGTTGTCCATCACAGTAGTGCAAAGACATGATTTGTCCTGCCAAACTGTAAAATTGAGTTTTATAGTAGCATACAGGAGTTACAAATGTTCCCAAGGGTGTAATGAGTTTGGCTGTGATGGGAAATGCTGCAGATATTTGAAACACCATTTATAAAATGTAATGTTTTCTCTGAAATGCATTCTTAAAACACAGATCTTAAAAACAAAACAATAAACTGAAACAAACAAAAAACCCAACCACTAAATGTATTTTTCTTTGTTGCAGAGAAGTATTTCAGAAAATTCTTTAGTAGCAATGGATTTCTCAGGACACAGAAGCAGAATTATAGAAAATCCAATGGAAGTCCTTTCAGTTGCAGTTGAAGAAGGATTAGCATGGCGGGTATAAGCATTTTATCAGAGTACTTTTTTTTTATTTTAACAAAAAAGTTTTGAAATAATCTTTACTTTTCTCTTACACAGAGGAGAGGGTGTCTACGACTCAACTCACATGGTAGTCCTATTGCCATGTCTAACGTGGGTATGTGTGAGTTAATTCATTACAGAGAAATGCAATAGTTGGTTGTTTCAATAAAGGCAATATGTTTTTTAAAGATCTTTATTTCTACAGCTATACACAGATCTCAGTCTTGGTTTCATCATAAAATCTCTAGAGATGAAGCTCAGAGGCTTATTTTGCAGCATGGACTTGTAGATGGGTAAGCTAATTCTTTACATAACTCTTCGGAGACACATTTCTAGTCAACAACTGCTATTTTCATGTACTTTTTATTGTGGGGGGAGACAGAGGAAGAAAGATTTTGCACTTATCTAATAGAAATAAAATGTCTTTTATATAGGGCTATCTGGGGATCAGTTGGTTTCTATTTTATGTCTTTTGGAAGCAATAAAATGGTGATCTAACACTTCGATTCTGTCACTGACAGATTACTTGTGTCCGCTGAGAGCCAAGCACTTGAGCTCTGTATTTGCACAGTATTCTCTGTGAACTGTCAATTTTGGCACCAGTGTTTTTTGTGTCTCTTATTAGTGATGAAAGAATGAAGGAAACCATAAAAACATTGCCTAACCTTATTCCAACAAGAACAGGGATAACCATTGAAAAAAAAATGCTTTTACTTGTGAAATGAGTAAAAATCCTATGATCCCTTAATGGTAAACAATAAATACTAGGGTAAGACTATTCATGTTTAATTTTCTGTCATTTAAATATTAATTCAAAGAAAAATGACCAGGTATGTATTTCATGTTCAAATCCTATTTTTCATTTCTATATTTTTATCCCTACTGCTGTATTAATTGTACACATGGGCCTTTTTTATTCAGTGACTTATTCCATGAAACTCGTGCATTTCTCTCAGTCTCTTTCCAGTTAGATACCTGTAGCCAGGTAACTGGTTAAATTCCTTCAGTTTTAGATTAAGTGTACTTTAATACTGTCTTCTACATCTGTGGAAAGGGTTCTAGAAAAAAAAAAAAAAAGGTGGGAAAGAAGGGAAGACAAAGATAACCACACTCAGCAAGGATGGATATTTGGACTTTTTTTTTTTTTTTTTTTAAATTTCAGGGGTCTTGTTTTTAAGACTGGGTAATCACCCTGAAAATACTTCTGTACTCTGCATTCATTTTTGCATTTGTTCCAAGAGAGAAATGGGACATGGGGATGATCTACATGTATGTCTGAGCAGTATGTCATTCTAGGACTTGATGAATCTTTCAGTGTATGTCAGTGGCTACACAGATACTGTTAAATGAAGCCAAGTAGACCTGGGGAATAAGCAGCAATAGCATTTGAGATGACAAAGTGAGTATCATGCTAGGTATTAAGAATACTTGCTTAATACAGTGTTGTTTATGGTATATTCTTGGATCTATACACATTGTGATCTTGGTGAGGATGATACTCTTTGAGTGGACTGTCTAGAATTGATTAGAACATGGTAGTATGAGCAATCATATGTTGGCATACTCCTGAGATACAATGAAGACATAAATACATTACAGCTTGTGACAAATGCTTTGCTCTTTAAAAGAAAAGAAAGGGCTGAAAGAATGAATTAGCACCAGAAATACAGAAGTTTTTCATGGGAGTAATAAGATTTTAGTTTCTGCTGGGGAAAAAAAAATCCAAGTTGAGCTTTTTAAGGTGTTTCAAAGATAGAAAAATGATCCCAAGCAGGGCAATCTCTTGTATATATGACAGCAGGTGGTTGGGCCTCTGTAATACCATATGTACCAACAAATGCACTGTTCATGATGGCTTATGGAAGGTGAAGGGACTTACATAAAGGAATAAAGAATCTGCAGAATTCCTAGTAGCAGAATAACTTAATGACAGAATTACAGACAACAACAGTCTTTCAGGGCGTGCTATGAAGGAATAATATTTTTAGATCTACTGTTCAGATGTAGAAGAAACATGCTTAAAGGCATTTATGTAGCAACATTACAGATTTCATACTTCACCCTCTTATGTTTGAAGACTTTTCAGTGATAAGTGGTTGATAGGACTGGAAACTAATTGATACTCAATAGATGAATGGGATAATAGCATTACCAAATGGCTCATGACAAAATACAATTGGTCATTCAGAGAATTCCTTATACGTTTATGAAGAAACAGTTTTTTTGAATCATCCAGCATGTCTAAAAAGCTCCCTTCCAACCAATATTCCTAAGATTCTATGAAGTACAGTCCTTTCTTCACAATAAAATGATGTTTTAAAAGGTTCTTTGACAGCTAAAGTAGTTCTGTTAGGATAGAGTTAGGAAAGATTTTATGTGAAGGAGAAGAAATGTTGCTCATCTCTCCTGTCCAAACAAACAACAAAAAAGTAGGAAAGTAGGCTTCAAAGGAAATGATAAATGGGAACATAAATCGTAATCCACATACATTTTCTCATTTTCTTTCCTATGCTATGTCATTACTTTGTGTATTGCTTAATGTGGATCACCATATTTGGGTTTAGAGAACTCATTTTGTATATTGGGAAAGTGTAAAATTCTATAATGTCTTTTTTTTTTTTTTTGGAATTAAAAAAAAAAAAAAGACCAGATCTTAATGACAAACTTAAAAAAGATTTAAGTTTTTATGCAAGGGATGACAACTCTGAAAAAATTAATTCAAGTCCTGGAAAGGGGTGAGAGGCCACTAGGTGGAGAGAGAGAGCTTATTAGGAGAGCCTGAGTGCATTGAGTACAATTTGTCCTTATTTTCCTAGCCATATGCAGGGCTGACAATTATCCATCTTTTAAAACTGAATTAGTATCAGAATTCTGAATTAATCTGAATGTTTTTTTTTTTGATAGAAATATTAATGATTATGGACTCCAAATTTCTTAATTCCAGGTATTTTCTTCTGTTGTAAAAATAAAACTTAAAATTTTGAGGATGAAATTAATACCCAGTAGTTTGGATCTGTGTTGTTAGTTTGTGAAAATTCACTGAAAGACTTTGTTGTCTTTTTTTTTTCCTTCCCCCCCCCCCCCCCCCCCCCAAATCCTAGATTTTCATGTAGTTGTTGTGCTCTCAATCCTGGTAGATGGTTGTACAAAAAAGGAGGCTAGCACTCACTTGGTTGACACCTGCAAGTCTACTTTTCCCATTTGTTTTTCCTCTTGAAAGAGGGGAATTCTTGCCAATGACTGTCCCTCCATTTCTCTTTTGTGATACATTTGTTAACTATACCTGTTTCCAGACCTGCATAGTACAAACAGTTCAGTCTCTCCACTACAAAGCTGTGAATCAGCTACTTACCTTTGTCCTCCAAATTGTTCTTCTCTGCCCATAGTCCAAACTCAGTGATTCAGTGAAATGGTATTCATTCTTCATCTGCATCAGATTATCATACCGGGATTATGGCAAAACTATGTCTATAATCTGGTTGGAATCGGTGAACTACTTGCAGTGACGGTGCTGGCCATTGACAGTGTTGTCAATAATTATGCTGTAATGTATAGACTGTAGTTCTGTCTCCATTGGAATTTTATCAGTATGCAGATGTGAGTGTACGTTTATGAATATGGGCCAGATGTGAAAATTATTCTGGTATGTCTTGCATTACCTTTTCTGTAAACTTCCTGTTGAACATCCTTTCAAGTTTTCCCTATAAAACTTGTGATTTAGGTGACTGTCAGAGTCCAAGGAAAAATTTTCTTCAAAGCACAAACTTTGAGTGTGCTTTTCTGTCTGAAGAGATGTATTGTAATTCTATGCAGCGTAAAAACTAACGCCTACAGTGTCATTCATTCTGAAAATGCATATTTTTCACATAATAGACAAGGTGAAGAAGAATTTAAGAAAAGTATTTCAAGTGACACATTTTCAAAGAAATAATGATTAAAAGCATAATTTTTGTAATTAAGATTATCTCTGCTTCTCACAATACTTACTGTTTTAAATGTACAACAATTTTAACTGGGTATTTCTGAAGCTTTCCAGAGTGACCTTAATGTGAAAATTTTCAATCTCTTTTAGGGTATTCTTGGTACGTGATAGCCAAAGTAACCCCAAAACATTTGTATTGTCATTGAGTCATGGATTAAAAATAAAACATTTTCAAATTGTACCCGTAAGTAAAATTTTCAATATACTGTTGTAAGCCAATACAGTCCAATAATTGTTGTAGTTTGTAGTTGTTTTTTTTTCCCCCGCTATACAGATGATAATAAACATAATACCTGTATTGCTATGAATCGTAAATATTCTAGAGTCGAACATTTTCGAGCTTTGCTGTTTCATTTGTTACAAAGCTTGACTAGTGCTACGTAATCCTATGTTTTGGTTTACCTAAAAATTGCCTTGAAAAAATGCACAAATCTGTTGGAACTGGAATAGAAGCAACCATGATGGCATGAAAATTGTATTTTAATGAAGACTATATTGTCTTTTTAGTCATCAGTTTAGGTGGACTGCCCGTGACCTGTGTATATGTGTATCACTGAATCATCTATTTAAAAGTTTTTCACTTTTATTTTGGGTCAAACACTTTTGTTTGCCTCTTTTCATGATTTACGTTATTATGGTATATTCACATCCAGGGGGACAATTGTAAAAAAAAAAAACTGATATGCTTACTTAGTCCAGTTACTTATAGGTAAGCTGAAATTTCCTAAATTGAAGTCATATTTTCATCAGTTTTCCTTGACGATATCATCCAATTCTACAGTCAGAATTGCAGGCTTTCCCAACCCTTTCCACTCCCTCCAGAGGAGGTTTATACAGTTTTCTTTTACAGATTGCTTCCATTGAGGTGAGAAACAGTTTAGCATTATCTATTTTAGCCACAGATGCTTGAGAATTGAGAATACCTGTAGCTTTTTCTTCTGTCTTGACAAGAACCTTTCTTCCAAGCCAAATAATACTTGAACCTCTGTTTATTCCTATTTAAGTATCTGGGAGATTCTGCTGTTTCTCAGGAGAAATGTGTATAGTCGATTCACAGAATTTCTTTATGCCTTATCTAGGGCTTTAAAACAAACAAACAAACAAAACAAAAACAAAACTTTCCTGTAGAATAAGACTGAAAAATTATTGCATTATTTGGAATGCGAAAAGGAGGGAATCGATGTCAGGGAAAAGAATTGTCCAGGATTTTTGCTTCATTAATTACAAGCATTGCAGAAGCCCTTCATCCAAAAGTGACAACTATGCCCTGGTTCCTTTGTGAGCTTCAGCATATATTCAGTGATCAGAATCCTAGGTTTAAGATCTCTGTGTTTCTATTGACTGTGGTTGCTTCTTGTATTTACTTTAGGATAGCTGTTGTATGGTTTAGAAACCTTTCTGAACTCTGTACAAATACTGTATGACTCTGCTTCATTGGGATGTCATTTAAGTCTCAAATTCAAGAGACCACTTTTTCTTATCAGGAAACAGACCCTTTTTTCTTTAAGAGCAGATGTGGCAGGAAGCTGCACTTGTCTTCAGTTTGCTGTGGACCTGTATGATTCTCCTCTTCAATTAACAAAAAAAATAATCTGGTCAATTCTAGTGTTCTTTTGCAGACGCAAGCAGTGCATTGCAGGAATTAATTATACATGTGCCGGCTAAAACATTGCTCTCCTGATGCAGGACCTGTGGAGAAATGGGGAATCTGTTTTGACAGACTGTCTACAGATCATATCTCAGTGCTGACGTCTGAAAGACCTGTATCACTTCAGTGCAAAAATTGTCTTATTTGAAGGAAAATTTGATTGTTTTTGTAAAGCAATTTATCCCATGCTAGTTATGGGGGGGGGGGGGGGGGGGGGGGCGAGGCTGGAAATCTGCAATGAGTACAACTTAATCCAGAGAGAGAGGATGTGAGTATGGAAATTGTTAGTTCCCCACATATATGCACGTTTCAATTCCTTTTCGTAAAGTAACTTCCAGTTGCCTTCAGTCCCTCTCATGCCATGTCCAGTATGCTGACTTACTGCTTGCTTGGTTTTTACTAGAACAATACTCTTTAAGGAGTTCAGAAAAATAATTTTGAGGAGAAAAAAGTTATGTTTCCAGTTGCTGCTGCTGATCTTCTAAATGAAGAATTCTAAGAACCAAGACTTTTTTTTTTTTTTTTTTTTTTTTGTGCTACTGCAGTAAGTTTGTAGCATATTAGTTGGAGATCAAGGTTACCTTCTGGAACTTTAGATCTTACTGTTCTTCCAAACTCTTGCCTTTTTCCCTCCATGGGGAAGGGGAGATAAACTTTCCCCCTCAATGTTAATAAAGAAATAGCACTCTGGATTTTTTTTAACAAGTAAAAAAAAAAAAATAATGCAGTCTCTCAGTGATTTTTTTCCTCCTTACATTTAGCTTACTTCAAGTTGAAAGTGTCCCCAACAGGGTGTACAGCCTGCTAGTTCAGGTTTCCCCTACATTAATGCATGTATTGTGTTAACGTTGGTATGTGCAACAAGTATTGGAGGTAGGTAGCAGGGAATTGATTTTAAAAAGTTGGAAAGAAAATCTTTAGGAAACATTTGAGATCCCATACTGTGAAAATCAGAGAACTTGATACCTTAATTTTATTCTTCAATTTTAGTACACTAAGCTGATAAAGTCAATTTCACTGTAGTCTGTCCTGAAATTAGCTGTTCTGTAGTCCATGTGAATGAAGAATAATTCATATACAGCTGTTTCTGGGACTGTCCTTTTCTCATAAATGCTCTCTCATTGCAGCCTTCCTAGCTTGCAGAAGATGTTAGGTTCCTGGGCAACATAACTTTAGTAGGAGCTTTTACTTTGCAAAGCACTGTTTACTTTCTTCAGAGAATTAGCAATCTGTCTGGTATTCACTTCAAGGTTTGGGGATGACTTGGAGCGGGGATAAAGCCTAAAAATGAAGTCCTAGTCAACAGAAGTCTGAATCCTCGACTCTTTCTTGTCTTCATTGTGTTGGCAGGAAAATTGCATGCATAAACAAAGTTCAGTGGATGCTAATCCATTTTTTGTTTTTCTGTTGGAACACAGGAGCTTACACATGCACACATTGATAACTCCTTAACTAGCAATGTTTGACTTGGATTGACCAAAGTCTGAGAAAAAAGAAATTACAAACAACTTCCAGACATGGTAGAAAGGGGTAGAATAATCAGGAATCATAAGCAGTTCAACAGCTGCTTCAGATGAGAAATCTTAATTGCAGGTAAGAGATAATTACATCTTCTCCATTCCCTGTACTAAGCAGGATAGTTGCATCTTTTCGTAGCACAGCATCTATTGCTCTGTGCTAGCACAATTTCAGGGTGTTCTGTTCACTACTCTTTCAGTCTTGTAAAATATCTTTTTTTTTTCCCCTCTTCTTTTAAAAAAATATTTTTTTTACCCTCTTACCTATTTATATTAATACTGAATAGTCACTCTTGCGCTGAAGCGTGTTGATATTAGATATATCAACAGAAGAGGAAACGCATTGAGAAAGTATGTAGTCAGCAATGCAATACAGATTGTGCAAGAGCTAATGTTCAGTAACCTAGAACAGGTTGTTTTTCAAGGTATATTTTGCCGTTTCTTCTGTTTCTCCTGTATCTATTCTAGCACTGCATTTTGAGTAGCAGCAGTTCCTTCTCCTAGACAACATGTTACTACATCAAGCATGTTACTTTTGTGATAGACAGTTTCATCCAGTACACCAATGCACTAGTGTGTAGCCACATTGCACCTTATAAAATAAGTGATACAAAATGTAGAAGTTATACAGAATAGTGAATTGAGCAAAAGGTGAAACCTATGAGTAAGTTGCAGCTTGTTTGTTGACAGTTTGTAAAAACTCCATATTTATATTAACTCTAGCTATCATTCCAGAGCAAAGGCATAAAATAAAGGAGGAGTATTCTGTTATTTACTAAACTGTTATTTCCTTTTAGGCATCTTAGAGGGAAAGGTAAAGAATACATGATTTTTGTTCTTTATTTTTGATCTTTTTGTATTTGATCAACTTATTTTTCCTTCTCTCCATAGTCATAGGATTATGAATACCTTGTTCTCCATGAAGACTTCTCAAACAAGTATTCTAGTCATGAAGAAATACCATATCAAAAAGAGCATTTGATGTTATTTTGTTTTTCCGTTTTTACAGTTGGAAGATGATGGGAAGCTATTTTATACCCTTGATGATGGTCAAACCAGATTTACTGATCTCATCCAGCTAGTGGAATTCTACCAACTTAATAAAGGAGTACTGCCTTGCAAGTTAAAACACTATTGCGCACGAATTGCTCTTTAACCAAAGCATCTGTTGTTTCATCAAAGGCGGAGGAAGATACTAGAATACTTTTTCCCCTCAAGGCAATTTCTATAGTAAGAAGTGAAAAAGCATTACATTGTAAAGATTCTAAGTTTTAGCTACCAAATTAAAAAAAAATAAGTCTATATAGGTAAGAATTTTGCATTGTGATTGTCAAAGTAAAATAACATTATGGTTTTAAAAAACGTTATTTCATATGTAATTCCTCCGTGTTGTCTTGGACTCTTGTTCTTTTTTTCCCAACTGAAAACAATTTAAAAAAAATATTGTGCAACTTCTACAAAAATATAACTGATTGTTCTTGCGTTTAAAATGAACTTCGTCTTTCAAATGTTTCTCATAATTTCTGTTCATCACGTGGAAGAATAACATTTACTGTGGTAAGGAGAGGATGAACTGCACATTTTATTTGTAAATAAAATGAATAAATATTTTGCACTATATTTTTGAATGCTACTTTGAGGATAATCATACAAAAAGTGAAAAATCATTAAAGCTACTTGTAACTGATCCTCTGTATTGAGTTGTGCAATTTCTGCTGTAATATTTTAAAAGATTTTTTTTTCTAATCTAATGACTAGATTGACATCTTTACACAGAGCTGCGGGGTGTCACTTGGCTGTGATATGTATAAATATGCATAAAATAGTACACCTACGTATATGCACCTATAGCATACACCTACAGTCTCTAACACATGCCCACACACAGACCTGTTAAGTGCTGTGGATTGTTTCAGAGCTGAGAAGGGAGTCAACTTCAATGGCCCTTAAAATGAACAAATAAAGGTGAATCCAATGAACTTTACTCTTTGATGAAAAACTGGATAGAGTGTATCTGCAGTTGGTTCTTGGCTTATTTTATTATTTATCACAGAGTGACACATTTCAGAATAGCTACCAGTTAACCAGTCTTTAGAGATTACAAAATATCTAACACTCCAACTATAAAGAGCTATTAAGGTAGACTGAGTGAAATTTTGGACTGTGGCATTAAAAGTACTTTTGGTATCTATTTTGAAAGAGGGATGATACTGCTGCATTCTTGTACAAAGTCTTAAGTGAAATGGGGCTTGGACTGAAAGTTTTTTCCCTGTCCTGATGCTGTTTCTCTTTGTTTGATCTTGTTATGAGGGTTCAGGACCTGGCCCTAAGGTAAAGGCTGTAGTGGAAGGTCGTGGTTAGAGACAGTCCATCATGCTAAATATGGCCCCTCTGTTCTTTGCTTGCTTTGATTCTCTGATTATCAGACACACCAGGTGTTCTGCTCTTGGAACTGGTGGAGGAAGAAGGCGAAGGAGGCCTGGGTGAAGGATGTTATAAGATGGACCCAAGACACAGCATCTCAAGTGCACGTATGCTGACAAGGTTGTGTGATGGGTGCATTAGAATAGTATGGTAACTACAGCCTATGGTTTAGTTATTGTGTGCCTGTGGAAGGCAATCATAATAACGTAATGCTGTGATACTTAATTTACTGACTTGATCCACACATCACTGACCTTTTCCTTTGGTATGCAAATACAGTTTTTAAAGCTCATTAAAAAAGCAACTCTTCATAACGTGTACCAAAGATGCAACATATGTGGTGTCTGAGCTCATTACATTAGAAATGCCTTGTAAAACTCTTCACAGTCTAATAAATTTAACTCTTAAACCTTGAATATAATTTCAAATTGTAATTACAAAAATGTAGTTTTAATTAAAGCCTCTTCAGATTTAGGTTAGCAATGGGATTACTTCTGAGGTCTTGTATTATTTCAGAGATTGGCATAGAGTAAGGAGGAATTTTCTCCTCTGCAACCCTGTTTTTTAGATCATCTTCCAAGAAATGAATTGAGTTGTATACTCTAGCCTACTTGGACATGTGAAAGCTTTGCCATCATTTTTATTTGTATTTATGTATTTGCCACTATCATTGGTAGCAAAGCTAACCGCTCAGTGAATGAGTACCTTTTCACCTTTGGAAAGGTAAACGTGAGGATTATGTCATGTACTGGAAGGACATCAGCCATCAAGAATCATCACCTGGTTTTTCAGTTTTCATGAGTGAAATGGAAAAAAACAACACACAAACAAAAACAAACGAACAAAAAACTCCACCATCAAACCAAAAAAACAAAACAACACGTATAATGAAGTATTGCTTAATGAGCATGGGTTTTGGACATTTGAAAGGGTTTTTAACTGGCAAGTATTCAAAGCACTCTTGCTCTGCAAAGTGGTGCCTCCTGCATTTTGACAGCTCTTTTAATTAAAATCTAAACTGAAATCTTGCTGAGAATACAAAACCTTTTTCATTTTTCTTTTAAATCTGCATACGTTTCCTAAACTGTTTGGTTGTTTATGACTATGCCCTAGAAAAACAAAACAGTAAAATTAATATAATCTTGGCTGGCGTGTAAATCACTTAACAGGCTACTTCTTCATTTCAGTATTACAGAAGGAAGAAACATGGAGGAAATGGTCTTAATTTCAAACAAGCAAACAAAACAAAACACCACACCCCAAAAAACTCTCTGATATTTCAGACTACTTTAGAACATGCTAAATGGTACAGGTGGTTGATGTATGACTTAAAAGATCCTTGCTAGCAACTAGTATTTTCTTGTCAGAAAAATGGCAAGGTTTTTTATTATATCACACAAGATATGTTTGACCATAAAGTTCTTTAAGGGTGTAAGCAATGCTGTTTAAACAGAATTTTAGTATGTTACTGTGGCTTCTAATTAGGAATACTACACTTTGGTGCTCACCTTCACAAAGAAAATTGGCGAATCAGGAGTTGTTAACAGCTCAGGGAGAAAATCAGTACTATTTTGGGCAGACTGGTCTATCTGTCTCGTAACAGTTGCTTCTCTACAAAATATGGACAATTTTATAATTTTATATCTACCTCATAGAGGATTTAAGAACTGTTTTTTTTTTTTTTTTTTCATTTTTTAATTGCAATTGATATTGTTTGGAGAGGTTTATTTTAATAATTAAGAAGGAGGTATATTTTTACCTTTGGGAAGGTCAGAATCTACAGCCTTAAACTAATTGGGGGAAAATCAATGTCAAAGCAACCAAGTTTGAAGCACCCTCTTTGAAAAACACTCCATATTTTCTTCCGATTTAAAATTTTAGACTTCTGTGAGTATATCTGTATAGTGCAGTACCAGGAAGAGATAAGCTTGCCATGCAGAGATACCAGAAGCAGTGTAACTGTAAGCACATCGTTTTATCTGGGGTAATTAGCCCTGCTGGGGTATGCTCTTCAAGATGTGAGCTAGTTTAGAGATTACTCTGAAGTTTGGCATTGTATTTGTTGGCCATGCCCTTTGTGCGTTAGTTTCCAATCTTACAATCTTTTTGGCTCAAAGGAGATTAAAAGTTAATTCACTGGTGTTTCATAATACATATACATATACGGCCAGAATTAAGGTTGCATGGGCAGCATTAAATGACATTTTTTAACTTCTGAATGTTTTTACATAACAATCTTATTAAGCCACTTAATGAATTTTTGACATGTAGCAAGTCTTCATCAAACTAAATGTTTTGAGAGAGCTTTAACCCATGAAATAAAAGAGGATTACATATGTAACTAACTAGAAGTGGGGTCTTTCAATAATTGCATTTCTGTCAAATGTTGTCTGTTACGTCCTGGTTACACAGTTGTAGCATTTTGTGCTACCCTGGGGGTAGAATTACTCTGTAGTGTAAATAGACTTGGGGTATTTAATTTTAAGATACAAACCAGCTTATTTTAAGGGAATAAGGGAATAGCTTTTTTTTTTTTTTTTGTGCTATATTGTTTAGAAGGTAGTCATCTTCATCTAAATTAAAGCCACTCAGCCACCATTTCCAATTAAAGTTTTAACTGTTTAATATATGTAGCTTGCAAATCAGTCTAGCATTTGTTTGTAAGTCTCATATAGTTTCTGCTACCTTTATCACTTTATTTTAGAAAGCAACCTATAATACAAATCAACCTGTAGTTTACATCAATTTTTATTTGGTTAGTAAAATAATTATTTTATTACTGTTTAGATATTTGGAATTACTATTCTTTAGTAGTGCAATACATTTAATTTTTAATTTCAACTTTGTAGCCATAGATTTCACTGAAATCCTTGAATATGGGACGTACCCCATTACTTGAACATACTCGCAAGCTTTCAGAGGTTAAACACTTGTGGTCTATGCATAATCAATGTGTATGGTAGTGCAATTAATGTTAACTTTAATGAAATGCATGAATATTTAAAACTTAATGAATCTGACTTTACAGCGTGCTTTACAGCCCGGTTCACATACGTGAACAGTATTGACTATTGGCCTCTGGATGTCAGCAGCGTATCACAAAATTCCTGTCGTCAGCCACTGTTTTCCTGCTACCTCCCAGAAATATCTGTGACTTGTGGTCTCTGCACACCTCTAGGACACCCAGTGCTTTTTCCTCTTATAAATTATTCACTTGCTCTGTACCAATTAGTTCTACCAGTTGCTAGGTTTGTTATCAAGTTAAGCTTCAAGACAAGAACCTGAACTCAATGAGTGATTAAAAATTTATTAGCAGAGATGATTAAATATGCAGATAGTCTGTGAAGCTTGTTCTTGAAACCATTATATTACCTTTTTAATACTAATGATTTGTATAATTAATTTAAAAAAAGCCTGAAAGTCTTTTAAAAAATCAGAGTAGGACATAAAAGGAAAGAGATTAAATGCAGAGGAGGCAGTGAACCTGAGTATTAAACCAGCTCATTCACATGTATAGGCAATAGAGTGATTTTCTTACAGGGATAGTTTGTGTCCCCCCCCCCCGCCCCCCAAGATGATTATTTTATTAATCTTTTAAGCAATTTGGGAAAATTCTATCCACTAGTGAGCCGCATTTTCAAAACAGAATTTTATGATGAACACTAATAATACAGATTATTCCCCTAAACTTTATGGTAAAAAACTAAACTGTGGTTTCCATGTGAAGCTGCAGCTTCCTCAACATTTAAGCATATGCTTGATTTAGGCACTCGTGTGAGCCCAGAGTTTCCATGGGAACCACTCAGGCATGTTAAGGTGAGGCCAAAGGCACAGGGCTGCTGCTCTGGGAGCAGGCTGCAGGCCTGTGAGGCAAAGTTTGCCTGAGAGGGCCTGAGCCTGGCAGTTAGGTGGTAAGAGGCTGCTGCCTCTCAGCTGTGCCCAGGGCAGCAATCAGGCAGACCTAGGATAGGAGGCAGGTGGGACCTCCCAGAGTCCAGCTGAGGGAGAAATGGCCAACAGGCCAGCTGTGGAGGAGATGGGTCTGAGCTCCCCTCCCACACCAGAAGAAAAGAAATGACTTTATTTCCCTTTAAGGGAGTAGCTGGAGCAGAAATATGGCTCTGGCTGTTTGCTTTCCTGGGGGAAGTGAGCCCTAACAGTGGCACAGAGAAGCTGTGGGGAAGGAAGGCAACTGGTGTCCAGCTGCAGGCCCTGAGGGAGCCCTGGGGCTGGCTAAAGCCAACACTGGAGGCCTTGTGAGACTTTCCAGAACATTCTCATGTGTGGACATGTGCAATGTATTAGGTTGTAATGACCCTATGAGAGGAAGCAGGAGGTGACAAGAGCTGGTTACAGGTCAGGGATATGAGATGAAGCTGAAGGGTGAGCTGCAGTCCCTCCCAACAGTAGGGAGAGGTAGGAGCAGCCCTGAGGGCTCAGTCCCATCCCCAGGAGATGGAGTGTGACCCTTATCTGAGGGGAGAGAGAGCAGAAGCCACATGTGATTCACGCTTCTCTCCTTCTTTCCTCCCAGCTCCATTTATGTGCTGCACAGTGCAGCCCTACCAAAGAGCATCGCTGACAGAGCCTGCTGTGGATGAAGCTTGAACAAAGGTGAGAGCCTACTCCAGTATCTCCTGGGGGCCCCTCTTTCATTGGCCCTGTCCAAGGGGGGCTTTGAGCAGCCCCTGTACCCTTTGCCTCCTGAAAAGTGTGGAGTGACCCATCAGCTGCTACTGATGAGCCCCAGGATCTGAGGTACTGGAGGTCATAAGAGCTAGTGAACATGCCCATGACACAGCTGTGTGCCCTGGGTGTGCGTTTGGAGGAGGCATATGCATCAGAGTGAATGCAGCACAAATGGTAAATTAAATTGTTTATTTTTACCTTAGGTTGTGTTTGTGGAAATTATGAGGTGAGGTTGGTATGCACCTCATGTTGCCTTTTTTTCTATTGTGTTTATAAATTGGAGTCCCTTTATTTTCAAGTACTAAGCTCTGCTTACTGTGCTTTAAACTTGAATTATGGTAACTGCAGTCTATGTTTCTAGACCTGGTTATAGTAGGCAGCAGAATTAGAGCAGAGCATTTTGTAGAATGAGACCCACAGAAGGTATTTGTATTGCTGTTGCTAATGAATTTGCACAGTTAGAATTTCACAGTGGAGGACGTGTCTAAGTAAAAATGATTGTTCTTTATCCAAAATACCATGCCTGTGATGGTATGAAACTAGATGGTGTGAAACTAGACTGTGACCTAGGAGTTTCCTTAACAGACAGTAATCCTGGAGGCATTTCTCTAGTCCTGTAGGAGATGTATTAACCCAGATGTACGGTTTTTCTCTTCTTGCTTTTCTCCTTGCTCTGAGCTAAGTTGAAACACCACTTTTCACAAACGTATTTCAGCTTCCCCTTCCATTATACCAGCTGACTACTTGGGGTAAGAGAAGGGGCACAGCAGAGCATTACTTACAACAAGCATGATGGTATAAAAAATAGGGGAAGTTAAATGAGGTGCTTCCAGTTTTTTTCCTTATGACTGAAGCTGACTAAGTGAATGAGTCTTTATTCTTGTGTTCCTGAATATGGGGTAGGCTGATGTGTTCCCAAGGGGTATCAGAACTTTGGATTTTTTTTTAATTTTGTTTTTTAATGCCAGCAGAAAATTTCTAATGTGAAAAAGAGTACTTGAAAGAAAATTAAACTTTTAATTTCAAATGATTTTACCACACCAAAGGAAGCAGTTGGGAGAAAATACACGCACAGCTTTCACAGACTTTATTTATTTACCCAAAGAGCTTATTTTGTTAAATTTTAGAGAACTCTGCAGTTGCCAAATCCATGGTGTATGTTGAATGTTTGAGCTCTGGGAGATAACTCATGGAAAAAAAAAAAATCTGATGATGGATGTGAGGTCAGCTATTCAAACTAAAATACTCTCTCCTCAGTTACATGGTATAGGGCTGTGGTGCTCAGACCATATGCGTAGTTAGTTATTTTTAGGCATTTAAGGAGAATGTAAAGGAGGTGATGTGTGTAGGAGGGTGGAAGGGTAAGGAAAGAAATTTAAAAGAGATATTAACATTTGGAACAACAATAGATGATAAGCCATTAGAGAGAATTTCTTGTCCATATGCCTAACATCCAAAGGGGTTCACTTCTGTACCAAACAATTAATGAAGTCCTCATTCCTTATATGATGCGCAGCACACAAACAAACACATGCATAATGCTATACATTTCAGTTTGCTCAAGATAATGTGTGAGCGTTGGAAGGATCAGAGTCAAAGATGTCAAAAATAACTTTAAGGGCTTGTGGAAATTCACAAAGTGTAATAAGGTGATACTTCACTTGGTGCTGAAGTGGAAACTGTAGCTAATATATTTAATGATGGACTGTGGTCACGGGGTTCACTGTGACTGAACAATACCCATCTCTATTTTTGAGGTAAATGAAGAGAAGTGTATGAAGTTGAACTAAAAATTAGGGGTGTTTTTCCTGCTTAGTACTTGTACACTGATACTGTTATTTGCATTTTTTTATCCTGTATTCTGTATTTAAGGGGGGGGAGGGGGGGGGGACATGCACACACAAACCATCCTAAACAAAACTATCCAAAGCCTTCTTTACAAGAAAAGACTTGCAGCAGGAATCTATATTTGAAATGCCCTCGGCCTTGTGAAAATGTAAAATGCATGATACATTTGAAGAAAAATTTCCTCATTCCTTAGCACTGTAGAGTTAGGCACTAAAAAGCATTATGTGAGTGAGCTAATTGTTTCTGATTTTGTTAGTTCAAACAGTATCTGCCATGCAGGTGGCCCTTAAAAGAGCCTCCCCATGGCAAAGATGTACAATTGACTTGCATTACCCATTTGCTTAGGATAATGTGGCTGCAATAAATGGATTCTAGATTTTGTTGTATGATGAAGTGAAATTCTCTTTTGTCTATGGAAATGTGTGTTCTGCTTCTCCTTCCATTTTGAAATAAAGCAATACCTCTTAGCATGAGTTTAGAACAACAGGGAGGAATGAACATGCTTTTGTCATCAAGTTGGTCAAAGGAGTTTCAGGAACTTAAGCAATTAACGTTCTTCTAGACTTTCAATCTTTTCCCTGTCTATGTAACATTTTCATAGACTTTTTTTTTACAGTTTCATCTCTTTAAATAATTGACCAATTAAATATTTCATCTTCCTATAACTTACTCTAAAGAAAAGAGGAAAATGTGTTGTAAAAAAAAAAAAAAAAAACATTGTTGGTTTGCAGTTCTTTTAGCAAGTTTTTAACGTAATCTGGAAGCAGTATGGGTTCTGTAACTGTAGTTAATGAATCAAGTGCTGGAAAACATGGTACTGAATGGATTAATGAACATGTACTGTTCAGGACGCTTTCACAGTTGGCACACTCAGAGAAAAACATATGTGATGTTATGCAGACTCAAAGAAAAGTGATGGTGGAGAAATTCTTCTATACAGGGTTGTACAGACAAAGAAATTGGGCTTGAGGTAGCTGAGTGCCTTTACAGAGGAGTGAGTTGCCTTTAGAGCATATCAGACCTTGTGGATAGTTCAATAGAAGAAAAATAAATAGGGAGTAAGAGCTCCTGAAGAGAGGTATGATGATGAAGAGGTGTGAGGAAGCAAGCCCCAAGAGAGAGCATAGAGAACTAGGCAGTTTAGCCAAGTTGACCATGGCAGCTTCAACCTTGAAAACCCCTAAGAACTGAAAGAATAAATGAGAAGATAAAGTGGAAGTGAAGAGGTGAGAGAACAACAACTACTCCAGCTGTTTATGAGGAAAGTCTTAATCAGGTTGACCCATGATTGTGAGGCATTCTTGCAGGGATGTGTATGAATTTGAAAATTGTCATGATCAGTCACCTACAGAGTCTCGTGGAACAGTTCTGAGCTCGTGAAGCGCCTGTGTTTTTACTGAATAACTCTGAATGCATCACTCAGCAGTCTGATGTTGCAGGGAAAGTTTCATTCTAAGAAGTGTATGTGTTTGACTCTAATCTTCTTGTGCCTTGCCTAACGAGCATCAGCATAAGCTGGAGACAGTTGCAGAGATGGTGAGACAGAAAGAAGTGGACAGAGGCATGGTATGAGCCAGAACTATGAGGAGTGACTAGCAGGACATCTTATTTCTCTTTTGCAATGTAGCACCATTTGGTGATTGTGTGTAACTAAAATGTTGTTGTCTTGTAGTTTTTTTCTAGGTTGTTTATTATGTTGAAGATAAGTAATGACTGTTACAATAGATACTTGAAAGTTTCATTGGAAGTTTCTTGAAGTGTTGAAGTAAGTTAATGCACTGTAAAGTTTAGTTTAAAACTTTGCTGTGATCTCTCTGCTAAAAAGTAGTGCAGTTTAAGAAAGATACAACAAAAAGTAGAAAGGTGGAAACCAGATCCATAAGCATGTTAACTTTTAATAAAAAGAAATCATTCCAGGAGACCTCATTAAGCCAGGATGATATTCTAAAAATGAATATACATGTTGACAGCTACACCCATAAATTTGAAAACTGCAAACATGTTCAGCATAAAAGGCATTTTTGAAAAAAGCTGTTGCTCTGCCCTTGTACTAATTTAAGAATTGTTCTTTCATTCTGATTTTTATAGTTTGTCTTCACATATATAACTGGGACAGTTTAAAAAAAATACTTTAAAGAATTTTTCATGATGTCACAAACTTCATAATGCAGATAATTATTTTTAAAAATACATGCATTACACAATGATTTGAGGTATCAAATAAGCTCAATACCATCATTCTTTCATTTTCTAAAGAAATAAAATGACCTGTCTTTAGACCGTACTGTATTCTTGCAAGGAACCTCTGTTTCCCAGGAGTAGTGATGTTAGTTTAAATGTCTTGACTGCAGCATTAGTCTTGGGGAAGAGGTTCTCTTGTTCTATTAATGCTGCCTGAACACACAAAATCTTCACTGTGAGCACAAGATCTCAGACAGTCTCTTCTTTCAGTGCATTTCTGTCAGTATATTCAAGGTATGTGCATATTTAAGTTTGCTTCAGTAAAGTAGGGACTGACACTAGCCAAGTTTGGAGAAGTGTAGCTGGTACAGAAAGACTGTACTCTGCTTGTGGAGACAGACTCCGATGAGGAATGAGATACGAGAAGTTGTGACCTCAGGTTTCTTTTTTCATTGGTGTGGGAGGAAGGAGGAGGAAAGATTCGCTTGGTCCACTCTGTGTAGGTGGAGAGAAGATGATATTCAGAAGCTAGGAGAATTTTAAATGAAGATCAGTAATGAGAAACCCCACCACAAACAATATGGGAAGATAGCAAAAAGTCTTCAGGTGACTGAGAGGAACTGAGCAAGGGCAAAACCTGGGGTTGGAATAGTTCTCTGGCAGTATAAAACATGAAATACGATTTTGTTTTATTTGTTTTGAGTAGGTAAGATATTGTTTTTTGTTTACCATTCATACCCAGATTGTGCATACACAATCTGATGACTTCTGTCTTGTCATATTTAGCAGGGAGCTCCTAGGTTTTCCACAGTCCTACTTCTCATTTGCTTGAGAAGAGATTGTATTTCATGCTTAAATGTTTGTTACTGTAGCTGTTCTGATGAACGGCTAATACCATGTTGTCTTCCCTACTAAGAGAACAATTATGAAAATAACCTTGAATTAAAATATTTTTCATAGAAAATGTGTTCCTCTGATTTCCTTACTGAGTGGTGATGTAATAAAGAATGGGAGAGAAAAAGAATTGTTAATGGAGGGAGCTTTGTTTGAGATGAATCAGTAACTTGCCAATAAAAGCAGAAGTTATGATAAAGATTTTGATATGTTCACTGAACTCTACTAGTGTAATAGTTCAAAACTTCTGATAGGTAGACACTGTTTACTATGATTATAAATGGAAGACCGAGGTAGAACTATAAGGTAAATCCTCAAGGAGTTGCGTTAATACATGCGTGTTCAAATATTGATAAGATTGCATTTAAGACCTTGTCTTAACAGCCAGAAGTACAGCTCTGCTGCTGAAGGCTTGTCAGGCACGTTGCACTGCTGAATTGAAATCTGCACGGAGTAAAGTTGTAAAAGCTACGGAGTTCCTGGACAAAACTGACAAAGAATCTTTCTAATGAGATTAATTGCTGACATAATTGTGCTGTTTCTGGCCTCTTTCAATCTAAGTGAACATAAGCTCCTTAAACAGGCTTTTTATTAGTGAATATTAGTGGAACCATCTGCTAAAGGAGAATCTGTTTGTGCAAAGTCCTACTTATTTCTAATTAGTGGTCTCAAACAGATTTTTATCTCTGATAATATGTGTATGTTATTTGAGGGTAGTAGGGAAGAGGAGTAAGAATAAATTTCTTATCTAAATCAAGTGTGTTAGTCAGCAGCAGTTCTTTGTCAGTCCCAAGGCATTCATGCTTCCTGTGTATTGAATTAGACTCCCGCTTCAGTTTTACATTTTGTAACACATTCTGCTCTGGTATCTTTGCCGTAAGCAGGGGCAGGGAAACAACTCCCAATAGAAGTACATAAAAATAAAATTTCTTTTTTAGGTGACAAATAATATTAAAAACAACTTATATGAATCCTTTGGTTTGGATACATATGCCTAGGAGATGCTTTATATAGTAGAAACCCAAGAAAATTGTGAGACTTCAGTAGTAGTGGCTTTGGCACGTTCTCTACAGCTGCAGCTTCCAAGATCGTATAATAACCTACACCATGGACTTCCAACAGCGAATCTTGCCTGTAACTTTTCAAGGTTTCTGAACTTGGAATAGAGCCAGTAACAGACCCATTAAGGGTGACCAGCAGTTTAGGAAAAACAGTTGTGGCAGGGAAAGGACTAGAGTGATGCTATATGAGGACTAAAAAACACTGGCATCGAGGAAGAGAGAAAACAACTGACTACAGTCTGTGTTGTAAAACCAACTGCCTTGCTCTGGCATGAACACTTATATATTGTCCAGTGTGTGCACTGAAAAACATCTTTAGGAGAAGGAAGAATAAAGGCTTGTTATATGATGCTGCTGAATGTGGAGTAAATACAGTGATGAAAAATCTCTCGTGTAAGAATTTCAGTTTTCCTCTGCTATCTGAACAGCATTACAGTTTTCTGCAGAGAGAGGTAACGAAGAGCAAGAGGTAAGGGCACATAGAACCGTGTGTTTGGGGGGGGGAACCCAAAAAAACTAGGTATCCGTTACTGAAGGTGTCTTCCACTTCTTAACTGAGATCTGCCAATTTACTTGCTGTTGATCCCTTGAGACAGAAGAAAAAGATTTGTGCTTGTGTGATACATAGGGTTCAAGGAAGGAGGTGTGTTTTGGGTTGTTTTTTATTGAACATCATCTAGTGTCAAGATGGTGTATCCAAAATACTACTGGTGCCCCGCAGGGGATGTTCTGAAGTATAACCTATGTACTGTGTGCATCCTAACAGTGATTAGCAGTGCACCAAATATATCAATGTGCTGCTAGTACCTCTAATGGCAGTCAGTTGTGGCTATTCCTATGTACGGATTATTATTATTTTTTTGTAATGCCAAAACATCTTATGCCTATGGGTAAGCATCCACATTCTGTTTTTATGCTAGGTAAAGGAGATATCAGTCAAATAAGTAAACAGAGACATTCATATCTGGGCTAGCAGATTTTTAAATTATGCATTATACCTAGAAGAATACCGTTTCATTTAATGTTGTTTTTGTGCAACACAAGCTGCATTTGCACTGAAGAAGAAAATAGATAGAGCTGGGCAACTGAGCAAATATGACCATATGGCAGCATATCCTAGTATATTCTTCCACATTATGATGTGGCAGCAATAACAGTAAGACTCCCATGTTATAAATTAGCTTCTGTATCTAGGTATTTTTCTTAATGATGATTTAAAAAAATCACACAGAAAAGCTCGCAGTATTAATTTCACAGTGTAGTCAAAACTACCTATGTGTGTATGGTTCCTTGTTAAACCTTCTCCTCCTGTCGGGGTACTTTCCTTCTTCCATTCCTGAATACTTTGGCCTGTAACAGGAGGCATGGGAGGGCCATTTACATTATTTGAAGGCCAATATTTCTTTTTGGTCTGTCAGAGCGCTTCGTCATCATGGGCTGCGTCTGGTCAGTCCTTAATTAGTTGTTACTCAACCATCAACTGTTTCCAGCCCAATTTGGTGCCATTTATACACTTCCATTACATCTCAGGAAAAGTTTAGATTCTTGTTATGTGGAAGGATTTTTGTTTTTAACCATGCTGCCTGATATGTTTAACAGTTGCTGTCTGTAGATGTTTGTAAGTGACAAGCAGCGAGCAGGTGATTCATGGTCACCTTTACCTCACTGTTTGTTTCGTTACAGATGTGGGTGTAACTCTCCTCTGCTGGGAAAGAGAAACTTGGCGAGTTGGACTCTTTGTTCTGGAAGTTTTCTATATACCTGATTATATATTATTTCTGTATACCTGATTATACTTGTTGTGCTTTTCCCAACTCTCTGCTTTCGTTTAATGATGTTATCAGAGCTGTGCTTAGAGTGGAAAATCTGTGTATGTTTGGATTTACAAAGTCACATAATGTTTTGTCTTTTGTTCTCCCTTTCCTTCTTTGCAGTTCTTAATGCTCTGTTTGCTTTTCTGACCTCTGCTGAACATTGAGCTGACTTTTCTAGAGTAGTAATATCTTACTGGTGGCCCATCACTGCATGTGTGTGTTTCAGATTATTTTTTCCCATCATGTTGAATTTAATGACACTTTTCTATCTATTTTTTTTACCTACTCTGGAAGCAATATGAGAAAGTTGATGTGGTCCTGCCTGGTGCGTTATCGGATGTTGTTCTCAATGTTGTCAAACGAAACTTGAAGAATGTGTTTTAGAAGAGAAAACAAAATTTGGGATTTCATTGTTCTGAAAAAGTCTGATGAGGTAGTAAAGATAAAACACTGCTGGACAACAAAGAGAAGGGAAATTAAAGAGGATTTCTTGGAGACAGCTGGCTGGGCTGGCTTTCTAAATGAAGAAAGGTACTGATCCTGAAAAGAAAGGTACTGATCCTGAAAAGAATGGCTGACAAATCTAGGACATCAATGAAGAAAGCAAGACTGGCATGAATGAAACTGTGTGCTTAAGTGGCTGGAAGGAAGGCGGAGCATGAGATGGCTTGGGTACCGACCAGCTTGAAAGTAGAAACTTTTTGTCTTAATTTAGTTCATCAAATCATTTGTGTACACTTTTCCAAATGATCTGTAAATGAAACTTCTAAAAATTGCCATTTCTAACTATTGCAAACTGCCGGTTTGAATGGGCTGCAAAGATATTTTTCCATCCGCTCCACTTCCTCTGCCACTTTCAGTTAAGATTGGATCCTGATGGATAGCATCATTTTGTCACATTGTGGCACTTTATAAATAACATAATGCAGTGATGTACAGTGCATTGACAATTACAGTTTTAGTAGCTATTGGGAAAGCTAAAAATGAACATTTTCCATAATCTAGATCGTTTATTTAGGCTGTCGGGTTTTCTGCACATCTCCAGTATGTATTCCCATAAGATATTAAAAAAGATGTATATGTTTTTATTATATTGTGTATACACTTTGGTAGGTGTAAAATAAGTTTACATTTCAAATGCATTTGTGCTGCTATCAGAGAAAAGCAAAACAAAATAAATTGATGCCAGGGGAAATGTCAGGCATGCAACACAGATTTGTTAAATAAACATTACTGTGTGGCATTAGCTAATGTTATTACTTTGTGTCCCTAGTGGCTCTTTTTTTGATTATCTGCATTTCTAAAGCCTGTGCACATTTCATACACACTAAGAACAGAGGACATGGGTTCTGCTTACATGAAGGGCCCTGCAAAAACTTAATATATATTTTTCTATTTACAACTCTGCTAAAACATGCTTACATTTTGGGTGTAGAAGAGATAATGGGAAGAAATATATATATATATATATATATTAATTTAAACTGTATGGAAACTGTGTGTAGGGGGAAAAACTGCACAACAAATAGACTTTCAGGGATTTTAATACAAGGAAAAGTATACTTTTCCTGAATATCTTTTACCAAGGAAACCAAAATAAAAGTCTAAATCAGAATTTGTTTAAAAGTGCTGGAGAAAGGATGACAAACTTGCTTATAACTGTGGAAGACTATTTTATAACTTCCACTCAATCTTTTACAGGTAAATGTTTCCAAGAGCACTGCTGAAGCCAACATACAGCACAGATAATGTTCATACATAGCGTAAGCTTGGGAAGCCTTATGAAGTCTTCTTTAGATGGAAAATGTTTCTCTTGCTCTCTTGTCCCTCCTTTTCTCCCTCTGAGATCACTTTGTACCCAAGTGTGGAGACTGGGGGTGCTTGCAGTGTCCCTGCATGACCGACTTGCATGATCTGGACTTATTAGCAATGAGTCACAGCAAAGCCAGCTAGGTGCCGGTCTGTTTACATGCTGCTAGTATTAAATTGGGCAATGGATGTATTTTTATTTAAAGAGTATGGAGCTAATATTCAGAGTTTGCATAATCAGCATATTTCAAGCAAGTCTGATGCAGAAAAGTGACTGGGGTGAAAAAGAGTATCAAAGCCGAATGTTGTAACCATCTGTTCAATTTATTTCATATACCATGTTGCTGGTCTTAGTCCAAGTCCAAATTGACTTGTATCTGTGCTACAGCTGACATCAGCTGGCCTTTTGGCTGCTGGGGGCGGGGGGGGAGGCAAGAGAACTGATCTCGAGCATGACTGAGATGGGCTGACTGGAGTATTTAGAGGGGAAAACTTGCACTTGCATTCACTTCTCCAGAAAGACAACTTAACTTGAAATCAAAACAGTATGTCGGGCACATGTCTAGTTGTCAATGCTTGTTTAATGTTGTGTTTTCCTGCCTGTTGAACTGTTGCCTGCAGTGACTCTGTGACCAAAATGCTATTTCAGTACAATTAGTTGGCTTTGATTATAAAATAGAGAAAGGGAGAATTTTTTTATTTAAGGAACATTGTTGACTTCTGTCTTGGCAAGTCAATCTAGTATATCCTGCAGAATGAGTCTTTACTCCCTATGACTTAATGAAACCAATTGTAGAAGTTACAAAAAGGAGAAAGAGAATGCTGTTAATCTCTGCTGGTGAACAAGAACATAAAACCTGAGTTTCAGGGATTTTTTTTGATGTGAGTGTGATGAGGACTATTTGTATTCATGGTCTGACTTTCTTTCCCTTCATCCCTCACCTGTCAGACTTGGTCTTCTAGCTAGTCTTGCCCTCTCCTTGTGGCAAGAGGGCTGACAGGGTGTTAGTATCTTCTCTTACTCTTTGCTCTTGACTTCCTGATCATTGTACTGTTCCCTTCTTGAATTTCACAATATCTTGGATGGGTACAAACCAAACAGCAGTCTTTCCGGTTTCCTTTTTAGTGCTGCCAAGCATTAGGAATTCCTTGCTACCAAGAAAATGGTTTGTCTCAGGTCTGGATGCTCCAGCTCCTGGTATATCCAGACAAAATATATTTTGAGGATTTTGACTGACAAAATATGGCAATGGTCGCTTAAGTATGTGCAAACTGAGTATACTACAAGCCATGTAGTTTTGTCAGGGCAGGTGTGGTTTCCATGTAGGTTAGAGTGACTCATTTTCTCCCTTTTCATATTTAATTTCCAAAGTATAGAAGGATGAGAGCACTCCAATTACATCATTAAGGACTTTTTACAGGAGAAATGTCTAAGATGAAAGTGTGTTTCCTGTCTCCCCTGGTCCCTTGTGTTACAAGATAATCAAGCAAGAAATGATCACTCTGGAAAAATGTAATTTCAGCAAAGTTATGATCTGGTGAGAATATGGCTTTATGATGGAGAGAGAGAGATGTTTAACTACAAATATTTGTTGTCTGTATTAATTATGTTAGGGAGCATATGCATGCTGGAAACACTCTTATAGGGAACATGCCATGCCTGTATGGCCAGCTGTGTCAAGGCTTCATTGTACCAAGTCTGTAATAGTTTATTTTAAAATGAAAACTTAACACTTCTGAGCCTGATCGAGCTGAAGATGGTAGTTGGCATACCATTCATTTCACTGGGAGCTGGATCAGTTTCTATATTATTCTTCCTTTGCATAAAACTGAAAAAGAAGAAATTCAAGGAGTTTTGCTTTAAGTATAAAACTAGTTGCCACAACTCCTAATTTCTGGGCTTATTTTCAACTCTTAAAAACTAAACTATAAAAATAACCCTCTTTTTTATTTTGTCACTTTTAACCCAATTAATGGATTCTGTTACCTACTGGTAGGACTTTAATCCCAGCACCCTCCATTTCCCATAATTTTCCTGAAATCTATCATTTGCAGCATGTGGCAATGGAGACTCTTAAGCAATGACATATTTATCCTTAAAAAGCAGGTTTTGCTGGGGTTTATGCTTGAGTCCGTTCTTCTTATCTTTCTCAAATGGCCAAATTTAACTGATTTGAAAGGGCCTCATTTTAAATTACATTCATTCAGTGAAAACAGAAATTAACACTTAGAGACATCTATATGCTAATGACTGTAGCTCAGGGAATACCCTTCTAACCTTTTCAAAAGGAGTTGGTAAAAAGCCATTTCACTTGAAAGCAACTTAGTAAAAATGGTAGATTAATTAAATACAATAAAATTTCCCTAAAATCTTTATCCCATTTATCACTTATCGTTATTTTTCCTTCTTACATATGGTACCTTAGCTCCAAACCGAATGTTCCAGGATGCATTTATTAAAACTGTTTTTCTGGTGGCATCTCTTAGAAGCTGAAAAACAGAGGTTAATAATGTCATGAGTTTTAGGGATGGCATGCAAACAGAGGTGAAAAAGCAGCTTCATCTATCACCATCCGTAAGATACTAAGTGTATGAATTTTGGCAAAAGGGTCAGAAATGCAGCAGGGGGAAGGCTTCCCATAACCCCTCCAAATGCTAAGCAATGAACTGAACAAGAGGAGCTCAAGCTTTCAGACCTTGTAAGTGCTGTGTGTCTTTATCTGTTAGAGAGTTACTGTAAATGCAAAATATGACTTGCTGCACGTAGGTGCATTTGCTATAGATGTAGTCTTTGTTCTTGACTCTGTAAGTGGTCAGAATTCCCAAAGAGGAGGAATGATGAGTACTGCACATAACTTAGTTGCTTGTCCACGTTGGTGTTACATCTGGTAGCACCTGTGGTACTGCATTATGTGCAACACTTCTCAGAGAAGGTCACTGTTGTGTTTAAAGGACTTGCAGGTTCTTGCATCTTGCGTTCCTATTTGGGGAAATAAAAAGGAAAAGCCTGTGGAAAGAGTTGCCCTGTTGTTCTTACACTGACTACTGTTTGTTACGTGATTTGTTGTAAGAGGAACAATTTCTGAGGAAAAGGCCTAAAAAGCTAATGCCTGAAGCCTCTTAGAAGCCACCCGTCTGATTAGTCTTGTAGATCCTGATATGAAGTCAAACTAGGGTCAAATAAAGTATTAAGCCCTGGAGTAAGTTGTGTCTGCCCTAGGCTAGAAGCAATTTGCAACTCATACTTGGTTTAAATGTAATAGCAGTAAAAATCCTATTGAAACAAAATGTGGCAATTATTGCTCTTGAAATTCCAGTGCAGAAGAGACTGGAGGAAGGTCACAGATCCGTACTTGATTTACTGATGAAAATCTGTTAAAGTGATGCAAAGATTCAAAAGGATCATGAGCTTTAGAAATACTTAAGTAGGTGTGATGGAGCAACCCTCTTTCCACTGAGCAGAAGAGGCCCAGAGCAGCTGAGCAGTGGCTGCAAGCCCTGAGCAGGCAGGCAAGTGTAAAAACTGCTCAGCTCTACCTCGAGAGAGAGAAACAAATGTGCTGGGCAACCAGACAAGAGAAGATAGTTGGTGGCAGTCCCTGAGCAGCTGAGCAGAGAGGGATGCTTGTGACTCGAGGATTGGAGGGTGAGATTTTTCTGCAGGAATTGAGGGAGGAAGCTAAAAGGGTGGGTGATAGCTTCCTCCTACACAGCAAAGGCAGAGAGGCTGGGGATCTTTCCACAAGGAGCTGCTAACAGGTAATGTATGATTAAAAAGGAATAACTGTGCCTTGAAGACACCAGAAGAGTAAGTGGGGTGTGAGAAAATGGCTTTTACAGGCTTTATTAGCAGCTCAACTGTACCCTAGGTTTTTTAACGGTATCAGAAAAGTAATGATCTACACTACTGTGTTTTTGTCCCCTGGACTGCAGAAAGACAGTTTTTAAGTAGCTGTTGCCTAATACCACAAAAAGCTAACATGACCTGGGATCAGAGCAGTTATGAACAACAGGATTTTTGTTTTTTACTGTTCCAAGTGGGAGTTGTTCCCTCTGCTCTTAAGACATCAACTTTTCCCCAGGTTTTAATCAAAATAGTGTCTTTTTAAAGATCTCTCATAAAGGGGAAAAATCCTGTTTGAGATGCAGCCTTTAGGCAAGTATGTGTAGTAATAAGACATTTATATTGCTCAAGTGTGTCTCAGTCCCCCCCTACCTCAAAAGACAACTGCTGAAATTGTGTTTTTTTAACTAATCAGTTTTGGAAGTGCACTCATTTCTTTCTGGCAGCCACCAAATAACTATCTTGCACTGATTTGTCTCCAAACAAAATGTGATAATTCAATTTATTTTCTTAGTTTAAGGTGAGATGATGTCCTTCTTTTGGCCAGTTGGTACTCCAGGTTCTAGACTGGTCTAGCTAAATAAAAGCCTTGCTGTCTTGGCTGTTACCCAGGGCACTCCAGAACTGTTGAAGCTGGAGAGGCAAAGCTTTGTGCTTGTTCTCTTACACTTCTCACATCAGTGTGTTGAGCACAGCAGGGAACTGTAACATACTCTGCTGCTGGTCTGCAGTCTGAGACTGGCTACAGGCTTTCAGCACTCTTGCAAAAGGTGGTACTGAGAAACCAAACGTTTTTAACCTGAGCTATTTCATATGTTACAAAGTATTGGCAAAACGTTTGTTGGGTAAACAATATCCACACATTAGAGGTGAGTGTACTTCTATAGCCTTTTTGTAGTAATAGTTAATGAGTTTCAGTATTCTGCATGTCATTTGAGATTTGTTGCGCTCCTTAAGCTACAAGCTTTGAGTGCTAAGCCATATACAACCATTTAGACACTGCAGTCACAGTACTTTTGTGAATGTAAGGAATGGAAGAAATATAAACTTTATAAAAAGCAGAAAATGAAAATATGACTAGTTTAAATACTGTTTCCTGTGGCTCTGAATGAGGGCTGCCAAGTGCTTCTGTTGGCCTGAGAATATTTTGTGGCTACCGAGGCTGTAAGCCAGTGTGTGTGTGACTCCTCTAAGAAAACAACACAACCACCCTCATTCATTGATCCTGTGTGCAAAAAACTGTGACAAGGCTCATAAAATATTGCAGAAAGGGAAAATATTTTTGGAAAAGAAAGCAAATAAAAACCATTGCTTTCACTGTGCACACCATTAAATGCTACCTGATACCTACACCGTGCTGGTCAGGTTCTGTACGTCCATCACCTGGATTCTGAAGAAGGGGTTAATTATCCTCCCCCCCCCCCCATCTCTGCTATAAGAACAAACTGCAGAACTGAAATTGGCCATCTGAAGATGCACTGCAGTGATGCTTGGGGGTTTTGCAAAATCCAGGTGTAGCTTAGTTTTCTGGCTCATGAACAACTTCATTAAATGGGAGCTGACTGTCAAACCCCTGCTGAGGACCACTGAGTATTCTCACCATGGGGAAAGGAGAACAAAAACAGAGGAAGGGGACCGTGTAGGGCAGAAGATGTGTATGGTCTTTGATCCAAGACACCAGAAACTCCTTTTTGCAGCTCAGTATTGATTTGGAGAGGGGCCTGATGTCCTGAGAGTTGTCCTTGCCGAGTCCAGAACAGCTCCATATGCAGTGATAGCAAGAAGTCAGGGAGATGATGGATGTCAGGAGCTTTCAGAGCAGTTTTTTTGTTTTCAGAGGCTTGACTTGTCCCCTGCCCCATGGCACATGAGTGCTGCAGGACTGGTGTGGAGCTTTGAGTTCCCTGGAGGTGGTGGGGGCAGGTGACTGACAACAGCTCCGTGTGCACCAGGAAGTCTCCCCACGTCTGTCAGTAAATCTGCCCGCTTCTGATTCACAGCCGTCAGCGTGCCAGACTGGGTCGCTTTCTCAGAGGTGTCAAACATTGCTTGTCTTCAGCTTGTGGTTTATAAAAGCAAAACCACATATAAATCCCTCTGGCACTGTAATAGAATTGGATTTGCAGGAGTTTAGTGAGCTAAAGAAGATTCTGCAAGTTGAGCAGGTATAGATTTAAAGCAATGGAAAAACCCGACTCAGGGAATTTCACAAATCCTGTTTGCTGAATGCATCAGTAAACCAATTGTTTGGTTTGTGACGGCATGAAAATATGGTTAGCTGAGATAGTTATCAGTCTTTGAAGGTTGTACTCCCTGCAGCAAGATCAAAACTGACTGAAGTTGACACAGTTTATTTTAACGAAGATATTTTTAAACAGATATCTATATTATAGTTAGCAATTATAACGGCTGCAAGAACAGAATGAAAAGCCTATCAGAAACCTTCTGGGTGAAGATAAGCGTAAAATTTCAATCACTTAATAGTTTATTATAAAACTAAAGCAAACCTCTCTTAATGAAGTCTTATTTTCAGTTGGTGATACTCTGCTCTGCTACACCTGCACAGGTTGTGGCATAGGCTTCTAAGCTAAAGCATCTATAAGCTATAGCTGGATTTGGAGAAAAATGTTGCAAATCTGGTCTATATTTATAGATAGATGAGCTACTGGAAAAAACATGCTAGTCTCTGAATTTCACCCCTTTCAAATGTAGAACCCAAGGACTTGTGCATCCTCTTGTAAATGAAGTGAATTGTTAATCACTATCTGATAGATTCTTTCATTACCTGAGTTAATGTAGATACAAATGAAAAATCGTAATGGTAATCTTTAATAGTAGATGGTAGTAGTAAAGCTTCACTAGCCTCAGATTTCATCTGTATCCAAAAGAAACAAGAATGAAGCTGTATACTACTTCTGTATTCTCTCAGATCTCTGAGACTCTAATTAGAATTGAAAGTAAATTCCCTCCTTTTATACATTTTCTATGAAGCTTAATGTAGAATTTTCCATTGTAAATGCTTGTGTGTTGTTCCAAGAAAAGGTGGCTTTAAAATATATAAACAGCTACTTGTAGTCAGTACAAATAGGCTCCTGGTACAGCTTCTAAACAAATTTAAGAATGTTTTCTTTTTTTTTCCCTGCATCTCGGTTAAAGAAACCTCCATGTTAAATCGCATGTAATTTCAGCTGACTCACTTAAAGAGTAAAGAGAACTAATTGTTTTCCTTTTCACTGTATGTGAAACTATAAAATCCAAAAAGTTGCTTACTATAAGGTAGTCTTTTAGAATATTAGTGGAATGGAAAGCAGCTCAGGCAGGGTGATGTGTGTTGGACCCAAGACTGAGCAAACAGTTACCAAAGCAAGGAGAAGCAAAAAGGTTTCCTGCATGCATAAGCAATACATTTAGATTGCATGATTTAAGTGCAGGAAGATGAGTTTAACATTAATGAACTTTTTCAAAAGATATGTTGCCTAACTAGTTTGTTTCTACTTGGTCCTTGCTGGCAGAGATTTGTCTTTGCACTAGGTTTTAGGTATTCTGTTGCTATAATAAGAGCACAGAAGTGCCTTGTAAGGACAAGGAGAAACACTCTCAGGAGGGAAGAAGGACACAAGGCCAGCTTTGAAGGTTTGGGTCTCCAATGCTGTAACCAGGCACAGAGCCAAACATCCAATGATATCCAGTGTATCACATGTAGGGGTGACAATAGGTTTGTAATCCAGCCGTAACATTAGTTAATGACATAATGAATTAGAGTAATCTGTATTTTTAAGAAGTATTTTATGGAAATACTTCCTCTGAATTTCAAGGGTTTTAGTGTTTTTTCCTACAGGAGAATCTGATGAGTTACTTAGGAAAAGGAAAGCGAAGGCATCCATAGGTTTTCGCTTTACATGTGGTATCTATCGTTGTGTGACAGTATTGCTATTTGCACTGCTTTGTGTGACTGTATCATGGATATTTGGGTCCTGAGGCTCTCTCACCAAGTCACATCTGTTGATTTGGTCCTCTGTGATTCAAACCATAGTTTACTGCCCCACTTTGAGTAATTCCTGTAGTGTTAGACTAGGGATGCAGAGTAGTGCACCTTAAAGTACTAATGTAAAGTCAGTAGTAGTGCTTTTAAAGACTGCTTCTAGGTAAGATGCTCCAGGATACAGTAATGAAGGTGAATACATGTTTAATACTGGAAAGTAATACAGTATGTATTTTACAGTTAATATACTTACCATATTAGTTATATGGAACAAAACTGATATTCATTATATATTGGAGCATACTCTGCTAAGGATTGGGAATTCTCTGTGTGACATATGTTGAAAGTGTTATTGACATTACATCCCAGGGTGTTACTGGTGAATGGCATATCAATGCCTTTATGCCTGCTGTTAATTATTCTCAGTCTACAATTGCACTGTGCTGAGATGGTGCTACCTATACATACATTAAGTAGCATTTCTAGGCTTTGGAAGGAGGTGAAAACCATACTGAGCAAGAACTGAGTTGAAGAAAAAAGAAGCTGAGTAGCCACAAAAACATATTGTAAATGCTGTAAGTCTTGTGAACTGTGTTCCAGACATAGTTTACGAAGATTTGATGCTGGTATTACTGTTTGGTTAAAAAGCCCATACAATATAATGCTACTTAGAGCATATTTCCTACTCTAATAACAATGGGAAAACTGCTCTTCAACATTGTTTCCAATATTTTGTGGAAACCTCTCTGTGCTTTTCAGGATAAGCAATGTAGGTGGTAATTTTCTCATCTTGATGTAGAAACTGGAGAAAAATATAACAGATTCATGCAAGTGAGGTCACTGGCAAAGAAACTGCAATTAAATATATAGAATGAAAGAAGACTTTCAAGCTTTGATGCTGTGTAACAGTCTTGAACTTTTGATGGTTTTGTGTCATTTTGCAAAGTGTAAGAACTGACAGCATAACGCAGGTGGCTGCAGAAAGATGGTGTACTTTTTAAATGAAAAAGTTTGTATTAAAGACTTTGTCCAACTTTCATGTTCTGCTTGTGACATTAAAATTAGGACCTAAAGTGTTGTTGGTAGCTTCAACAGGAAGGCCAAAGAATTACTTTTCTTGTGCAAAGCCTCAGCCCTTTGCACTATAACTGAGATATTATTTTAAAGCTGATACTCCTTCCTTACCCTCCAGGATAACTGAAGGTATCAGGCCTGTCTGCTTCTCTTCAGTCAGTTGTAAGGCATTTGTAAGGGTGAAGATGATAGTTTTCAGTTTCATGCCAGACATGTCGCCATATTACTGCAGGTAGGAAGTCCAGCACTGAATTCCAAAATCTGAAATAACTCTGCATCTAGGAAAACAACAACAAAAATTCAGTGTACTGCATAGTATGGATTTGTAACGCAAATAATACATTTTCCTTTTCCTAAGCACAAGTGAAATTCATTGAAAAATACTTTATACATTCTGCCTGTGATAGTTTGAACTGAAAACTTTAATTAGTTTGTAGGGCTTTTTATTATTATTTTATCTTTGTTCATTATTTTTTGCTCAGTCTCTGTGGATGTTCTGTATTTTCATCATCAAATAACTTGCCGGCTATTTTTGTCAAACAAGAACCCTGAAACCATCACATTGGAGTGCTGAGCCTATCTGCCTATTCTGTCAACAGGATGAAAGTGAATCTCAAGCTTTTTTAATTACAAGGATAACATGTTCGCTCATCTAATAATGAAGATGGTTAGCAATTTTAAATTTTAATAATCAATTACTGAAAGTAATTCTCCATTAAACCACAAGAGAGCCATTAAATCTCAAAAGATGGAACATGCTGTATGTAACAGTAGCAAAATTTCTATTTTTAAATATCATTAGGGAATATCTGATTTTCATTTCTCTGCTTTTCTTTTACCTTTTTCCTCATGCAGACCATCTCATTTTCAGCAGGAAGACAGCACATGATCTTATAAATAATAAAAGAAAACCCTTGCAAGACTTGATCCAATGTGTGAAATATGTGCTAAGAATCTAATTTGTTTCAATCCAGCATATTTTGACTGAATAATAAGGAAAGTGACTAATTAATATCTTAATACGCTGGTGAGAGTATGGTGGCATGGTGAGCTTGCTATGCTCTCCTTTCACCTCAGGAGACCTGAGTTCAGATCTTATTGATATCGCAGGTGCTGAACAGAGTTTGGTGGCTTCTCTTGCTGCTGGTATAACTGCCATTGAATACCACCACCAAACTGAGTACGGTTGGCAGCTTCAATTATAAGCATGCTGAGAGCTGGAAAGTGGGAGGCTACAGCTCTGAGAAAGGTTGGGGTGCTTACATGAGGATGCTTCTTTCAGTGACAAGCAAGTTGGCAAGCACACATTGATTGTTGCTTCCAGCAGAAATAAAACAATCCCGAAGTATTGAGGGCTAAAGAAGAAACAGATCAGTCTTGCTTTGGGTGCAAGAGAGCTGTTTTTTCTTTCCAGGGCGTTTAAAATTGAAAGCCAAATAAGTGATTTGGAGTGGATTGTCGATAGTGTTGGAGTTACTTTAAAAATGTGTACTATTTAAGTACACAATGTAAAGTACAATAACTGTACAACTTGTCACTCCATATGGGGAAAAGCCCTGAAACATTGGTATGGGTTTAAAAGAAAAAATAAAACTCTAGAATTATAAGCTGATACAATGATTAATTTCAAAAGGATACTTACTGTCGTTACTTGTTTTTATTACCAAGGAGCCACTGGGGCTACAGAGCACAGATCTTTCAGCAGATCAGTGTGTATCAGCACACACGAATTCCAGCTTGACTCCTTGGACCCCCATCAATGAATTACCCTGTCCCAAGGTGCCCGATGGCCTAGTGCTGGAACCATGCACAGCTTAAGGGCTCTTAACATTGGCTGGCATCAGTTCCCTGCATTCAGAAGGGAAGGCTTGTCTCTCTGATGGCTTGGCTTAAAGCAGGATTTGATGACAGTAGAGGAAAGTTTAGCTGTCTTTTCAAGGGAGCAAAGATACCTTAGGAGCCAAAGCCTTGTTGGAAATAAGGTGGAATAAGGATTTTTTATTTTTTTTTTGGAAACCATAGTATGTACCACTGACATCTGGAAAATTCTCTGTTTTGCTCAGCCTAAAGCCATGATAAGTCTGATTTAGACATTGAAGGAGGAAATTGTCTTAACATGGGACTTCTGTGAATCAGACTTAGGGCTGTTCTTATTGCATTGGTATGTATTGGGGGTTGGAATTAGATGACCTTTAAGGTCCCTTCCAACCCAAACCATTCTACGATCTTGTTCTTAGCTCTTGTTTTTATTAACCAAAAAAAATTAATGACAATTTTTTGTCATTATGGTGCTCTCCAATTTCTTTTTCCAGAATGTCAGGTTACACACACAAGCTGACTCTTCTGATAAAGTTTCCACAGATGCGAAGGCTTAAGTAAAGGCAGTAATAATATGGTTTTCAGCTTTTTGATAGGGACTTCCATTTCATTATAAATTGTGGGGTGCTTGCTTCCAGTGATGGGTTTTGCTTTAGACTTAAGGGGTTCAAAGGCTATCAGCAGAATCTGCAATTGTGAATAAATTTCTTTTGAGGTGTGGTCTTCTGCCAGTATAAATTGTAATGGCTTGGTGAGATTTCAAGGAAGGCTGGTAGATAACATTCTTTATCTTAAGAATGCACACACATTTGGCACGCTTCTGAAAGAGCCATACTTTTCCTAGAGGAGCTGGAAAACTCCAAGGAGACTGCATTAAAGGAGGATCTGCAAGTTGCCCTTGGGTTGCTAAAGGTGCTCTGAGAGTGAGTTGAAGTAGTGTTTCAGGGTCAGCCTCTGTCCTCTGGCAATTTTTGATGTATTTGGAGGCCTGGGGCTTTTGTGGAGCTGGTCTACAGGTTGCTCATGTTTTGCAGCTTGAGGAGACTGCTTTTGACACTGTTGCTGGAGGAACAGTTTTTGGAGAGAAACTCTTACAGTAATAGTCTGCTAGAGGGGTTAAATCATCCCATCTTTGAAATTAATCAAACAAAAGTTAGAGCAATTGTTCTCAGTTAGGAACAATTAAAGTACCTGAAGAAGGGCTTATGTTCTTGGAACTTGTCTGACTTCTCACCGTTGTCAAATACCTAATTTCATGTATTTTGATTAAAGTGAGGTTTTCAAGGAAGGGTCATCTCTTCTGCTTGCAATTGTAGAGCATCACAAGCACAACAGCATCAGTGTTAGGGAATGGAGATGCATGAGTGCATTTGGAGACTCAGATCTTCTCCTGAGTGCTTAGTGTTGTGCATGAGCTCAGGGAATTTTGCTTCTGGACATCTTGGCTAGCTGGTGACACTGTGATACCCTTAATGTGCCTGGAAGAAATACTGTATGGCGTTCTCAGTTTCTGTCTTTGTTTGCCTCAAGCTTCATTGTTTAACTCTTCTCATTTTTTTCCTTTGAGATATTTTTCTCCTTTTTGGTGTATTTAGGTTTTACAGTTTGAGTAAAACTGGACTACTGAACTATTTGTCTGATTTTGAACTCGTATAGTACTTTTCAAAATTTAAAATTCATTACATCTAATGTCGTCTATCCTCTGTGCAGTTTCCCTGCTGGCTCTGCTAGCCTGGCTTGTGACTGCTGCTCTTTTGATGTCCTCTCTCCTGTCCTGCTGTGCTTTCAGTGCTTTTGGCTGTTTCCTGCTCATCGTAGGGTGAACATAATTTTTCAGAGTACAGAAAGAAGCTTTTGAGTGTGAGCTTACATGTCGCAATGGCAGGAAACCTAGAAATACTTTAGCTATCATGTGGATAGGCAGAAACACAACCAAGTTTATTACAGTTACACATCGATATGTGTTGTCCATCCCTTGGCAGTACAGTCACAGTATCTCCCCAGAGTTATTGGTTGTGCAAGCTCCCTTCTGACAAGCTGTGGGAGGGAATGATTAAATGCTTGTTGATTGATGTCTGAAATGAGATGTAGCTTTTGGCCAAGCAAATCAGGTGCCTGGGACAGCATAAGAAACGTGTTGCAGAGGGTTTTCCTCATGACATAGGTAAGCAGTGCATATTCAGCTTAATTGCAGCTAAATGCAGTGGAGAGGAAATGCAGGAGAAAGAAACACTGCACTGTTGCATCTCTGGTTCTTCTATCAACTAAACAGGGACAGACTTTTTGTCTAGGTGACAAGAAAGTCTTCCACTATGAAGAAATAAACTTTCCTCTGCTGTTTGACTTTGACTGTGTCCCAAGAGATGGGATTATGTTCCATGTAATAAAACCTGATAGCTGCAAAGAAAAAATATGACCAGAGTTGTGCAGAAAGAAAAATACAAAGTTATCTTCAAGAAGCTAAGAATTATCTAAGTGAGCAGGTCACAGTAGCAATAAATCTAACCGTTCTTGCCATCCAATCCTAGACACAGTAACAAACCAAGAGTTTGGATAAAGAAAAAATCTGGTTGCGCATGTGGGCGCAACCCATTTTTGAGGGCAAGTTAAAAATCAGTTGTAACCGTGTATAGTTTGGCTATGTGAATGAAATATTAGACATGGCAAAAGCTTACAAGCAAGCAACAAGAAGGAAGGGGAGTCTGATGTTAGCAAAAGGAGAATTTAAGTAAATGCTTCGGAAAGCATGCAGTGATAACTGTTCTGCTGTGGAGTCCACAGCAGAAACTACTAAAACCAAGGTGCTGAAAGCACTCCTGAGGGTCCTGCAGCATCCTGTGTTGGCAGGTTGCTAAATCAGCTAGGTCTGTTCCACTGCTAATATCTGATTCTGTACACAGGCTGGCCTCTGGAGGGGAAGAGGAGAGATGGAGGTTGCAGAGGATCAACCTGTTGGGCTTAAGTCTTGTTTAAAGTTACTCTTGGTATTTAAAATTGGTGAGATGCAGGAAGGGCTTGTGCAAGTACGCAGCCTTTCCCTCACAGTGCAATGCAGGTACTGTCCACCTGGGCTGTCCTCTGCGCCACCCTTCTCCTGCACCCTAGGATGGAGTCTGCCAACCGAATTATTCACCTTGTTGCTATCATCTGCGGACAGTCCCCCAGCCTGTGAATTTTGGTGACATATAATGATTATTTTTTCTTCCCTATGTATCTAGCTATCTTCTTTTGCTTTTCTGTTTATTCCTGTTCTGGCCTGGTGTAGAAGGAGAAAGCACCTGTCTGCCTTGCTCCAATTTCTGTTTCTGTGGGGAAAAAAAGCATAAACATGTCAGTGGAGAACACAACAAAGGGAAATCAGAAATTTTGCATGAATGGATGGTGGATGGACTCAGTCACATTACATTCAAATTCCACAACAAAGCTGAAGTTGCACATGCATTTAATTGTTCGAACTTAAAGGTCTTGCTGAGCATTAATCCTACTAGATGCTCAGCTGACATGAGGGTACTTGAATTCTGCTTATACCACAAATAAATTTTGGCTATGGTAGGACAAGATTGAGTAATGCTTGGAGAGAATGGCTGGTCTTGAGGTCCTGAGGTGAAAACCATTGTTGGGGATGTAGGTTTCTTTGTTCTTCACCTTCATCCAGGACATCTGAATCTATTCCTCATCATTTCCTCAGAAAGTGTATTAATTACTTTTTCACAGGGCACCTGCTTACCTCCATTTCTGTCTCATCTTCAGAAGCAAGAGCTATGGTTTCTTTCTGTGCAACTAAGAAGATGGACAGTGCTAACTCTTATTTACAGGGAGCGGAAGGGCTGATTCCAAAGGAATTTGTGGAGCAGAAAGCTTTCTTGTCATTACTGTTGCCAGAGTTTGGGACAGCAAATGCTTTATTGCGTGACAGCTGTCTCTTAACTCTCCTATCTTGGTGTGAACAAGAGGCAATGGTGGTCATAGAGTGACCTAGAACTGATGACTGTTGTCGTCTTCAGCATAAAAAAAGAGGGGAGTTGCTTGTGGTGGCAAACTGCTTCACACCTGCAATGCTTTCAGGCAGTTCTGGTGTGACATACACCCTGCTGAAGTCTGAATGTTAGTTGCTGGTCTAAACAACGGTAGCGGCCTTTTCGGGCTCAGTGCAATGATGTGTCAGGCTCACTTACACATTCTTGTGATTTGATAAATAAAGCACTTAAAATCCCATAGCTTCTCCCTCCTTCTGCCCCCCAGTTGAATGGCTCTGAATGTAAAAAGATAGTACTGATTGTAATTTAAACTGTCTTCCTCTTCTGCCCTCATAGTATATGCTTAAGCTATTGTGTGTTCTTCTCACTTCTTTCCTCTACCTCCCTCTGTTATTCTCTTCCTGGCCTCCATCCCTCTCCAAGATTCCAGATTTAATAAATTTGTAATATTCTTGCTTCCTTTATTCAAAGGTCCAATCTGCAGTGAAGGCACACAAAATTTCTGGGACATCTAAGTAAAACAGAAACAAATATCAGAAGTTTATTCCTTTCGGTATCCTAATGAACTTCTCATTGAGTTCAGGTGTTCAGGGATCAGATCATGTTAGGTTTAAGTCATTCTTGACATTACATTTAACTAGAATTACACTTCTGGTAGGTGTTTGTCTAACACACTTCAGGTCTTTCAGACAAGTTGCAAATTCAAGGTCCTGGTTACCTCTTTTTGCAAGAGGAGGAATATTAACACCAAGGACCTGGCCAAATTCCAACTTCAGTAATTACCTCCTGCCTTCCTAAAAAATAAATACATAAATCTATTTGCTGTTTTCAGATGGAGAAGCTGCTCTTCGTTTTCTTTCCAAAAATACTGCCTGGTGCTGCTGAGTGTTATGAAGCCCTTCCGTGTGCTTGGGTCCAGGCAGGTGTCAGCGCAGACTTGCCAGTCATAATTTCCTTGGTTCTCTGGTGACCTGTGCACCCCCTTGTGCTGAACACTTGCATGTACACAAATAGCTTCAAGGAGTTCTGGGTAATTTATAGCTGAAGTTTGAATATCAGTTTGTAATAGCTTCTTTCATGATGAAAGCACTTCACACTTCACACCTCAGAGCATTTTTTGCTATTTGGCTCATGTTTCTTTTCTTTCTCTTCCTTTTCATTTTGGTGGTTGGAAAGGGAATAAAAGACTATTTTGAAATATTTCTTTAGCTTACAATATTGCTACTTGGTATGTTTCTTCCAGTTCTTGGTCACATGAACAACCATTGAATATAATCATAAAGCATAAAATGTCATTCTCGCTTGGCTGTTGAATTCACTGAAATAGCAATTGTTGTTCTTCAGTGTTTCTCACCACTGAATTTCCTTCCACCACCCTGTTATGATTGAGTGTATGTATATATTTTGATTAGGCATTTACTGGAGGCTTGGTTGTGAGCGAGGAAAGGATGAAGTGTAAGGGAAGTGATAATGTTGCTTCATTAGCTTCAGTTTTGCATTTATAGATGGGCCTACCTAAACAACAGGAAGCTTAATCTTAATTTAAAATTCCTATATTAAATATTTTTGAGCTGTGAGGCTGGTGATTAGGCCCTGAAATATTTGCACAAGAGTGTAGTTGTGTAGCTCTCCGGAGCAGAGAGTTGGGGAGAGTCCACGTGGAGTTCTGGGACATGCCAAGGGGAGTACAGTTCATCTGAAGAACTTGATAAATGTTTCAGAACTTCTCTAACCCGGTTGGTCTAGTTTGTTTTCCCGCTTTGCTAATGAATTCCCTGTACGCTGCAGCCTTATAAATAAAACCAACCTCACCATAAGCTGAAACTAGCGCTCTCCTTAAACCACACAGTACAATAAAATTTGAAAGTAATACACTAGGAATAATCTCAAAGTTTGTACCCCATCCATGGAAACAGTGGAACCTAGTGAAATGTTTGAAGACTGCATCTATTTCACCATTAAAAATAAAAAATAAAAAATGATCCCACCTAAAACCAGAAAAACAACAAACCACACCAAACCTGTTGAATTGTGCAGTGTTGGTATTATGATTATTGGACATACCTATTTAAAAAGACACCTGCTACTTTTCAGCATGATCATGGGAAGATATAACTTCTCACTCCATGACTGCAGTTTTGTTAAAGTAAAACTCGCAAAACACACAACCACAATCTCTGGAATGCAGCTTTAGCATTGTACTGTGTACAATAATTAAATACAAAATGCAAGAGGTTGCCTTCTTGACTTTCAAATCATACTTTTGCCACATCCAAAATGAAACACAACTGCAGGGTACTAATAAAAGTAGGCATGACTAGGCAAGGTAATTTCCTCCTGCATTAATCTTAAATTCTTTGAGTCATCAGAGTTTTATTTTGCTGGTTCTGGTTTAAATGGCTGAGTTTAACAACACATTAAAACTTGCACTGGGGAGATCAATTTCAAACAAATGCTCCCTTTGCAGTTGTGCCTGTGTGAAGAAAAACAATCTTCTGTTGATCAGAAACTCAGTGTACTGTAAAGAGCATTTGAAGAAGCCAAGTGACTCGTGTACATTTTAAGAGGCCTGGATGCTTGATGTCCAGTCTTTTGTTAAAGGGAGTATAATTTTAACAGCAAGCACAGGACAGTGTTTCCTTCTGCTCTGAGATTCGCTGAGCAGAGAATGGATGAGTAGCTGTCAGGGAGCAGGTTGTAAGTAACCACAACCAAAGTCTTGCTGTGCAGCAGATCACTCATACACGTTTTTTTTTTCCTTCTAAGTGATAGTGTCTAGCTCAGATCCATAAGAAATCAAACACCCTTTTAGTCTACTTTGTAAATTTTGCAATTCTCTTCTGGGTTCCCTTTTGCAGGACAGTGGTGGGGTAGGAAGGACCCCAGTTTAACTTCCTGAATTTAAGGGAAATGCTTAAATGAGATTTCTCCATTTCTGCTCTGTGTTACAGAGAAGGTTACCTTATTCATCTGTGCTACAGTTGGAAAAAACTAAGGCAAGACTACCATGCAATCCTTGTTCGTTTCTGTAATCCTAATGTGGATAATCTGTATCATAGTCAACAGACCAGAGGGTGAGACACCCCTGTTGTATGACTGTTGGCATCTTCTTATGCCTTGGCATTCAGAGATTTAGGTAGTGGAAAACACAAGGAAAGAATGAATTATTCTAAAGGCAATTACTCTTTCATTTAAACAGTCCTAGTGAAATCTTTGCAATTACTTAAATGGAGTAATAGCTTCACAATGCAGACTTCCTAATTTCTGAATTGTGTTGCCTGATGTCTGGAAGCAGTATTTGAGCCAAACAGTCAAATATATATATTTTATATATATATATATATATATTTTAAGCTGGTATCAGTGCAGAAGTACAATGTATTTTGAGGGGAGACTAAAACAGCTCTTGCTGAGTTTTATGTTGCTCTTTGGCTTTCCCGAATTACTTTGGCTGGTGATGCCCCTATGGCAGGCATCTCTGTGACAACAAAGTAGATGTGCTGTCATCAACAGAAGAGCCATTTCTCATCACAAGTAAGGGGGTAAAATTTATACAGTTCGCATTCATGGGAAAAGATTGCAGTTTGGTCTGGGAGGCTTTTCCTTGCCCTTTTCTCAGGTTTGCATCCATGGATTAGTCTCTCTGCTCCAGGGCTTCCAGGTGTTGTACATTTTATCAGTCTTGGGCATCCCTGCTCACCTCATGTTCAGGTGGCTACAGGCAGTCTGTTTATTTTATCTAGTTTCTCTTAGGGTAATGCAGGGTCAAACTCTGTTTATTTTGTCCAGTTTCTCTTAGGATAATGCAGGGACAGTTTGGATAGCTACAGTTAGGAGGTGGCCTTATATTTCTTGACTGGATTTCCCACAATGTTAAATGTACTTCCCCCCCCCCCCCCACACACACACACTTGGAAGTTGTAGAATTATTAGGAGAAGGAAGAAAAAGTTCTTCAGGGTCTACAAAATCCTATTCCCAAGCTTTGTCCCCTGTCAGAACTGACTATTTACCCACAATCTGTACCAGACACCATAGTAATACTCATACTTCAGTTACCCAAAATGTGCCTGTGTTCCCTCCAGTTTCTCTGTTCTAGGAGCAGCAGGCATTGCCTCTGCCAGCCTCTAGCATCCTTAGCAGTTGGAGCTGCTAATTTTTCAGTAACCACAATAAGTCATCAGTGGATGTTTTCAGACAACTTTCAAATATGCATATTAGGTAATTAAATTTGCAATAAGTGTCACTCCGTTATGCTAATGTTAAACATGCAACCCTTTCCTTGTCCTTCTATATTAAGCCTTTTCTAAACTGATGTGTCAATAACTAATTTTTTCCAGGTGTTCTAGATCAACAGTTATTTTCTGATCTGTAATGTAAAAAAATGCTCTCACCTCACTTATACTCTATGAAAAGAAAATGTAGCTTGTATAGAAGTCATGTTATTGCATTTGGTTTTCACGCTCTGGCTTCAAAAATTACTTTTCTCCTTTAGTATCATATAACACTTATAGATATAAGATATATGCTTGTAACATTTCTATTTTGGGCCATTCGAATCTGTCAAGCTGCAAGACCAACAAACCTTTAACATAGAAAAGAGTCTTAAGAGATGTTATTAAGAAAATATCTTGTACCCAGTAAATCTACTAATTGCAAGTAATAAAATTAAAAAAACATAACTTCTTTCTCTTCAAATGGCTCCTGGGGAAGGAAAGTGTTCTTACTGGGAGTGGGGTGGCATCACCTCAGATTTTGAAAAAGTTAAATCCTTTCGAAAGGCTGTTTCTGAGTTTTGTTTTATTTTTTTTTGCTTTTAGATTTATTGTGTAGGACTGTGAGTTATTCTTACTTTACTTAATTCTCAGGTCTTGTCTCCCAGACACAAGGATTTACCGGTTTTGCAAGCAGAGAATAATATCTGTTTATAATCTCTCTCATCATAATCTCACAGTAGAAGCAATAATGCAACGTTATTCAAAAGCTTGTTCCTGTGGCCTTTCTTGCTACAGAAGAAAGTTTACTGAACTACTAAGATTCAGAGACATCATACTCAGAACTGAGGAAGCTTTCCTTAATGAGAAAGACAGTCTGTGGTGGTGGAAGGATGATAACTTCCCATTACTAGGGAACCAAGCCAGTCTCCTGCCTAAGCAAGCTTTAGACAGTTTTCTGTGTGACACATTCTTCTTGTCTCAGAAAAAGAAAAACAGAAGAATAATTGTTCTCCCTTTTGACTGACTATTTGTAAAAAGCAATCTTAATCTGTTTTTCCTTTACACCACAGTTCCTAAACACATTGCCCACTAGCACGTGCTTGGTAAAGTCCACGATAATCTTAGCAATGTAACTTCAGCAGTGGCAGTGGTGCACCCTAAAGATAGGAGAGCCTTTCTCCCTTATGGCAAGCTTATGGATTTAAGTAGCAACTGTGGTACAAATTTCTTTTCATCCGTCAGGGAAAGCTCCCTTATGTGGAACAAAAAATGTAAGGGCAGGGCATTTAGCAGAATGATAACATAAAAACAATTGTTTGCACTTTTGTTGTTATACTTTAGATTAGCATTCCCTATTGTATGTGTATGTTGTGGATGCTCCAAAAGTCTGTCTCTGTGTGGAATGCATAGCATAGGATGTCACCTGTTTATCTATAGAAAGTATGTATTATGACTTAAAAAAGCTGTTGGATGTTTCAAGACTGTGTTGTAACACATGCATCAGGAAACAGAGCTAATGTAGTGTGTGCAACCTTAAGCCTTGTCGTTTCCTGACCTGTGAGTTCTTCCCAGCAGCCTCAGTGGCAAGCACTGCATCCCTGTTGGATTTCAAACTGATCACCCAAACAGGCTCAGAATTCTCTTATGTGTCCTTTTTGATGTTTTTGTACATAACACGATCCCTATGTTTATAACAAACCAACTTTAAAATGAATGCTGCTGCAGAGCCAATTTCTATCAACAATTTTGACTTGGGGAGTGAAATCTCTGCTGCCAAATGACTAAGCCCCACTTTTCATAGTTTACAACACAACTTCTGGTTATGCTTAAATTGGAACAGTGACAAGGTGATTACATGCGGTCATGATGTCTTAGGATGAGAAACACAGCATAATAGATTTCTGTGTAGAAAGGTGCTCAATGCCCTAGTTTTTTCAATGTTAATGTAATTTAAAGATGGGTATGTGCAGAGAAAACTGTCCCAAAGGAAAAGCTCTTTAAAGGAAACTGTCTTTGTATAGCACTTATTTAGTATGCAGAGGAAGAAATTTGTTTCTCTTTTTTTGCCTACCAGCTAGAATACAAGAAAACTCTAGAATGTGGTGGTTGTGGGTTTTGTTGTTTTTCTTTAAATACTGCTTATATTAGCTTTACCCAACCTTACTAGATGAGCTTACAAGGAAAGCATAGTACAAGTGCCATAGAACTTTATTGATTGTAACATACAAACAAAACCAACTGCTTTTCTTGTTGCTGTGTCTGTTTTTGTTATTGGCTTGCTTTGAAGTATTTTGAAAATTCCCATGACATAACCTCTCATTTCCAAAGCTTCCTAAAGGAAGCCCTTTGACATAACAGAATTAACATGAAGTTAGTCATCCACAGGAGATTCGAGGTGAGGTTTAAGGTGCTTCCAAATCCTCTGTATAGTCTACACAGTTGTGTTTGGGCTTGGAGGTATACATGTTCTTAGGAGTCACAGTACAGCTGTTATGAAATTGGGTGTAGCAAAACCTGATGTTTAGATGCCTCATTTGCAACATGAAACCTCTGCTTAGGCTTCTCTGACTGATATTTACTGATAACGTTAAGCTTGATCTACCTGTCTGTTTTATGCAAAGAGACCTATTAGGCAACCATCTAAATTAGTCAATAGGAAACCATGAATATAAGCAGTATCTGAAACACTGCGTTAAGTTTTCAATGCCTGAACCTCTATGTGGCATTTATAACCCTAAGTTATTTCTTAGTGTTTGATCCTTGAACTGTTTCTTTACAAAAGAGAGGTTATCGCTTTTCTGGAAGGAATTTTTGTCCACTGGTATGGAGGGTTCAGCAGGAGGAGCATCAATCAGACTGATAGAGACCCAAACCTGTATCAAGTTCAAATGTGTGTCTCCTTCCCCAGTGAGAGACCTCACTATCCCATAGTATATCTGGGCTGCTCTCCTCCTTTACAGGAAAGATGTCTTGGCCTGGAGGGAGTAAGCAGGACTCCTGCCAGGAGCACTCTTCTAGGAATGGGAAATCTGTACTCTGCTTTCTGATCTAGTGACTATTTAGGTATTTCACCCATTAACTGTTTCATACAGAATACATGGAATTTAGTTCATAAAAACAGCTTCACGATGGGCTGCATGATTAGAGCCGTTAAGTGTTCATAAATAAAATGTTTCTGGACATTGTTAGGAGCAGGACAAGTAAGTCTTCATGGCTGAGAAACTGTTGTGACGAGGTACCTGAACTACAGGCTAAAAAAAAATGAAACCGTATTGTCATTATGTCGTGCCTGTGCTAATCACTGCATCACAAGAAAGCTAATGCAGTTAGACTGCTGCTGGTATTTGAGATGCCTTGGGAACCTTATGGACTTACTGGTTTAAGTGTAGGCTGTGTCAAAATATAGATACTTTTGTGCTGTTTCAAACAGCCTATGGTATTTGAGAGATCTGTGTGTAGCCAGAAGTAGTACTACGGGAAGACTTCACCATAGAAGTTGCAGCTGGAAACAAGACAAAATGCTCAGGAATCCTGCAGAAGTACCTAATGCAACTGAATTCCATTCCTGGGCACATCTTTGGACATCTATGGAATTAGGCAAACATCTAGAAGCTGGTATTTTTGGATTTCTGAACATAAATCTCCCCAGTCCCCTTGAGATATACATACATACATACATATATATATATATATATATATATATATGTTTTTTTGTTTTTTTTTTTCCTCTGTGAGTGGTTCCACATTAGTGGAAGGGAAAGTGGTAGGCCAGGATTACTGGCAGATGGCTGAATTGCTCCCTGGGGAAGTTGGAGGTATGGATTTGAACCTCCTCAGACAGCAGAGGAAAAGAGGAAACTGATACCCTACCACAGTTTAATAATGCACTTGAGCATCCACTCAGAAGTGCCTAATGGGAGTGTCTGTGTTGCACTGCAGATGTCTCTGTGGTGCAACTTGCAGTCTTGCTCCCCGATTGTCTAAACTGAGGTCCTTCTGGATTGACTGTGAACGCAAGTTTTCCTCTGAGGGGACATTTCCAAGGCAACCTTGCTGAAAAACCTTGATCCAACCTGCAGTCCGATCGCAGCCATGTGTGTCTGGGCATCAGAAGACCCAGGGGACTGTTGACCTGCAATGCATGGGCAGCTAAAATGCCTGGATTATGATACCTGTGGGGTCCTGCTAAATTCTAATATTTTCTCATCTGTGAATATGCTTACCTAGGTGGCTTGTAAACAGATCAGTCACTTTGTTTTCTAACCTAGTCTATGTCCAGCTTATGTTGAAAAGTCCTTCTATGCAGACCATGCAGGTTTTCCTTCTTCAATACCTTAGTGTAACAGAATTATAACGTAGCCTGAAGTTCAGTTAATAGAGCAAAAAATTATTTTCAACATCGTACCATCGTTGTGTATTTTGCTCCAGACTGTTCACTTTTGAGCTCTTTTGAGCACAGTCAATTCTCTGCTACGTGTCTAGAAAGGACTGCACATGATGAGGGCTTCTGCCTCCCTGGCATTTGGGTGCTATTTTGATAGAAAAAGTAATGTTGTAGTATCATTTGCAGTGAGCATGCGAGGAACTGCATTGTGGATTTACGGTAATCAGAATCTTAAGCACTTAACGATAAGAAATGTAAGCTTTCTATTATACTTTGTCACTACAGTGACATATACAAATACAGTTTTCTCAAGCTGAAATCATATCAGCTAAAATCATGTCATTTATATATATTTTCAGGATGGCATCTTTAATTTTTTTGTTAAATCAAAGGTGGAAATTATGATCAAGTAAACTTCAGCTGTCTTTGTTTTAGTTCCCTAGTACTGCATGAAGCACTCATTCAGGTAATAGCTATAAATACATAGTGGCAGACAAGCAGTACAAATGAACTGAAAGCTATATATATGAGGTTTTTGCACTGGTTAAAGTGAAAAAGGGAACGTTTTCCTTTGATATCAAAATACAGCTTGATTGAAGATATGCACAGGCGTACAAGCACACACAATTACTGCTTAAGCTTATGAAAATGTAGCTCTTAATATCTGTTCTAACCTCCATTAGGAATATTATAGAGCTGCAGTCTGCATCTATATTGGTTATTTAACAGTGATAGTGCATATTGTAATTGATCTAGATAAAGATGTTAGCATAAAGTATGGCAGATGTGCTTAAACCTTATGTCCCTATGTAGTCATATTGGCCAATGATGTCTTAATTTTCCCTGAGATAAAATGTGCAGCGCCATGCTGTAGCTTGGTGCATCTTTTAAAAGAAAAAGAAAAATTCCTGTGCATCTTTATTTAAAGTGACAGAGATATTATCAAAGAATACAGATAATTAAGTGCTGAAACTGAAAACCATCTCAGAGCGAAGAATTCTGCTGATTTTGTGTGTGATTGTTTACAGATTTTGTTCTCCATTTGCTCCCAAAGAATACACTTAAACACTCAATCAATGAATAACCTACAGCAGTTTGTTGTAGATTCAATAATGGGGAATGGTGCATTGTACCAGGATAGTCAGATATACCCATAGGGAGTGTCAGTGGTCAAAATGCTTCCATTGCCAGAAGGTAGTCTGAAAATGGTCTAGAAATTCAATACAGCATTGACCCTACATTGTATACATGATCTGCAGTCAGTTTCTCAAGCTTATTTGAAGTTTAAAAACCAGCCATTTTAATTCTATCGTTCAAAATATATATAAACATATATCCTGGATTAAAACTCTCCCTTTTTCTAAAATGGTAAGTTTGAGGTTTTTTTTTTTTCCTTTCTTTCTGTGCATGCATCGTATTGTTTTATTTTACTACAAGCAGGTCTTATGACAGGTTTCTGAAAATACACTTTTAGAACATTTATTCTCCCATTGTGAGATATCTCTACCAGGTCTGTCTCCAATACCAAATGTTTTTGAAATGCACAGTGATGCCAAATTACCAGCAATATGTCTGTTGCTAGATTTACTGAAAAGCTTTTAACTTATTTTGATATGAGGAGGTGTCTTAAACTATGAAGTTCACAATTCTGTCCATTAGTAATACAGAAGTTTGCTTGAATTCAAAATATTTAAATACGTGTCTGAATGCAATTTAAAAAAATAAATTGAAAATTACATTATACTTTTTCATTTGTTTACTGGAGTACACAGAATTAAAAATGTTTTCTAGCTGGTAACAGAAAACTAAAACCATTTCTATCTATGCATATTTTTATTCTGTGTTTGTTTTTTAAAGTAGGCAGCAATAAGGTTCTGAATAATGCTGCCTGGTATCCTGCTTGCTCCCAGTGCCCAAATGGATCCAAGGCTGCGTGTGAGTTGTTCGAGAAAACAAAAATTTTCTGCTGACTAATGAGTCTCTGACTTCCTCCAGTCTACCAAATGTTCTAGGTAAGTCAGACATGTTTCTTTTATAGTGTGGTTCTTATTTTCTAAATTGCCAGTGAATTTCTTGTTGAAGTAAAGCAAAATAGTATGTTGCATTACCCTGTGCTTCAGATTGATGCATATTAAAGAGGGTGTTACTACTAAATACTTAGCAAAACAGTCATTCAGCTAAGTGCCTAGAGTTATACATATGACCATAAAGTGAGATTACAACACAAGCAATTTTTATGGCAGGATTTGTATAGTATTGCAGGATGGTTTTCAGAAAAGAGAGCAAAAATCTACTGTTAGTTTTCCAAGTGGAAGTCCAATTGTTTTTATTAAAATAGCAACCATCAATTTATTGGTTTGATTCAAATGTTAACAAAGACCTTTCTCCTTCGAGTCTTTTTCCATGAGATTTCAACTGTATCCTATTTAGCAGATGCAAATGTTTCCTAAAAGAAAGAGAACAAAATAACCTTTCAGCTTTTTCTGAAGCCTAGAAGTGTTTTGTTTTGCCAGCTGTCTATGGAAGTTCAGTGCATAAAAGGTTAGGAGCCTAACTTTTTTTTCTGTCTTGTATATCTTTGAAAAATTGGTTTATGGCGAGTCATACATCATGTAGCTAAGACATATGGGAATAGTTAAAGATTAAGGTAAATAGACAAATTGAACTGCTTTAAATCATTTTTCCCTGTTTCACTTTTATGAAAGAGCTTATGAACAAAAGTTGACATTAAGCAATCACAATAGGCTATTCTATATATTTTAGACAGTGGTAAAGACTTTAGTGTCAGAAAGTGTTGCATCACTGATAGTTATATCAATTTGATTGGTGTCCAAGTTTTAAAAATGTTACTTTGTCAAGTCATAACCTTTTCTGAGTCTTTCATTTGTCATTGTTTTGATGATTATATCTTAAAAAAAAAAAAGGGGGGGGGGGGGCGACAGGAGGGAATGTTCTTTGCATCAGTAATCATATCATGTTTTCTAAGACTTATCAGTTGCCTTGATAAAATTAGGGATTTTGTCATTCTTACACAATATGATTGCTTAGATGTTTGGGTGTAAATGTTTTGTTTTAAATACAAAGATTAGCAATTTCACCCAAGGAAAGTATGTTAGAAAATGCACCTTCATGACATGTCAGAATATACTTTTACAAGCCAAAATACAAATGAGAAGATTTTTGTCATACATCGTCATCGTACTCTGGCTGTTATACTTAATTGTGTTACTATTGCTGGAAGCTTTAAGACCGAAAGGAAAAAAAAGTCATCTGACAAAGCAAGGTAATTCAAAATTTGAACTTGATATAAGCAGACACCTTTTTTTGTTTCTGTCTTGACTGGTCCAACAAAATATGGATATTCTGTGGATCCTTAATGACAACTAAGAGGGAATGGATCTGTTTTGCCTATTTGTGTGCTTTGAGTACTTGGCACGAAGTTAAGAAATGAGAAACAATAGAGTTTCTACTAAAAATCTCATATGTGATTTAAAGTTTTGTTTCCTTTACTTTGTGATTTCAGAGGAATCACTTGTGTTGTCATTTTGAAGGGCTGGGAGCTGGGGTTGGTGTTCATGATGTTTTGAAGATGAATTGACCATTGTCTAAATATTTCTGTGTATTATAGGAAGGTCGGGGGGAGGGGAAAGGGAAGGAGAAAATAACCAAGCTATTCTGGTAGGAATTTCATTCATATCCTTGGGGACAGTTTAGCCAAACAATCCTAAACAGATTAAAACACTGGACTTTTCCAAAATGGAGGCTAAGTATAATGATGATGGTCTTGATGCTTTTACAACTGTGGTGGGTAATATGATTACATAGCTACGTGAAGTTTTGCTCCTTTGCAATACTTTTTTCTTATTTGATTGTAGGGAGATAATTGCCAGTTTTAGGTCGTGTGTTTTTGTCTATTACTTGGCTGGTAACTAATTACTAATCAGTTTTGGTTTTGCTGTATGCAGTAAACCAAATACACAGGTAGTTTCTCTTATCCTTTTGCAAATAAGAAGTTTATATCAATCTCTCTGTAAACAAAAACTTCTGAGTATCTATCTGTTGCAAAAGGTCATTTGATTTCCAATACAGATGATGGATTTAAAAAAAAAGAAATACAATTTAATACTGGAAATATTCTTCTCTGTAGAAAGGTGATAATATTACTTGGTAGCTGTTTTACGTGGGATGCTTAGTGTTTTGAATTAAGTTTTTTGAATTGATTTATTTCAACTGTTTTTGTAAAAATGCATCAGTAAAGCAGATGCTGATTATTTTCAGTACTGTGGGTATTAGTCTCTTTGGTAGGAAAATGTTTGTTTCCTGAAATCTATTGCTACCTTTCCTGTCTATCACATCCACTCCAAATAAGGCAACCAATGAGAACCCTAAAATAATCAAATAATTCTTAACTGAGTTAAATTCTCTAAATTGATGGAGAAATGGCTCTTTGTAAGAAGTGAATATTAAAATGAATCTCTAAAAAAAAAAAAAAAACAAACTTTTCTAGAACAATTTTCTATATTAACATAGATTATTGAACTACATGAGAATGTTCTATGTTACAAAGATATATTAGCATGGTTTTCTGGAAAGGCAACTTTTCTCCCTCTTTCCCTCTTAATACTGGCTGCGGAGAGTACCAGTAAGTTTAGCATGACACGACTGTAGCTCGATTCAGGCAAGGGAACTTTGCCACTTCAATCACAAGAGGGAGCTGTTGGAGCTAAAACTACAAGAAATGTGCGCTTACACATCGCTGTTTTAATCAATACTGCTCAGTTCTAAATATTTAATGAAATACATTAACAATTATTAGTTTCCACCATCACACCCTATGACTACCACTGACATGCATTTTCTAAGAGAAGTATGAAAACAATAATTAGAGTGAATAAACCTATACATTGGTGGTAATATATTTGGCGTGTGTGTGGGAACAACAGCCAATCTTTTCTCCTTATGTTGGTGACAAGCTTAAATCTGCTTCAAAGAAAACAGTCTTGTCAAGCAGTGAAACATTACTTTTGTTATAAAAACCTTTGTTACTCATTTACATTGTTTTGCATCAAAAGTCTGTGGGTCCAACTTTTCTAGTGGCTCTGGTGGTAAGAAATTGAGCTCACACATGAATGTCGTATGGTGAAGAATGTCTGTTTATATGAAAATTGAAGAATTATCTGTTTTCCCCCTGCAGTTATGCACAAAGGCATCATTGTCAGTTGCCTTTCTTAGACCTTCCCTGCAGGCATGATCAGACTCAAGCAGACAGCTATTTTCCTTTAATTTTCCACAGCAAGCCAGTAATGCTTATGATTATTGTGAAGTCAGGAAAAGTTTAGTTTCATCAAGTGACATGTAGTGTTGCAATTAGTTACTTAAGCACTTCTTATAAAATTTTCTGCTACGGTATCTAGCTTGTCAGATGCAGCTAAATATTAGCATCTCGTATTAAACAGGAGGGTAAAAACTCCTAGCAGAAAGCACAGCTGACAGCTCTCAACATGAGCTGAATGATCACTCACAATTGTAATCGATTCTGTAAGTACTGAACACAAACCCCCAGGCAATTGAGGAAAATAGGATGATGAAGGACTGCAAACTAATACGTTACACATCTTCATTGATTAGTCATTGATTAACCATTATTTTCCTGAATGACAAACAGCTAGCGGTAAAGTAACTGAAGCTGATGATTTATTTACATGTTAGACAGAAGATGACTTCTTTATTCAGCTGATCGTGAGCTAATGCGAAATCAGAAGACAGCAACAGTTTAAGAATAAAGACAGGTTTATAATCTTTTCTGAAAGCATTCTTAGATTCAAAACGTTTTTACCGGGAACAAACTTAACTAGGCTTTCAAGCAATGCATGAAATTCAAATGTGGATCATCTACACAGTACCTGTAGTATAACTACATTTAAAGAGAAGATCATTTTATAGACTTGGTATTTACAAGAATATTGATCAGTGCTTATTGAACTTTTAATTTAATTCTCTGTTTTGTTCAGTGCCTTATTGGCAATTAAACATAGCTGCAGAAATGGCAGAATAATGGTTTGTAATACACCTACTGTCTTTATTATTCTGAAAGATACATCCAAACCTTAGCTATGAACACCCCATGGAATTAAGGAATGCATAATTAGGAAGCAGTCTACACATCTGGATATCATATTTTCCTTTACTACATATCAAACACCTAATTATAATCAGCTCCTACTAATACACTGCAAAGTAAAACTGACTGCATTAGAAGGTGGTAGGGCAGGGGGGTGGGGGTGAGCTTGCTGCCAGTCCAGTAGACGTATGTTGAAAGTCCAGTTGACCTTTTCCCCTTCTGTTTTCTTTTGTACCCTCTTTTTTTTTTTCTTCTTTTCCCGAAGAGGGTATAAATTTGTTCCAAGTGAATGTGGTGCTTAAATCAGTTTAAGGAAAGAGGCTTATGATATTCTCTACTTGAGAGATTCCGCAGTACTCCAGGTATGAAAGTATTGTGGACAGTATCTGTTATTTATTAGTGGTGAATCAGTAGTGTTTTTTTTTCTTTTTCATAGTGTTAAGTTGTGATGAGCTTTTTGTAAGCATGGGGATACAGTATGCTTTTTCTTTGGTACAAATTAAGTTCTAAATTAACATTAATTAATGTCCCCTTAATATAGGGTGCTAGTGATCTCTGTGATTTGTATGTTAAAAGTATCTGAGAGAGTTTCAGTGAAAGGTGTATGCTTTCAGGAAATATGAATGTAGAATAACTAAGAGAAATTCATCACCATTGCTAGATTTAAAGGTTAATTATCATACCACATAAATTAAGAAAAAAAGAAAGATGCCAATATACCATAGAACTGCAGTTGAAGTGTAAGTATGCTTGATACTACCTCTAACTGCTCCATTATTACACATATAATTGTGCTATTCTGTTGTCTTCTGTTCTTAATAGATTTCTAATTCTGTAGATTAGTACATTAAAATATCACAATACACTTGGCCGACTCTTTATACATCAGATTCTCTCTCCTAATTTTATTTTGATGAAAACTATATCACACACCTTTTATCTTGTGTTTTTATAAGAGGCTTGTTTACAAGTGGATAGCAACTGACATCCAGCCGGTCCCTTGAACATATTTAATATGAACTTCTGTTAAAAAGTTTGTCAAACAGCAGTGAGCATGATCTTATTTTAGGGTTTTCAAGTAGCACTTGTAACTTGCTTTCAAAAGAGCTGATGGTCAGAGGTAGATTTATACCTTTATTATTCTTTCTCTTCTGACATCTGAGTAAATTTGGACCACTTAGCCCTTTGGGACATCTAGTTCTTCCTGAGTTTCAGGACCAGATGAGACTGGGGAGCAGAAGCATCTCACCATGCTCCAAGTTGCTACTTGCTTGGCTATTCCATGTTGTGAGCCCCAAAACAATGATATGTATCAGTTCAACACATCTTAATTGTAAATCACTACCTCCTTACGGCTAATCGTCCCTGTGCGTATCTGACGAACCTGCAGCACTCCTGCCCTCCCAAGTGCTGCCTTCCGCTGCATGCCGAGCATTTGCAACTGGTCAGTGCTGATTGCTTTAACAAGTCTGAAAAATAACAAAAGAAAAATTACTCTTGCTGCAAAACCAAAAGTAAAACCTCTATGACAAGGTATGAAAATATACAGTTCCTGTTCCATTACACCTATACTTTCAATACATGTTGCTGATTCCCTGAATAAAAGTGAACAAGAAATCCAGTGAATCCTTATGTAATTTTGTGTGTCATAGTTTGTATCACCCATTTAAATCGTCAATTAGGCGGGCTACATGCATGAGCAGGAGTGTGATGTGGCCTACTATGTAATGTTAGTACATATTTTGTAATTGAGAAAAAGAAATATTTTGGGTTTTACTTGTCATTCTTTTGAGTGCAGATACATTATCACAACTACACAAGGGGTAGAATATGTCTCTGTCTTCAAGCATATTTAATATCTTTAAATTTTTAAATGAAAATGTAGCCGTCAATTTTAAACTAATTTGGATGGACAGCAATAAAATGCAAACCTCACTTCAAATTAGAATTTTCAGTGAGGATTTCTAATGGAAAGTAATTGCTGACAATAGGAAATGACAAATTACTAATTACTTAGTTCAATTAGACTTTTGTGCCTTTGGTCCTAAGTGGCAAGCATACAGCAAATCTTGCACTTTTATAACAATTAATGACACTAAAACTATTTAAACTGCCAACAGATGTGAGTAAGAAGACATGAATTGAAACTTACTTAATTTACATACTATCACAATTTTATATCAAGTAAATGGTGTTTAATTTTTATGTTACAATTAAATATCACCAGCATAGTGTAATTTCTGCAGAACTTTTCAGGATAAAGTAGTTTTGCTGAAAGGCTAGTGCTAATGCTCTTTTTTTTTTTTTTTTTCCTCCATCTTATCATAGCACCATCTTCAAGTGACTGTAAAATATAGAGGGGCAGAGGATGGAACACTTATTAATTTTATATATATATTTAAGAGTTTATGCTAACAGTTTTCCTGAAGTGATGGCATAATTGCCTCAACTAGACTACTGCAATGTAAGATTTCAAATTTTCCTTCTAATTAATGGGTGAATACAAAATTTTATCCAGTGAATAGCATTCAGAAGCAATACAAGATACCATGTATTTGCTTCTTAGTCTTTAGAAAGTCTTTCCAGAATTTGTCTGTTAGATCTTGTTCTTCCATTAGCCCTGTGATGGTTTATGCTGGTGTTTTTTTTGTTGTTCTTTTGTTTTTGTTGTTGTTTTTAATAAAGTCTAAATTCTTCATACTTCACATCTCTCAGATTAGCTCTTTTGAATTGCTTTCAAATATGTTTCTACTGAATGTGAGCAATGGCAGACCTTACATTGGCGGTAATCATTTCTGGACTGTCGTTAATACATATATGCACAGATATTTGTTCCCTATAAACTTTCCCTAAAGTTCTGCACCTCCACATTTCTTATACTAGATGCATAAAATTAGATGCCCAAACCACCCTTTTGTACCTTACTGACCAATGGCCTCTTTTCAGAGTGTTCCATGTGGTCATTAAGATTTCCTTAGGTGTTTAGTAGTTCTGAGAACCAGACACTTCTGTTTGGATATATGAATACATAACTTGGGAAATATTGCCTAGTCATATGGTTTTAGTCAAGAAGAAAAAGGTATGAAATTGTGAGGCTATTAATCCATCAAAACACTTTCTTTACAGATTATTTTGAACTTATTTTCTGAGACAAAAAGTAAGCTAAAGGCAGTGTTTAAAATGATTAATCCAACATTAATGTGTTCTTTTAACTTTCCAGAAGAATCTCCCCATCCTTTTGTTTTGTTGCAAGATATAAGGCAGTACACAGTACTGTAGCAATCTGTGTTCCTGCTGAACAGTGTAGATTGGAGCGAATATTCTAAACATGGGAGAAGAAATAGGAATGTCTTTATAAAATATAAATGAGAAAGCTACATGAAAATTAAAATGTAGGATCTGAATCAGGAAAGATTTATAGAAGTGCCTACATCTATTTTCAGGAGTTGTCTTGAAAAAGAGAGTGTTTTGTAAGGAAGGTTGTGCAGGTGAGTAGTTTTGGTTTACAAAAGAATTTAAGTATTGATAATGTTATAACAGCCTTAATGCAGCATATTACAAGAGAGACAAGCATGAGACTGAATATACTATTACGGAACTCTTCCTAGGTATGCTTTTATCTAAGTTCTTCTCTGCAAATGACTGTCAACTGATCATTGCCTTCCTCAGTCTTTCTACCCTTTAGGTAGTACTGCAAACAAAATAATATAACAAAACTCTCCATGATTTGAAACATTAGGCAGCACAAATGCTGAACTGAGTGGGTGTAGAGAGTCCTCTGTATATTACACACGAGGGTTATAACCATACAAATATATACCTCAAGAAGTAGTTCTTCACCTGGATTTTGTTAGTGCAGTTTTGTTGCCAGTAGAGATGCTTCAGTCTTGCCACTTAAGTCTGGCAATTCTTGTTGAGTTTTACTGTTATAATCCGCTAAAAACCAACCTTGCAGCCTAGGCAGTCTGTGAAACTCCTGGCAAAAGGATTTCTGTATTTCCCCCAACAGATTTGTCTTGGCTTTTTTTTTTATTATTTTCTTATATTTAATTTTGCTTTACACTTCCCGTAATTAGGGTGATTATACTATTACTTTAGAACAAAGATGATAACTGAATCGAATTGCCAGCAGTAATTTTAGACAAACCGATGTTGTTTCACCACAGCTGTAGTTTTCTCTTCCCAAAAGCTCAGTGAACTTTAGAGCTAGAAATATAAGAGAGACCATACCTCATAATAGAGGAGAAAGGAAAAGCTTAGGCAGGGGGTAGGAAGCCTGGGCAGGGACAGAGGAAAGAAAGACTTTCACAAATCAGAAAGGAAAAAAAAATGTGGCATTGGTATTGTGCTTAGAAAGAGATAATGTGGAAAAGAGGTGAGAGCAGGGACAGAAGTATACCTGGAGTAAGAAGGACAGAAAAAAAGAAGTGGCCTAATTAGAAGAAAAAAGAGAGAGACAGATGATGGGGGGAAGCAAAAGAAGGGTCAAAGATATCAGGCAAAAAAAAATATAATGAAGCTAAGGAAAATTAGCAGGACAGATATAAGGCTAAGAATATGGTGTCTTCATTCATGCCACAATGAATCATGAGAGGAGAATGTTTAGGCTGATTTAATCATCCGCGGAGTGTATCATTTCCTTTACAGCTCCATCATAATTACTGAGGCACAGGCAACAGATGAAACGCGCAATTCTTGATTGTTTGGACTACCAAGGAAAATGAGGATGGAAAGGACAAAAGGCGAGAATACGTATGTATTTATGTTTAGTTGTAGTTGGAATGCAGTGTATACATGCAAGTGTACATACAGCTCACATGAGGAGATACCTGTATCTCCAGTGAGGTTAGCATGTAAGCTAGATTTCTAATGTCAGAGTAGTGTCAACTAAAAAGGACCAAGAGTGTAATATTTTACTTCAGTGGCAATATATTGCTTAAGTAATAAAACATACTGAGTAAAGTTAACTGTTTCTAAAATATAATCATTATTTTTGTAAGCACTTCCTTTTGCAAAATATTTTTGCATGATAAAAATGTTTAATTATATAAACTGGGAAATACAAATACCAACACTATTTTAGGATTTATAAAGGCCACTTAAAATTGCCATACCTTCTCAGTTTCTTTGGCCCAGAATATTTCAAAATGACATTTTTCATTATAGAAGTTCTTAGCTGTCTGACGTGATTATTCTGATATACTTTTCTGCAGTATGAAAAGTGATATAAATGAATTTTTATCTTACCTTTCTCCGATAATTTTCTGTTATCATATCAGGGAAAACGAGCAATACAGACGATACTGTAAATATTTTCTAGCATATGGAAGTAAATATAAATATGGTACTACCTAAGAAATAGGTGTTATATTATTCTTTGTCATGGAAATTATACATTTCCATTTTATTTTTAAGACAGTGAACTAATAATGATTCTTAAAGTAACTCTACTAAAAATTTTTGATAAAAATTGATTTAATCCCTGGTTTATTCAGTGGCTGAAATTCCATTACTAGTTCAGTTTCTGAACAGGTAAACAAACTGAGCTTGCTTTTTTTTTTTTTTTCCCTTTTTTAAAGAGAGGAAATCTGAAGTGTGAAAAGAAAAATTGGTATCATTTAGAACTAAGACCCTGATTCAGCAAAAATCAGCCTGACTTGTGCACTGGGCAAGGCCACTGAAGTCCTGAACAATTGTTTTTCATAGCTACTCATGCCATGGAAGACAGATGGTTGTTTTACTAAATGAAGTCCAGCCATCTTAAATACACTTAAAATAAAATGCTTATTTAGAGTACTTCATATACTTAATAGCATTAAATAATGGTTCAATATTAATAACAGATTGTTATGTGGATTGACAGTTGTCTATACCTATATTGTATGCGGTGTATCTGTCAAATTGCAGTTGTTAATGAATTAAAAGCTTGTTAAATTTCATGCACTTTTGAAGAAAATGATCTGAAGGATGACAATTTTCAAAAGAAAGTGTAGCTACAAAATGAAAATGTGAAAATAGAAAATTTAGTATATTCTTTAACTATATTAAGGATAATGCACTGTCATAAGTAAAAGACAGATCTGTATAAAATTCAGAAGAAAGCAACCACCCCTCTTAGAGTTCAACAGTACAGAAGAAAAAGAGGGGAGTAGAGAGAACAACATTTATTGGAACAAATACAATAAGAAGGAGATGCTTTTACAGTTAGTAGATACATTATAGAGGAAAAAAAGACTGCTTTTTTATTTTTTTTAAATTAAGATAAAGGAAGAGAAACTAACAAACTCAGTCATTGCTAATAGTTGGATGCTGGTGTACCAATACAATCAGATGAAATGCAGATTACAGATATAGATTTTGTTGTTGCTTTGTAGTGGATTTGCTGCTGTTATGGACAAAGTGTTTAGGGCAAAATGCCTTTTTAAGAGAACAGAGCGTATTAGTACGCACACAAGACTATTGATATTTTCATGTCTTTGTCCATGTGTCTTGAGTGACTGGATAGTAGGAAAGAGCTAAAACAGGGATACATGATTTTTGGCCTGCTGCACAGCACTGACCCTTGGAAACGAGGCACTTACATGCCATCTATATTGGCAACTGTCTAGAGTGGTTGTGACTAAAAATTTTACCTTGTTACTATAGTACTGGAGAAATAAGCTAATGACTTAGCAGGCTAAACAAGTAAAGCAGACTAAGCAAATATGTTTTGAAGTCAGCTATCCAAAAAACCAAGGTCAAGCTCATGCCTGAAAATGGCTGTTACAAAATAAAGCAAAAGAGAACTTTATATACACTTTTCTTCCTAAACTTTTTGCCTGAATTTTGCAGGAAGATACAGATAAGAACAGAAAAAGATCTAGCGCTAATTATGCTTCCCACTGCCTTACCTAACGATAGGTTCTTAAATAACTGTTATTGCCAGACTGAAGCAGTCAAAATTCAGTTCTCTCCAAAATCATGAGCTTGTCTAATCTCATGACTTTTGTAATAATCATTTTCTGGTAGTCTGTTTTTCTTTAATTGCCAAGCCAATATTACCTGGTCTTTTTCCTTTTCCCTTTTTTCCTAAGTAAAAATGGAGTTGCTCAGTTTAGAAGCAGGACTTTCATCAAAAGCAGTCTATTGCTAAAGCTTAATGCTTAGGAGCACGGGACATGGCAATGCTGAAAGTCCTTGCCTCTTGATGTGGCACATACTGCAACTCATCACAAGGAAGTAAGAGTGAGTAAAGCTTCTTAAGTCTGGGCTGTGCTTTTCTAAAGAGCATTGCCTACTGACATCCCAGGGAGGTGGAATCAGCTGTCAGGCTGTCTCAGAGCCTTATGGCCCTACAGGAAAAATGGATTTGTGTGGCATTAAGTTGTTCTTGGCCCCATTAGGTTGCATCACTGCTACAGCCAAAACCTGCTTTTAAACTTCTCGTGTGTTTGATCCCCTGACTTAGGTCCTCTCACTGTTGTAAATTGCTTCTTTGGGGAAAGGAGAGGGGCTGCCCATGTCTCTATTGTAGACCTTAGTAACAGGGATGTTCCACTTCCTACAGTGAAGGGGGAAAAAAATGAGAAAAATCTTTTTTTGTTACAGAGAAAAACAAATTAGTAGGTTTAGAAATGGATGATCTCTTAAATTATAACAAATGGGTGAGTTTTTGCTTTTATCTGGCAAAAATGTAATCCAACGTTGTCAGCAGATAGATGTGTCAGGAATTAGTTTACCTGACTACATTTGCTATGACCTGAGATCAGTTTCTCCTCCCCATCACACCAGAACAGGTCTGATGCAACTCTTCAGACACCCATTCTCCCTGGGGCTTAGGGGGATGCCAAGGCAGTGAGGAGGAAGGATTACCCCATACCTTGAGACAGCCTGTGAGGGGTGCAGGTACACAGCTGCCGAACTGAATTTTGGAAATGCAGGGTGTCCAATGAAATTAGAATAGAATAATTCAGTTGGAAGAGACCTTCAAAGATCACCAATTTAGGAGGAAGTTCTTCACTCAGAGGGTGGTGAGGCCCTGGAACAGGTTGCCCAAAGAATCTGTGGATGCCTCATCCCTGGAAGTGCTCAAGGCCAGGTTGGATGAGGCCCTGGGCAACTTGATCTAGTGGGTGGCATCCCTGCCCATCACAGGGGAGTTGGAACTGAATGTTCTTCAAGGGCCCTTCCAACTTGAGCTGTTCTAGGAAGTCCAAGTGCCTGACCACTTCAGAGCTAAAAGTTAAAGCATGTTCTTGAGGACATTATCCAAATGCCTCTTGAACACTGACAGGAATGGGGCATCAACCACCTCTCCAAGAAGCCTGTTTCAGTATTTCACCATCCTCACAGTGAAGAAATTTTTGCTCATGTCTGGTCTGAGCCTCCCCTGGTGCAGCTCTGTACTGTCCGCACATGTCCTGCCATCAGCGACCAGGGAGCAGAGACCAGCGCCTCCCTCTACGCTTCCCTCCTCAGGGAGCTGCAGACCAGTGAGGCTGCCTCTCAGCCTCCTGTTCTCCACAATGAAAGACCGAAGTGTCCTCAGCCTCTCCTCACAGGATGTGCCCTCCAGCATTTTTACCAGCTTTGTTGCCCCCTTCTGGACGTTTTCAGGTACCTTAACAACCCAGTATTTCCAGAGAAGTGGTGAAACAGTAAGCTGGAGAAACTGCTTTTCTTTTCTGCCAGGCCCATAGCCCCACTGAAAGTACTGTACGTTTTGGGAAATGTGATTTTAATTACTCTCCTGTTGCTTGCTGAAGTCTGATGGGCTTAAGTAGGAAACGGCAGCTTCTGGTTCCTCAATTTCCTTTTCTTCCTTCTTTTTTCTCCTTCCTCCCTCCCTCCAAAAAAATCCACGCGTTCTTCCATGGGGATTTTCTATCACCATATTGTGAGTACAAATAATCATAGCTTGATGGATAAATCTTCACTTCTGTTCATCAAATATTATGTTCCGTGTATGTATCAAAAGACTGTTTTGTCACAAAGGGTTTGTTTATGAAGAAACGAGGAAATGGAGAGTTTAAAAAAAATATAATAATAAAAAATAGTCTTATTGGACTGCAAAATGAAGGATCTGCTAAGTTCCCACAAACAGAAGTACGTTTGTTGAATATTTCTTCTTCCTAGAGATGAAATAGTTGTAGGACCCTCAGCCTGTCACTGGAACCTGCTTTTTGTGCTCAAGGCATGAGTGCTGCAACACCCCGAGCCTGGGGCAGAGTCCCTCTGTGTCTAAGTGTGGTACAAGCAGACCCTTCAGTTTTTCTAGATTCTTGCTTAGTCATGAAAGGTAATTTAACTCTGACTTTAGTACTATCCACAGGGTTTTGGCAGTCATCTATTGATTTTTTTGTCTGTGTGTTTTATTTTTTATTTACCTCTCTGAATTCCATATGGCTTTCGATTTAGTTGTACTGGAAAAGGACAAAGAAAAATCCCACTCTGGTATGTCAAAAACTACACTTTGACTCAATAGGGAATGACAAGGGGTGAAAGACATTTTTCTGCGGGCTTACAGAACGCTGTTGTTGTTTCAATAATTCACAAAACCACTGGTGTTTAGAAATCATTGTCTTGTGCCAGTACGCACAGTGTGCACAGCTATGAGGAAAGGACAGATCCTGATCCGTGAACTCACTGTCTAGCCATTTACCTCCTACAGCTAGTGAGTTCCTTAACTTTTATTTATTGATCGATTCATTCTTTTTAGCGTATATTAATGTTAACACTGAAAAAGATTATTTTCCTCCCGAGCAGGCTCATTTTCTTTCAGTCCTTGTCCTTCCTGTGTTACTGAGACGGCTTTTGGTTTCCAGGTTAGCTAGCTGAAAGACTGTTTGTGGCTATAAAAGAGCCAAACCAGGGCTCAGTACATGGATCTGAGGAGGATTACTAAGGATTCTAGGGCATTTTGCTTCTGTCCAAAATTACTTTAAGGCATAGGTGTCAGATAGCTTGGCTGTGTCTGATGGATCAAGGGGACGGAGTGAGAGTGAGAAAGAGAGGTGAAAGGGATAAGGAACGGATTGAGGACAAAAGGAAGATCAGAAAGCAGTCTGGGTAGTGAAGGGAAAGACAGGAACAATATCTTACTTGTGAACTTCTATTTCTAACTCTTTGAATACCAAAGGCAATTGAGAGCATTTCTTCAGACATATTGACACAAACTGGAGACAGGTGGCTGGCTTTAAAATTTGTCACTGGTTGCAAATAATCTACATCATATTAGAATTACTGTATTTGACAGATTTTAGAAGAAGGAAATACATTCTTATTTTGAATCAGAAATAAAAATGAATCAAGTGTTTTACACTGCTCATCTATTTTCTTCCAAATTCATTCAGTTTGAGAATTCTGGAACCATTCAAACCCACAATAAGCAGCACGTTGGGTGCCTGGCATGCTTGCGAGCTGCTACCGGGGCATCTGCGCTGCAATGCTGACGTTCCTGGAGCTTGCCTCCCAGCTTTGATCACCAGTACCTAGTACTGTGACATTTAGGGCATGCAGCACTGTTCTCTGGGTTTTCTGCAGAAATAGGGCTTGAGCAGTTTTGCAAAAGGACTGTCAGGATCCCCAGGGCTGCAAAGTCTCCCTCAGCCCCTCCTTCTCTGAATAAAAATAAGACATTATTATTTTAGTGTAAGTGCACATGCACTGGTTTATAGCCAAATAACCAAATGTGCCAGGTCTGACTAATTTCACCATCTCACTGCCCATCTTCGAATGTACAGCCCAAAGAAAGGGTAAATTTTTGCCTTGCCACATGAATGACCTGCTACATATCCATGAATATTACTGAACCTCTGGTTCACCCAGGGCAGAGTATGATCATTGCCATGAGGTTGGCAATAAAAGAGCCCCAGTTATTTAACATATATAACTGTTTTCAGAACTGAAATGTTAAGGTGATTTAAAAATAGCTAAGAGGTATATACAGCTAGTAAATACAGACCGGTCTCCTAGATATGAGTGTTTGGAACACACTGGGGAGAGGAATACAAAGTTTGATAAAGAGGGCCAAATTTTGTCTTCATGTCTTCTGGATGTTGACTCTATTTACTGTTCTCTGTGTACTTTACTAATTGAGCTCACACACGTATACTTTTTTCCCCTTCTATCAGCCTATAATCATATCCCTCTTTTAAACATCTGAACCACAAACGTGGTAAAGTAATTTCTGTAGTGGTTTTATCGCATCCTGCAACTTTCAATGTTTTGTCTAAAATACGTGAAGTGACTGTGCAACCCAGATTTTCTATTTGTAGAAGAGTACCAAAATTTATCAGAGGCGTTGATGAACAGCTTCATAATTATCCGGGAAAATGAGACTGGAGGAACCAGTGACCCATAGAAAACGGAATACTGGAATCATGTTATCTGCATTTATAGGAATGTATAGATTAAAGTAATAAAGGAGTTATGGTGGAAAAATAATGAAGATGCCAGTAAACCATACTTTCAGAAGTAAATGGCTTTTTGCAATGAAGGCCAATATGATCAAAATTCAGTCACATTTGGCTTGTAGCTATAGAAAACGCATGACTATTTATATCAAAAATAGGTGTTGCGGGGGGGGAGGGGGGGAGAACAACAATAAAATAAGAGCATCAGTCTCTGAAACCTGGTAAAACTCTACTGAGATAGAGATATGTGTACATATAATTATGAACGCATATATAATTACATTCTATTGTGTTTCATTGATTTACTTTGATCCCAGTTCTTTGCTAGTGATATAATGAAGAAAGCTAGCTCTTTAAATTTTGTTGTTGTTGTTCAGTCCCTTATATTTGGTCAAACTGCAGTTTCATTGCTGGATAATATGGTAAAAAGATTCATTGTAAGGGTTACCTAACAACATTGGTGGTGTTGATGAATAGTTGCAATTAATACATTCCCTTAATTAGTCTGATACCCAGAAGATGCACCTGGCAGGTCATTTTAATACTACAATTGATTTATTGCTGCTAGAAATGATTTTACCAGCTATCTTCAGAGAGCACAATTAGAGAGGATTTCATTTTTTTATGCATTTTCACTGAGGAATAAACATAAAAGGTCTATGTAATTCAGAACAAAGCAGCTATAATGTACTAATGGTTTATGGATTTTATTAATATTCAGATAACATTAGAGGCAATTTTAGAGAATACCAACCTATTTTCTATATGAAGTATTCCATTTTTAGTATCTGAGTGCTTTATTTAAAAAACAAAACCAAAGCATGATATTTTAAAGGAGTTGCTATTATCAGGTATGGGAAATCTAAATGGTGCAAGACTATAGATAGATATGTATTTGTCTATGCTCTGTGCTGTGTGGTATGTGTGTCAGATGCATTGAGATTTGGAAAAAATATAAATTATGTACTATTTTTGAATCATGATGAAGTCCCTCTAAACAAAAAGATGTTTTTCTGGGGTTACTATACAATGTTAGTAAGTCAATGTCAGCTTTGCCCTTCACAAAAGTATCAAATCTTATTTTCATATTTTTAAATCAGTTTTTTTGAAATTGATCTTGAAATTACCTCCTTCTCTTTTTTCCTTCAGCTTACTGTATTTTGCTCCATTTCTAGTGCTGCAGCAGACAGCATGTCTGCCTTTTGTTAGCTTCTCTGTGCACTAATATCACCGACACTACTGTGGACACCTCCAGCAGACTCTCTTTCTATGTCTTAGAACAAAAGGTTGTTTCTTGAATAGCAACTCTTAATTCTTAGGTGCTTATAAACAACTTTTTTTCATCTGTTTTTCCAACAAAATGTTTTTACCTTGATACGAGGAAAACTTTTTTAGGATGTGGGCAAAAAACGTATATTCCTTGCAATACGTGGGCAAAAAATGTATATTGCTTGCATGCTCCAAGTGATAAATAAAATCATGGGGAATTTGTTCACGCAGCAAATGCAAGATTGTTCTTTATGTTTTAGGCTAATCTGGGTTCATCTAAGCTTTGCCTGTCCTCAGAAGGCCTTTAGATTTCCCTGACAATTGAACAGACAAACCTGATTTGCCAAGTGCATCTCTGTGATCCTCAGTGCAGAGGCACAATGTGTGGGCACAAGCTGTTCCCTCAGCTTTGGCTTCTGGAATTTAGGGATCTGGATTAGGAAGCTAAGTCTTGCTTTTCAAATTAGTGCACTAGTAGAATAACTTTTGACCTTTCAATAAATGCATGAGAAAGTAATTAAATACTGCTCATAAATACTAGACTATAGCCTCATATTATTCTACTCCAGAGTATATAAAAGGCACCAAATAGAACAAATAAAGAAAATGTTGACTCTCCAGATCTATTTGCAGTGTGAGCCAAAAAATGGTGTTGAGCTCTAACAATAAAGTAGGAAATTGCTGCTGAACAGGGATATGATTTATAGCATGTTTAAGACCTGGTTTAAGTCTCCCTGAAGTCAAGGTCCAAGTCTGGGATCTCTGCTCAGAAAAGATCTATCTCTGCATGCTGAATTTCCTCTATTATTATTACTAAAATGTTCTGGTTGTGTACATGAATTGTTTTTCATGTGAATTACTAGTGAAGAGCGCTTGGGTGACAGTCTGCTAGAAACTTTGCGACCTGAGGGCTGAGCGAATAACAGTGTGTGGAACGGGCGCTAGTGGCAGCCTCGTTGGTAGTAAGGTGGTAGTAAGACTTCATCAGGTCGCGGGTGAAGTAAGTAGGCTCTTTGGGGATGACAACAAAAGTGTGGTAGCAAGAGAGCATCTACAGTGCATGACGTAGATAATGTCAACACTTTCAGGCACTGTATCTTGGGGTGAGGAACCTGATGGAAACATTCAAAGTTGTACTTCTGTCGCCATACAGCAGGATCACCTGGACAATAGTCTGGGCTTTTCATGAGACTCGGAAAGAGGGAAATGTTTAGTGTTCATCAGGGAGCCCAGAGGAGATGAAGATGAGGTGACCAGTGATTATGAATGACTTCAAGGAATTTCTGCTAAACAGGAATCATTTTCTTTTCTTCAATCTTTTCTTCCTTGTTTAGATGTCAAGGAAGTTCATGCATATTAGAACTAATGTGGAATAATATGAGGCTGGATATGGATCTTGCAGGTTGGAGACGCAGGTTAAAGTTGAAATAGAAATTAAAAATGAGTTAGGTTTATAAGTTAAAGTAACAGGGAAATAATACCTCTGGATGATTTCTTCTGGCAAAAAAATTATATCGGAGTCCTCGCTTTTATTTTTTTCTTCTTTTTCCTGAACATATTGTCATTAGATTTGATACCTTAGGTGTAACATGAAGCCCTTGGATGCCATGTAGTCTTGAGGCTGTTGAAAACTGTCTTAACAAATATTCCTGTTGTTAAAATACTCTCCAATCTTTTAACATTTGTGGAGGACCCAGGGGTTTTTCTATAATTAAGGCTTAAACCAATTGATTAGAAATATTGTATAACAAAGTGTAAATATAATTTAGCTTCATTTTTTTAAGGCTCAAGATTCCTTAATTAAAGAATACAATGAGTATAAGGGAATATAAACCACTAAGAACTGATTCAAAAGAAAATAATTCCAAACATCTCATTTCTGAAAAAAAAATAATCATTTTCAGCACAAAGTTAATGTCAACATTTTTTTTTTCCTCTTAGGGATTTTAGTGAAGATTTACGATTATCATAGGACTTGGTGCGGTTTGTTTGCTCCCCACAAAAGCAGAGATGATTTTTATTGACCAATCTTTGATCCGAGAGATTAAAGAAAGTACTGCAAGAGCAGTGAAAAGGATAACACCATGGGGGTCAATAGGCTTACTGCTACTTGGAAATGAAAGTGAAGCATTCCATTGGGAGAGGGGGGTAGTTTAGCATTCTTACTGGGAACTTGTTTTCCCTTTATTTGTTTATTTCTTTTTCCGGAAAAAAAAATCATTTTGCTTACAGGTTTCTCCATGACTTAATACCATGGCCATAATGTGAGGTCATTTTGAGGGCGCTGGATTCGCCAACATAATTCTGCACAATGCTTTTTAGCCCAAATGGCCTGGCTGTCACATACTCGCACTCTTGATTGAAATGTTTCTGGTAGACTTTTGGAATGCAGTCTGAGGGCTTAGTGACTCAATATTTTCAACATAAATACATTTCCTATCTCATAGAAAGTTTCTGTGAACTACTGCAGAGTTAATGTGTCTTTCTGTTGTTTCTTGAAGCACTGTGGGCTTTACACAAATCTGGTAGAACTGTATGAATCAAAAGGAAATAAAAGTCCTAGCTTGATACAGTTTTATTTTTTATGGCATCATCATGGTGGTACTTTATGAGGGTATCAAAATGTCTGCTGAAAGGCAAATTTTTCTTTCTCAAAATAACCATTAGTAACCCTTTTCCCTGGTGTGTGTGTGTGTTGTTCACCCACTCCCCCCTTTTTCCTCTCTATGTCCAGGTGGTATGATTTTTGTCTTCCCTTTCACTGCAGAGAATAAGTGCAGTAAGAACAACAGCTGGTCTGACTTCGACTGGGGATGCTCTGAAGTGCTTTTATTTACAGAATATTCACAGAGATGCACGAGGCCTGGAAGAGGACTCATGTCACGCTTCTTCCTCTCTTGAAAAATTGCCAGATAAATCTGATTGAAATTGGCCAGTTGTACTTCTTTTGCTGCTTACCAGAGACAGGTTTGGAGGTTTAGTGCATTTTCACATTTTATTGAGTTTCTTGCAGGTAAATAGTAAATGATTATTCAATAATTTTTTTGGGGGGAAGGAGTAAGAGGACCCTCAAAAACTTCTCAGAAAGGTTCTTGTGTCCTGTGAATCTATGCATGATAATGTTTAAAGAGCACCACAAACATTTTATCCGGGAGATAATTTGTTTTATCACAAGAAATAATCATGTTCAATTCAACTGGTGATAGCTTGTGAAACTTGGCTTTTCTGCTGGCACAAAACAAGGTTAAGATTCCTTTAGTGAAAAGCAGAAAAACCCTGTCTATCTGTTTCCAAGGTTGTTTCAAAAATTTAATGGAAAGGTAATTCTATTAAGAACAATGGCAGAATGCCCATGGACTTGACAGGAATTATGTTTTTTACTTTATTTTTCCTCCTTAATTTCCTGAAGACTAGTGACTTTGAGTACTTTGTTTGTTATATGAAAATTAAAGACTTAAGCTGATTATTAAAATTCTTGAAGCAGCTATATAAAATTACTATTCTGTTTACAATCAAGTCATGTGGCTTTTTTACAGTTCATTTACTATTTGCAACTGGTTATTGGCAACATTATCTAGGTTCTTGAAACTGTCTGCTCTGTTTTTATGTACCTGGATCATGTTAGGTTTTCTAGAAAATTGTCACCAGCCCTGTTGTTATTCAGTTCTTGGTCATTGCTGGGTGTGGGTGGTTTGCATTTTTTTTTCTTTGTGTCCCTGGCCTCGACTATTCTGGAAATTGTAGTTCTCAGTTTTGTTAATAAGCTTCGATGTAGCCAAGAGCCATTCTTAGACCATGGTGAGAAAATCAAAGCTTTCTGAAAGTTTACAAGAGATGTTTACTCATTTCTCCTATATTCCTTTTCAGATTCAGTGATCTAAATTTACACCTTTCTCCTGATTCTTTTATATTAGGGTAACTTACAGGCTTTCATCTCTTAGCTGTGGAAACAGGCTGCTATACTTTTGTTCGTAGAAGATATTGCTGGCTTCCAACCTTTCTTCTGATCATGTGTTTCACAGATCTCCCACAATATTTGTTTAATTTTGGGGGGATGGGGTGGATTTTTGTTCTTTCTAAAAGCCTCAACTGGTAGAGGAATTTGATTATATGTGAACCATCAGCTTTCTATTTTTATTTTTTTTTAATGGTAGGAAAGTGAAACCTAAAAACTGACTGAACTCTAAAGCTTCATAAACCAGAAGACAAATAGAAAGAATTCCATATGTGCTACGGAAAAAAACAAAGCCCTTTTGATATGGAAGGGCCTACCTTTTTAATGCTGCTCTCTTGTGGTGATATTGAGTGAATCTAGCACCGTTGCATGGTGGTATGCTCAGGAGCAGGATATAAGAAAAAGCCCCTAGTGTAGCAACAAAGATTAAGGGTTTTACTGGTAATGACTTGAAAATGAAACAACTTCTGTTACTCAATGCTGTTTTTGGGTATAGTGGACAAGAAGTGGTATTAGCATTTGTATGCCCTGAAATCACAATATTTTCTCTAAAAGTTAAGGTTTTATTTATTTAAGTGGAAAGTTTTCTTCTCTTTTAAAATTGGAGACAAGCTGGCTATGAAAATTTGTAAAAACATCTACGCAAAATCTCTGCTGTGTTCACACTTAAGTAGCATGTTTTTATGGTTCATTTGTTGTGTGCCCTGGCTGTTGTCAACATTATCTATGTTCCTGAAACTCTTCTGTGATCCCCAGAAAAAAGGCTGGGGAGAGGCGGGGGGTTGTGGAGAAAAAGAAGGAAAATAGGTAGTGCAGATTTTTGCAGCTCAGTTTTCTCATACAGTAAATTCATCACTAACATCAGGCTTGTATTTGTGCAAAAATAAACAAGTGTCTTTTTGCTGCATTTTGGAATTAAGACACGTACTTCTTTCTTGCCAGGAACGTGTAGGGTTTTGGCTAAAACAAACTGAGGGATGCACCCAGTGTTGTCAAATACTTCCCTTCCTGTTTTTCTATTCAAAACTGAATGACTTATTTTATCAAGACCGAAGAGTGAGAAAAATGTTAAGCTAATTGAACATTGTCATAAGCTGTGAAAGACGTAGAAAGTAGGTTAAGGATATCACTGAAAACAAACCAAAAAGATTTCAAATATTGCACACTGGACTCCTTGTTTTTGTGTAGTTACTCAAGCATTTGAGTATCGAAAGATTGCTGGTTAAACTATTGATAGCAGCTAACTGAAAAAGTACCAGGAATTTGTCGTCTAGTCCGATTTGTTTGTCATTTTTAGATTTGTATCTGTCCACTTAGGGCTAAGAGTTTGGTTGCCATAATTTATTTAATTTAGTTATTTTCTATTTAATCATTAAATTTTCACCAAAGGTAAATCCTCAAGGGAATGAGGGCTACTATAAAAAGGCCAAACCTAAGTGATTAGGACATACCTTAGAAATGTAGGGTGATTATTTTAGTTAATGTGAAATCTTACAGGCTGAAGTGAGTTTTTTTTCCTTCCTAACCCCCTCCCCCAAGAAAGATGAAAAATGTCTTTTACATTCAAAAGTACTTCGTTAAGAATTCTTTTAAAACCGGGCCTTACTATTAAGTTTTCCTAAAGTATTCAACAGGTATGAAGGCAGGTGTGTGTTTGGTAGTTTGGTATTCATTTTATCGCAGTATCCCAGGTGCTCCAGAAGGTGGTGAGGAATAAAAGAAATATCCTTGAATGACCTGTGGGGTTACAATCCATTAAACTATGTCAAATTAAATATACAAACCATTATTATAGCAAATATATCTTAGTCATCTCAGTGGAGTAGGCATGGGGTGGGGGCAGGGGGAGAGGAGTGTTGCTGCTCAGACACTATGAGTCCCTTAGGGTGTCAGCTTCAACCAAATTAAAAAATGTGTGCCAGCCTCAAGTTGGCATGCTTGAGTTCACTTCACTCCAGTCAATGAGGCACCTTAGCGCAGTAAGCACAATAGAGACAAAGAGATGCCTTGCAACTGACAGAGAGAGAAAAGAGTCCTTTGAGATGAAATGTTAACATAAGAAGTGAAAATGGTTTGTGGTAGTCTCAAGCTGGCTCTTTTGGGTTCACTTTCCTATAGTTACTGAACTATAGTGCTGTACCTTAACAGAGGAGTCTCAATAAAATTAGAAAGATATCCTAAAAAGGACAGAAGACGAGAGAGAGTAAAAGAGAAAGAGACAGAGAGAGAGAGGGAGGGAGGGAGGGAGAGAGAGAGAGTTCTTTTGATAAGAAGCTTAACAAAAGTGGAAAAAATGGTTTATGTGAATGTTAGTTTTCATGGCAGTCTCAAGCTGACACTTGGGCTCCCTTTATTACAGTCAGTAAGCTACTTTAGCAAACAAAGGAGAATGGAGAGAGGGATGGCTGGAAACAACAGAAAGGGAGAGAAAGAGAGACCTCTTTGACAGCAACTAACAACGTGGAATCTCTGTTTCTGCTTTTCCATTTTTGAAACATTTTCTGTAAGGCAGAGAAATACAAATGTTTGAATCTTTGTGAGGTTACTTCATAGATAATTAAACAATTTAAATGCTGAGATTTTAAAATTGCTAAAGCAACATAGCAGCTTAATTGTGCTCAATAAAAGGATGGGAGAAGGGTAGTGAATTGCCTTCTTAACTCTCTAAAAAGAATTTTCTTCAGCTTGCTATTTTCAAATATTAAGAAATAACCAGGAGATTCTATTGTAGTGTTGAATCCATTTTAAATCTTCCTCATGTTTGACAATATGTTGGAAATAAAATCAACAGAATACATATATACATATTTTTAATACAGTAGTCAGTAGTGCTTGAAAACAATGTGTACAGGCTTATACTTACATTGCATGACTGATAAGTGAATCTGCCTTTCTAAACAGGTGCAAGAAAAATTGCTAAACCATCTTTTCTCTGTATTCAATTCAGTCCTTTAAGTCTTATGTACTTAATTCAATCTAGTATTTCAAGTTTTAGGTATTGAAGTTCTGCCTCTGACCTCTAGTTCTCAGAATACACTGGAAAGGAAATATGTTTGATTAGCTTCCACAAATTTAAGCTTTGCAAGGTGAACGTGAGAGTAAAAAAAGACTTCAGGTCTATTGTACCTGTTAGGTAAATATATGAGGTAAAGTAAACCATACGCATCAAAGCTGTAATTAAAAGACCCCTGAAAATTGGCAGATTTTGAACATCATCTATTCACTGCAAAATGGGCCATTAGATATCTGGCTGACAAATGTTTTCCTTCTGAACCTAATGTGCACTGATCATATGTTATCTGCAAATTCTGTAGAGGCACACTTTGGAAAGGAAGGGAAGTCACAGCCACAAATTATTCTTGCCCTCCATTAGGCAAATTGTCAACTTTATAGAATCAATAGAAGATTCTTTATAATACACAAATTGGTATGCATCCATGAGCAAAAGCAACTGAACAGCCAAGGATGAAGTTTAATTAGAGCAGAACTTGCTTTTAACGATACCAGATAATGAAGATGCACTTCTAAGGAAACAACGTTGAAGCTTCCAGCTTCCTCATCATTTTGTAATACAAAATCCACTACAATCCAACTTCGCTTGTCTTTTAATACAATTTCATTATGGAGGGATATCATCTATTAATCAAGGTGATTGTTTGTAGAAGCATGACAGAAATATTCTAAAAATATACAATAAATCAAATTCACAGGTGGCATAAAGAATAGGAAAAAAAGTACTTATGTTAACTTATGTGAACAAATTTCAGTCTGATTTTTTTGGTAAAGTGATTTTTTGTTCATGCTAACAGTCATGAAACTTCAGTAGTTCAAAGTTTTTCATTACTATTCAGCTACTCAAATATTCAAGAAAAACCTTTGAGATGCTAGAAAATCCACTGATATTTCTGATTCTTCTTGGGAAAGTATTCACTGTTTTCATTAATATTCAATGAAAACCCTGTTTGAATTGGTCCCTCAGACCTAAACTTCAGTTATTTTGTTCTGATGTCTTTTTGAAAGCCTCTGTCAAAGGCTGAAGACACGTGAGAATTGAGTTCTGTGTATTAGGTCATAGCTAAGGGATTATGAATCAGTTACCTTATATTTGGATTCTGCAGAAATGTGTAGCTGTAGCCTGGCCAATATTAGTCAGGAGAATATGGGAAGTAAATAGGGGAAAAATAGGTGAAGAAGATGAACATATTTTCACTGCTGAAAAAAGTGCCTTGTTCAAGTTAATAATGGATCTCTGGGTTTTAGAGCTGATGATGGTGTTCACAAGGGGCTACCATATATTCATGGGACTCTGGTGGCAGCAACACTCATGACCAAATTTCTCTCATTTGCTTTACTAATCCCTTAAATTATGACAACACTCTTAACTGAGTATCAGCTCATTTATTGCTAAAAAATTGAACTATTTAACTTGTGCTGGATGAAGAAACAGGAGTGAGAACGCACAACTATTCACAAATGAAGAAATAAAAAAAAAAAAAGGAGAAAACTAGAGACCACTGAAACAAAAGAATGGGAGATGAAAAGATTCTGGATAAGAAAAGCAAAAAGATGACTATTGCAAGGCAAAGAGGAATGTTTCCATCCAGCCTGGCAGCACTGCTCCTGTGTTATGGATTCCACTGAATTCTTGCTCTGCATTTTATTGACATTTGTTTTAACTTGATGAATACCTCAGTCCCCAGGTTTAGGTGGTTTGAGAGACTAGTTCCAAAATATCCAAATTATTAACCTGTGATGTAAAAACAACTTTAGTTGGTAAGGGTAAAAACAGGTGGCAAGAGTAAACTTGCAGCACTAAATCAAAATACTCTTTTTTCTGCCTTACTGATGTGGGGGTGTGAGAGAGACAGACTGACATCCATCTGCTTGGACTACAGAGACTAAACTGAACAAACATACAGCATAATAAATGCTCCTCCACAACCCCTCAAGAATGAGCACTTCTGTTTAGCATTATTGTATGCCATCCAGTTTTCTAAGCTAAAGAAATTCTGACCTACCCCCAGACAGTTCATGTAAATGCTGTTAATGATTACTGTCCACGCTCTGCCAAAAACAGTTCTGATGCTGCTCCCTTTGCTTCATGTAATCAGTTCTTCCTTTTGCTACTAGTTTGTAACAAGCCTTGAGGTAAAACTGGATCAGAAAGCAGTCTCTCCCTCACCTTCCCTATATATGTTGAGTGATGACTACTTCTGACATGAAGACTCTAGCTCTTTATACTTAGATATGCTGTTAATGTGTCCTTTTCCAAAAAAGAAATCATACTTGTCAAAGACACTTTTGGTGTCTAGACAAAGTGAAGAAAACTTCAGGGGTTTAAGGTATCTCCTCTTGGCTTAACTTTAATTTGCATTTCATGATCAACTGTATCTCTCAACAGCAAGTACGTTGAGTTACTGTTGAGGCATGTATTATGCTAGGCATGGTGCCTAGAAAACAGTTTTTCTTCCACTTCTAAGGAAGTAAGAACTATGGATTATATTCAGGAGTGATAGGATGAAAAGAGTTTTTTTGTTCTCTTAATACTAGCATAACGGTGAGGGGGAATGCATTTCTGGTAACCCAGGTGTCCCACATGGCAGTTCATTTCTGAGCAGGACATAATCAAGCTGTCTTGTGTGTGCAGTTGCTTGGCCATGTCTGTATCATGTTATGCCACTACTACTGTCTAATGTCCAACCTGAATTAACACAACTGGAGCAGATGCTAAATGATGATACCCAAGTCACTTGTGTCCTATTTTACACTTCATTTCGTGATCGGTGTGAAACTGTGTGAACATTTGATATCCATCTTAGAGTCTCACCATATGCCCTTGCATTTATAGGTGATAAATCCATAATCAACTACTCAGTTGATTTTGGTATTGCTTCCCTCAACTGAATACATAAGTCAAAGTGTTTGGAAATGATCTTACATGAATGACCACTGAAGAATCAGAAATACAATTTAACATAACACTGTAATAACGGGTGAAAAGAAAATGGAGGATTCACTACAGATACTAGATACTTATGTAAACTTCTAGGAGAGCTCTCCATAGACTTGAGCTTCATTCACAGAATTTGAAACTAAAGCTCCAAACGTGCATACAAAACTTGTTTCATTACTGTGTAGCTTTCTGTAAGAAAAACAATTAAAAAGCCTCTTCAGCTTTGGCTGACTTTTAAAATAATCTTTTTTTTTTTTCTGTTGAAGGTCATAAGAAACTTTTTCTGCTATGTGTTCCCTTTACATTCCCTTCCCTTCAAACACCCTACGCTTTTCTATTTGTTACCCTGCAGTTCATACTTCCTTAATTCAGCCCTTCTACCCCCTCCCTTTCTCCTGTCTGCAAAGTAAAATATTTGATAAAACATTGCATTCAGCTCTCTGCCCCCTCCTGCCCATTGAACACATGAAATGTCATTTCAGATGATTGGCAATTCTCCATAAAGAAATTTTATTCTTTATTAGCAGTCGTTGTGGTGAAATGGGACAACTTACTCCTCTCTGAACAGACTTCTGTACGTAACACTTTTGGCAGCAGCCACGGATACTCCAAGTTAGTACCCCAGTAGTTTTGAAGCTGTAAATTTCTTTTGCGTTTTACAGGTATGGGCTTTATTTAGTGGTCATAGCATAGCCCCCTCATCTGAAGTGAGCGAGCTTTGTCTTGTAGGAAGGTAATAAGGCACAGTATAAACATGAAGAAACTGCTTTGACTTTTTATTCCCTTTGACTTTTTATTCCTCAGTGTGTTCCAGAAAAGGGGTTTTAATACTGGCAGCCCCTCTGAAGTACTGTCGAGATTAATAGAGTGCTGAAAATGCTATTTATGTAAATATGGAAGATCATGTTATGCATCAAAGGCCTCCTCTTGGAGGACTCCATGATTAATCTTATCTCGCGCGAGTAGCTGTGCTGATTCCAGTAGGTCAGAGTATTGTTGCAGGGCAATATTTACTTACAGGTTATTCATGACTCTGCTATTCACATGAATGCTTTCTTCCTCTCTGTCTCTTTAAGAAATTGAATCTTCATTGACTTACAGATGACTGTATTGGATTCATAAAATAGTCTTTCACTTCTCCCTGGGCATATGCTGTATCATGAATTGTCTCCTTAGAGACAGCAGACCACCTCATTATGGTTACAATAGACAAATTCCTAAGCATGTGGTCTGCTTTTATGGCCTTGACTTGTACGTTTTTTACCTCAGAGACTTGCCACTCATGTTGACACAGATTTGTTGTGTGTGATGAAGTGATAAAATCAATGAAGAGGACACATGTGCTTCTCTAGCTTTCAGAAAGACTTTATTATTTATTGTTTATTGTTGTAACTTAAATCCACTCAACAATTTTCTGCAAAGGTACATTTACTTTTTGGTTTTGTTTTATTCTGCCTGCAGCTTAGAAGTTGCTCTTAGTGCATGCTGTATGTGTTAGCTTTCCAAAAGTTGCACTGGAAAAAACTGAATATAAATCTATGTGCCTTGGTAAGAACGATACCCAAGGGAAGGTGGAGGGAGGAGAAGCATTAAGTAAACGATTTTAGAAAAACAAGCAACTTGAATGTTAAGTATTCCTGTGTTATTCCTATTTTATTTCTGCTCAGCAAAATATATTGTTATTTAAAGGGATAAAGAGAGCCAAAAAATATTTTTTATTCTTCTATTTTAAGACATACCAGTAACTAGAGCTCTCTGATATTTTTTTATTATTTTTTGGCAATTTAAAAAAAGAAAAGAAAAAGAAAAAAGAAAAAAAAATAGAAAAGTCACCTGTTTACAGTAAAAAGCATGCATAAATGTTACTATTGACAAGGGCTGAAGAATGCCAGTGTAATTTCTGAGGAAGCTGAACATCTTGCGGATCAGTATGGCACCTACAGTTACAGGCACCTGTGTAGAGTACACAGTAGGCAGTTTCAGGAGTCTAAATCTTTGTGCGCTTTCAGAGTAGGGACAAGTTTTTTTTATTTAATTTGCAGGCTTCGTTCAATTTCTTTCTTCCTCTCTGTCCTTTTTTTTTTTTTATTTTTTTTAAAGGAAAAGGAAGGAGCAGGTAAAGATCCATATGATTGGCATCTAGGTAAGGAAAACAAGAGTGAAGCATTTTCAGTCAAGCCTGAGCTTGTCAGTGCAGAAAGAAAACTTATTGAAACAATCTAGAATAGGCTGATGATCAAAATTATGCCGCAGGCGTGAAGGATATGGCCATAGAGAATTTTGCCAACCACCCTTTAATAGAACCAAAGTTTTGTTGTATGTAAGAAAAGATTTGAAAGGAACTTACTGCAGAAAGTAGGCTTCCATCTTACTTTACAGAAGTTTTTGTAATATGAAAAATCTTGGATAAAGTATTTTAGTCTATAGGTTTTTGTGTTAGGTATTGCCTAAGTCATTTCCCCTGGTTATGGGCTCAACCCTAAGAAACAAGGGGACAAGCTAAATTTTGGATGCATTTATAATCTGCCTAGGTTGGTGAGAGTCTCACTGATGTAGGTAAAATAAGAGTAGTAATTCACATTTTGGTGTTATTTGCAAACATTTTTTTAAGTTATTGGCAAACTCATTTTATAGAGTAGGAACATTTTAAGCTGTTACAAATTGGTGGTCCATCTTCAAATTTACGTCTTCTTTAGGGGGTACATTAGAGCAACATTAGACAAATTACCCATCTTTTTCTTGCTTCTCACAGCTCAACTTAATCTGTATGACCTGCAGAGTCCATTCAAACATAATTTGATGGGGGCACTGAAGAGAAAAAGAAAAATCTGATTAAAGTGATTTTTGAGGCTGAATCTGACTGGCAGGCCACAGTCTTGATTCCTAGCTCTTGTATTGAGAAGGCTTTGTTTGATAAACATATAACTGATTGCACTCAGTAAGTTAGTGTGAAAATCTAGATTGTCTGGAAGAAATAGGTAAAAAGATGAAACACAACTGGCTCAATCTTAAATTCGGGGAGACAGAAGGAATGAAAAATTTGAGAGACAAGATGAAAAAAGTCAAACTTGCTTGGAAGACTGACCTCTGCCTTGATTGAGGGCGTATGACCACTGGTTTTTAAGATAGTGTGAAACATCAGTGTCCTGTTCAGCTTCTCTCTACCCCCAGGACACACATTACATCGTGTTTTTATTATCTTTGATTAACTAGGATTTTTATAGTTGAGAACCTTGCTACTGAGATACAAATATAGACCACTGCAATGCATCATTTTGCTGAGGGCTGAACAGGATAGTGTCCCAAAAGCAGTAACTGGTGCAGCACACAGAGGTGTGACGCAGAACCTGATTTGAGAGAGCAGCACAAGTTTGTGTTCAGTGAGCTGCATTTGTCATCTGTTTGTGTTCTTTTATTTTTTTTCATATGTTTAAAATTAATCTTACCCTAAGGGCTCTTCTTTCCTGCTTACCAACCACATATAATTTATCAGGAATTCTACAGTGAAAAGATCAAGAATAAGAGTCACATTCAGAGGGATGGATTAGAAAGGAAATCCAGGATCTAAACACTTGCTCTGGAAAGCAATAGGCTGACACCAAATCAGCCCCTGTTCTTCTCTGTCTCTAGTCAGACACCCTGCCATCAAAAGATCTTCCTCCACTGTCACAGATGCCCTTTCAATTTTTGTAAACTTATGTAAAACAATTGCTATCTCGAAAGGACACTGGTATGGAAAAATTATGCAAAGCTTTTCAATTAATTTCATTAAAAAATGTTAATTATATAAGATTTTAGGCAGATTTGGCATATCAGTGTTGGTGAAGAAAGGGTGGAAATAGGTTAGGGGATAAATTAAGATTTAATGAACAAATTAGCACTCTTCACTTTGTTTATTTCTTCATTTACATCATCTTAGAGAAACAGTTCTTTACAGCACTGAACATTAAAAACTTGCTTTCTGTACATGGCCTTGCTGAATCTATTGAGACTGTAACATGTAAAGTTAAGCATGTGCACACACCATTTGCGAAGTCGTGACATATTTTTAAATTAGTGACTGGAATACAGAGACCGTGGTACTTGATGGTGACCCCCTGTGCTTTGCTCCAGTAAGAGGAGAAGTAACTTTGTCTATGAATTTCTAATAAGTTCTGAGAATAGAAATCCTGAGGTGATCAGACCCAACGCACTATGGGTTTCAGGGCGTGCAAAGTCATGCAAAACATTTCTTAAGCAAGTCAACCCTCCCCATCGCCACCCCACGCACCCCAACTGTGTGAAATATTTGAAAAGGAATATGTGCATGCTGGTTAGTGTGCTCTCAGCCCTTAAGAGGGATGTGATTATTCTCAATGGATGCACTTAATGCATAGAGAATTATGAAATATTATAATACATGCATCTTGTTTTATGTTTGTCAAGCACAATGAAGATTAGAAAAAAAAAAATACAGACCTGATTACTAAAACTCATGCTAACCCTATTCTCAGCTTTGAGTGACTCGACCCTTCAGTGTTTCACAGTATTATCCAATGCTTTTAGAATGATTTACTTATCAATGCATTTTGAAACAGTTTTTTTTCCTTTGTCTCTAGCAACAGTTTTATTGAATACCCATGTTTACTTACTGAAGTGCATTTCACTTGGAATGGAAATGCAAAACATTAGTGCAGGCTTTGTGAAATTTACCACTTCTCTGATATGTGAAAAGTACTTGAGATACAGACATTGCTTCAATAGTGCTGGGAGAAAAAACCCTATAAGCTCTTCAAGCAAATATAGACTGTTTATTTGTCAGTGATGTTTGTATTTAACAAGCTCACTGATTCAGTATGCTTTTTGTCAGCGTTTAAGTCTCCTGATTCCTTCAAAGGTGATCTCTTTTTCTAGCTGTTCAGATTTTTTTTCTTTACTGTTTTTGTTTGTCAATAACAAGAATGAAAAACTGATATTTTAAGGGGGCTAAGCTATGAAGGGCTGTGCAAAACTAGAACAGGTGCAAAACTAGTATTTTACTTTTTGAAATAATATTTCACTAAATCACTTCTTAGTTTGTCCTGACTTTCCGCTTTGTTACAGTTGTACTCACTCTGAATTTTAGATTTCCATTGTATAAATAATTATTATTGTTCTTCAATACTAGGCACTATATCTCTACATTTTGTTTAAATAATAAGTGGAAATGGCTCTTATAATCTACAAAGCATTAAAACTTCTTGAAGATTACTTATGTCAGTGGCTTATAACCTTTTTGATTTGTGGATCCCTAAGTACTTTTCAGTGGAGGCATGCATCTCTGTGCAGCAAAGGTTAACTTACTATAGTAGGCTTCCTTTTCATAGTACGGCTGTGTGAACCCAAAGAGTCTGCAGACCACATGTTGAAAATTATCGATCTACATTATTTATATATGACTTGTTCACTACTGAAATGTTCCTGCTTTTGAGATGACTCAGTAACACCATGCAATAGTTTTCAGGAAGGAACTGGAAAAAGAAAATCTAACCATTAATAGGGGAGTTTTAGATCAATAAAATGTTTCCAGGATTCAGGAATTAAACTTTCTTCTTGCCAGTGATGACAGATCTAAAAAAATGAGGGTTGGGTGTCAGTTTCATATTTTACATCAGCAGTAGTTTGCAGTGATTCCATGACTGAACCAATTTGTCCAACTGCTACAGTGCTTACTTGGAAGGACGTGTCATTTGATTTACTTGGCGGCTGCCAATCACAGGATTCCTTGTGCATTAAATTGCTTTAAAGATATTTAGATTATGTATTTATGTGCCTGTACTTCCCAGGGTGAGCTGGCCTTGCTGGGGGCAGCTCTACCCCAGCAAGGGACATGGGGCATCCAAGGCTTCCACTGGTACATCAGCAGTCAGGTAGAATAAATAAGAAGATAGTTTAAGATACTTCAATGTGAATATCAGACACTAGGGTATAAAAATAACACTTTTTTCTTGTCCATATTCATGTGACCAAGCAGCTAATCGGCCTGGTATATTTTTAAGATTATATTGAGTAGCCTTAGAGATGCTGAGTTTCATACATTAGTGAAGCTGCTGTTTTTCTCAACAGTATATAGTTTATCACTTCTGGAGATGTTCTTCTCTCTACTTTCTGGGCTTCCTAGTGTGCTGTGTTGTGACATAAAATTCTTTTAAATATTAAGAAAACACATTTTTTTGTTTGGGTCTGTTCTTTGCTCATTTGCCATCAGTTGATTTTTACTGGTTTCAGCAGGCAATAAAAATGGGAAGCTTGAGGCTTAATGGCTCTTTAAGGAAGAGCAAGGATAAGAAAAATACTTATTCTTTACATATTTTAAAATTTTGTTTATACTAACAAAAGTTAATATAAAATGTAGTAATTTGTCTCTGAAAAGAACAAATGATTTGCTTACAACTATAGCATACTTTTGGCATATTGCTTTTTAAAAAGGTTTAACTTCTAGATTTTGTTTATATATAAGCTTTTCCGAGGGCCTTGCTGCATAGGATCCTGTCCGTACGCCACACTCTTTCACAGAAGTGTCTATATAAGCAGTCGATCTGAAGTGCTGATTCTGTTATTTGATTTGGGATTAAGCAGTCTGTTGCAAGCCATCTGGTTCCCTATGCACGTGTCCTTGAGAGGTTAGATTTCCACAGATACTGCCCCATAACTTTAGCCAGTGCCAGAAAGATCAGAATTAGTCAAAGACATATGCCACTGAAATTATCTGTCGTATCCTAGAGGACTGGCTGACATCAGTGCCCATGTTGGAGGAAAGATTACTCTTTCCAATTGCTGCTGATTGAGAACCCTGCTGCTTTTGGCCAGGTGCCACCAGGCTCAGGATTGTATCCTTTGAGGATGTTTGAACAGCTGATGCTCGGTGAGTGCACATAAAGCTCTAGCAGCTTTTTAAGCAGTAACTCTCCTCAGGAATCAGTTCCTCTGGTGGATTGACATGGGACAAACCCAAACTGCTGCCATCGGCCACACAGCTTCTTTGATAGTCTCTGTGACAATTAACGTTAGAAGACACATTTTGGTGCAGGTCCAGGGTTCAGCGACTCTGGAGGCTTGCAGAAACCTGAAGTGGCTGTGCCTCACTCTTACGTGCAATGTTTTTTTGCTGGGTGCCTGTTCAGGCATCAGCGTGTAGGTGCTGGCTGTATGTGCGATGCACATGTTGCTAGGCAGGGACTAGTGCTGCGGGAGAGCTCACACCCAGGCGGTGGGTTTAGGTGCTGGAAGGAGCTCAGGCCAGAGGGTGGCTGCTTGAAAGCACTGCAGAAGCCAGAGTGATAAGCTGCCTCTCAGCACAGTGTTTGCACAGCTGCAGTCTCTGTGGCTGCTTGAGCCTGGGACGCTCAGGATACAACAGTGTCACAAGCCACACGTCACTGCTCAGGTCTGTGCCAGCCCTGTCTGGCAAACCAGTCACAAAATGCCACTTCTGCATCATAAGTCCTCTTTGTTTCAGCTCAAGGGTGAAGCAAACTCAGGTTTTGGTTAGCTTTGGTGTTCCCTAGGTGTGACTGTCTCAGGGCTGGTTTCACACCACACTCTGCAAATTTATGTTGCAGCCTGCACTACAAACCAGTTGTCTGCTAAAAATGTCAGAGTTCAATAATGTTGTTCAACCAACAGGATGGACAGTCTTGTCCAGCATTATTTATTTGTGACTTTTTCTAGTTTTGAGTGGGTTTGTTTCAAGTCTTGCTTTAAATCCTGATTTCTGAGAGTTCTGGAAGATATGGGTTCATAATGGGACATAGTTGAACTAAGTCCTATTGAATCTTGAGTCATTTTTGTGGGATTCTTTGTTCTGTAATGTCACAGACAACTTTAGAAATGTTTTCATTTTTACTCATCAATCCAGCTACAGAAATATGCTGGTGTTTCTATAATTTTGGGTGGAAATTTGCTAGCTCAGACATCATATACCCAGCAAATATGCATTTCTACACGTGAACCAGATGACTGGTCAAGTATTTGCAAATTGCTCTGTTTATTCACATAAATGCAGTTTTTATTTGTGCAAAACCGATGTGCTTGCAACTTTTGTGGATTGTATTAAAGGAAACTTGCTATAAATGTATCCCCTAAAATTTAGTTTTTGATTAAAAATACTTACTAGGCAATCCTCCTGATAGAGTTTCCCAATTTACATTTCCAGGTGAAAAGGAGGCTTTAAAACCTTTAAAAGAAGCCATGGAAACAGAGGCTGCACAGAGCTAGGTAGTGACACAGGGCATCACATCTAAGAGGCACGTGTAAGGGGGGAGCTTGTCAAGAGCAGAAAATGATGCTCGCTCGCTCTTACTGTAGAAATAGTACTAGACTGCTGATGTGATCCAATACTAGAAAGATGAGGATCCAAGAAAAATGAGGAGTTTACATGAAAAACATACGTCTTCCACCTTTTTTGTCTTCCCCCTTCCTCCTCCAAGAAAGGGAATTTTGCAAGAATTGAGCAACTCCTTTTATAAGCAATAATTTAATTTCCAAATTAGCAGTGAAATAGTCTTTGAAGTTATTGTTTAAAATTATATTTCTCCTGAATTTCAGTACTGCAGAACACATACCACAAAAAATATTAGTATATATTTTGAAAGATGTAGTCCTAGGCCTTAAGAATTCCTGCACCTGGGATGCCTGGGCATGTTTGTATACAGGCGTACATGTGCCTGCCTGCAGGTATTTGGACCTAGTTCAGTCATGCTAACTAAAAAAGTGGAATTGTTGAATTTCACAAGATGATCCCTTTTGTTAGGGGGTTTAGTAAGGCTCTACTTAAAAAATCAAGTTTCTGTAAAAGTCTGGATTTGGTATCTCTGTTATTGCTAATCTCTTATAGCACTATATTACCTGTATTATGAGGAATAGGGAAAGGTTATGAATTTTTTTTTTTTGAGGAAGTGAATTTTCCGCTGCTGTAGAAGCCCAGCGCTGTACTGCTTCTAAACTGCATGTGCCCGGCTTTCCGGTTGGTTTATGCTACAAGAAAGCTTTCTGTTAATGGTCCAACTTTTCCATAAGGCCTTATAGGATCTTCAGGTGTGGTGTTTCTAATAAATTAAATTTAATTTTGGGGAGCAAACAATTCTTCATTTTTTTTTTCCTTAAATGTCCAGATTTATGCAGATTGGGACAAAAGAGACCATTCCCTTCCACTTTCTAAATTTCCATGATATTGTGTAGCAAGAAAGGATTTATTCTTTTGCCTCCTGCCAGGAAGAGCATGGGTGAATGTGGTGTAGTGGTGACAGCTTTATTCTTGTTTCCGGAGGACACATTCACAATCAAATGCCAAAACGTCTATGTTCTGGATTCCTGAGGCATCACGCTCCAAGGATTTGTATGTTTGTCTTGTAAGTAAGGAAAACAGCTTGGCAATTCAAAACGATTGTGAGAGGACTTAGCACAGATGAGATCTTGTGGCTCATCTCATAATATTGCTGATAGAGAACATCAAAAGCCTTTTTTCCCAAATACATTAGTGCATTGAAAGTTTATTTTAGAGGAGCTTGATTAATCTGAAGGAAAGGACACATTTCCAACCAAAACCATCACATTTAAGAAGAAATGCACAGTGTTTAAAAAAAAGAAAAGAAAAGAAAAAAAAGGCCTTTAAAGAAATCATTTCATCTGTGCTGTACTCCAACAGAAAAATGATTCTACTCAACTTGTCTATCCTCATGATTCTTTTCCTGTCATCCTGGATTTAGTGGAATAAACTGTTTCACCTCTCATGCCTTAGAGCTCATTCTAATTTAGTTGAACTTGATTTCTTAGATTTCAGCACATTCAGGCTGGAATTTTCTCTTACTGGTATCTTTATTTATTTTTGTGGCTGCTTCCTAGCTTTTTCTAAAGCAATTTCTTCTAATTTGTAGGAGTAAAAAAAATGAAAAAGAGATGATGTTCAGCTAAATGCTAGATAGACATAGATTCTATAGGGGAAATTTATATCTGTGCAGCAAGTCAGCATGAAGTCTGTTCTGTATTTATGCCTGACTTGGTAGACCAAAATAGGAGGAAAAGCTGTTACCAGACCTTTGTGTAGGGGTTAATGTCCTCCCCCTTAAAGTATATGTAGGCCACTGCAGAAAGTTGTCCTTCAGAATATACATGTGTATTAAGAAATCTTCAATAATCGCATACCAAACTGGTAATGAGACTTAAGTAAGAAAATATAAAGTCATTTCAGTGTCGTTCTTTTATTTATTTATTTAATTTTTTTCATATACTGGGTATAGTAAGAATTAAAACAATACTTATGTAGATCTTTTCCATTCCTTTTAGTATTCCATTTTAAAATTCTCTCTAGTTTTAGTGCAGTTTATATACATAGCACTGATTTCACATACAAAAATACTCCTTACCATTTTTGCTGCTAGTGTTCATTTACTATAATGCAGAGCACTTTCTCTCTATTTTCTGGAGATATTTTCATCAATAACTCTTTCAAGTTTAGTCTTAATATCTTTTGTGTGTTTTCATCTCTGCATTTGATTTATGGAGGGAATGGAAGGAAACATGACTCACCATTCTATCCCTTTACACCACACTTGTTTCAGTCGGTAGGGAGCACAGAAACGATGTTTATAAATTCCCTCTTTATTCTTAAAGATGTCATTGCATTGTTCTTCTCCTGAAATGATCGTTGAGAATATTAAGTGACTATCTTCAAAATTAAGCCCATTAGGATATGCAGAACAAATTCTTCTATGGTAAAAACAAGCCCCAGAAAGGCGTTCTCTGAAAAGATTCTCTACTTTGAATTTAACTTGCAACTAAGACCATGAAAAAAAAAAAAATCCGTTCCAACAAAGCTGCAACCTGAGAGACTTTTACAGTGTTTTAAAGGGGAGAGTATGTTGTTTAATACCAACAAGTGATTGTTTCTACTGTTTGCACAGCTTCAGTAGCCAGTCAAAACCACTTTAACTGTGTATTCCCTTCTCTAGATGATTATGGCTAAGAACGATTTCTCTAACTTTTGCTCACCTTCTCTAAAAGTGCCTACATCAGATGGATGTTTGTCATAAGTTTTTCTTGTGTTTTAGTTTTGTCGGTCTTCATGGCCCCATGCCTCTTGGCATGTAGCACAAGCACTGCTGGATGACGCAATGTTTTAACTGTCAGTCACTGTGAACTGTGCTATGAAACAGGCTTACTAGCTCATAAACCGAAAGCAATCCTATTTACTGCCACTTCTAGATTCATAGATTGCTTGCAGCTTGTTACTGTTCTAGCAATGCTTAAGGCCAGACACCAACAGTACTATTGGTTTTGCTTTATGTTTCTTGGGTAGGGTTAGTCTTGTATGAATGCCTATAGTGTTTCATCCAATATAATGGGATTAGACCTGAGGGTGACTATATCAGAGCTCCTGACAGGTTTCTGCAATATATTCTGCATGAACAGGTCCAATATATTTTTCAACTTCCGGATTAGTAGATTTACAAGCATTACAGTTGTTCCTACCGTGGCAAATTTTGAAGAAAATGTAATTAGTTTGCTGTTCAAATAATTTTTCTGATTTCTTAATTTTGTTCTTTCAGTAGCCTGTTTTACTTATTGGTCGCTGTCTCTGTCAGCATTTTTAGTCTGTTTTTGCTTTGCAGTTTGCTGAAGGTAGATGTATATTCTGAAAATAAACTTGAATCTATTAAAGTGGCTAACATACAGTGATGTCTCTGTTTTGTAAATTGAGTTCAAGCATAGGCTATCTATCTGTTTGGCAGCAGTGGAGGTGCCTTTTTGCTTGAATTTTACTGTTTAAGCTTTTAGAGTTGCTTTCGAAGGTGGAAGAGGGGTCAGGGTAGCATCAGATTCACACATTACTGTCTTTACTGAATTTATATGAATGACCTCCTTTGAAGATTGAAGAATGTGGCACGAGTATGCATAAAGCCTCTCAGACTCTGAGGAGTGTGATCTTTTGTCTTTTGTGCATGATCTTCTAGTTGGCTATTGATATGTTTTGCTATTCAGGGATGATGAATTTAGATACATTTGATTAAAGAAAGAAATTAAAATTCAATAACCTCCACTTAGTGTCAGTGCACCCCTGCTGAGGACTCTCTAATGTTGCTAAAATTGTGGTGAGGTTAACTTGCTAGTTTTGTTTTGTGTTTTGGCCATGTCACCTAGCTCTGGAAAGGAGCCAACTGATGCTGATTACTGCCTCTTTCTAATCTGTCTAGATTGCATCCCTCAGCAGAGAGTGTGGATGCTTATTCAGAAAAGCTTATCCAATAGACTCCAGCACAATTAATATATATTTTCTGCTTTTCTTTAAGAATTGTAATACCTACAGGACAATCAGCTTACTCATGAAATTGCAGGCACCAAGGGGGACAATGCAAAAGCAAGTGTATCCCATTATCTCTTTCTCATTCTGCATATGACAGCTAAAGCTATGAGAATCTAAATGCTGCACTTATGGCCTAATCCAAACACTAGTCAGTGGTGAGTCTTCTGATCCCTAGTTAGTATGGTCAAAGCAATGAAAAAAAAAAGAAACCAGTTTTCTCCATTTTCTCTTTACTGGAAATCAATGGTGGATGTGTGAGTAAGAAAAAAAGTTAGGGCACGAAGGGGAAGTACATTTTTTCTTTACCTAATTATCCTCTTGCCTTTGTCTCTAATGAGTCTTTTTTCCCAATGCAACTAAAGCAGAACACCTAACATAGTCTTTTCTGCAGCTGGAGCAGAAGTAGCTTTCTTCCAGATGAGTAACTGCCATATGGGAGTGATTTTGTTTATTTATTGTAAATACTAACTAGCTCAGTTTATTGAAAGATGGTTCATAAATTTATTGCTCTTTTATCCCAAAGCATTTGATCACAGTAGTAATAAATATCCTCTGCAACTGCTTTGGTGATTTCTTTCAAATATCTATTTAACCTACCCAAAGTTGAATAAACAATTCACATATAAAACTCTTACTAAAAAGTATAGGCTGTACATAAAAAACACTTTCTCATCCTGTGCAATGACAATTTATAATAATGGAACACTTGTGATATTTTATTTTCCTATCAAAAATCAAATGTGTTACTCCCCAGGCAAGTCAAATTTTGAGAAGTGGAAGTGATTATTGAGTTCTCCCTTTCCAATAGAAATCTGGATGGAAAAGGAGAGTTCCTGTTGGCTCAAATGTGAAATGAACCAAAGGTTTCCATTTAGCTGGGTGGGGAAGCCCCTGAATGTATAAATCCTGTTAAAAGTAGCACGGGTGGTGTCATTTTAAAGCTATGCAAATAACTGCTTTTGTGCTTTCTTCCTGATACTGTTGTAACTGAATATATGTGTGTGTGTGTGTGTGTGTATATTTTTTTTTGTGTGTGTTGATCATGGCAGATGGAGAAAGTGTGAAAGAGCCCAGCTTAAGGAGAAGTGACAAAAGACATTTGTCTGGGGGGTGTTTTATGTCTCTTTCCTCCTTCTCTGGCTCCCACTGTCCCAGGTTGGCTTTTCCATTCAGCCGGGTAGTGCTCTTGGATGGCATCACCTCCTTGGCCAGCAGCTGCCCAGCCTCAGTCAGTCTTATTTATATCATGGGGGCAGAAATCTTTGCATCAGGCTTGTGAATCTGTGAGTCTAAGATTATTTTATTTTTATTTTTTGCAGTGAGAGAGCATAGATAATTCTGGTCTGTTGTGGTTTAGCCCGGCTGGCAGCCAAACACCACACAGCCGTTCGCTCACCCTCCCCCCTCCCTCTCCGGGATGGGGGAGAGAAACGGGAAAGTGAAGCCTGTGAGTTGAGATAACGACAGTTTATTAAGACAGGAAAAATAATAACAATAATAATAATAATAATAATAATAATAGTAATAATGTGTACAAAATAAGTGATGCACAATGCAATTGCTCACCACCCGTTGACCGATGCCCAGCCTATCCCGGAGCAGCCGCCCCCCCACCCCGGCTAGCCACCCCTATATATTGTTCAGCATGACGTCAGATGGTATGGAATACCCCTTTGGCCAGTTTGGGTCAGCTGTCCTGGGTCTGTCCCCTCCCAGCTCCTGCTGCACCCCCAGCCTGCTCGCTAGCAGGACAGAGCGAGAAGCTGAAAAGTCCTTGGCTTGGTGTAAGCATTGCTCTACAACAATTAAAACATCAGCATGTTATCAGCGCTCTTCTCATCCTAATCCAAAATATAACACCCTGCCAGCTACTAGGAGGAAAATTAACTCTGTCCTACCTGAAACCAGGACATGGTCATTTTCCTGTTTAAAAAAAAAAAAAGGCAAAATGAAAATAGAATAAGTAGAAAATATACTGGAATATAAGGGATGTTTTTTTCATTATTTTGTAAATGTCACGATTCTTAAGAAATACTTTATTTTATTTTATTTTATTTTTCACCTATAAGCAAACATGAACATCATGAGGCAGTTCTGATGCACAGCTGGCAGCTTGCAAAACACATACAATATGGGCAGTAAGATAAGGTGCAGACTCATTAACTTAAGAAACTAATATTAGATGCCTGGATTTTAAATAGAAAAACACAGCAAACATTTTATTTGAACCTCTGAAATATACACAAACACAGGCATATATGATATACAATTTATATATATCTATATGCATATGTGTGAGTATAAAAATATATTAAGCACTGCATTTTTATAAGCTCTTGCTATGTCTGTATTAAAAATCAGTATTTGATGTTTTCCTTACTTGCGTCTTTTTTCTTTTTACGTTAAAATTAATTCTTTTTGTCTTGAGATAAAGATAGGACTCTTTTCCTTGGTGTGGTTCCAATAGAAGATAACTTGATGCTTATAACAGCTTGTCAGTCTGAGAACTGTTAAAATAAGGCTGAAAGAAAGAAAAGCTCCATTTACTGTGGAAACCCCTAGTGGGATGAAAACTATAGTTCGTTTCTTTGGATAACAAAAGACACTTCCATGTCCTCCTCGCCAGCAACTTTTTTTTTTTTTTGACACAAAAGGCGGAATGAGGGGGCAAGCGATACCCTTAATTATAACCTCCTTTTCCTGAGAATTTTGTCCTACTCTGCTTGCTCTGGCTTAGCGGGACATCCTGCTCTATTTTACCTGAGTAATAAGAAATATCATTAGGGAGCATGAGTAAAGGGTTAATTTTCCCCCTCTTGATGCTGTGTGCAGGGCTTGAGGAAGGACAGCAATATGCAATGTGGCTCTGACCTTCTTATTGTTCCATAATGTCATTGGCGGGTTGCTCCTGCGCGCTTCACAGCCACAGCAACTCACGCTGTGGCAAGGAAGGGTCACCAGTGACCAGGCAGTGCATGGGATATCTTGAAGGATTAATAATAATTATAAAATACAGATCATTCTAGGCCTTCAAATTGGCATATTGTTCTTTTACAAAGACAAGAAAAGAATGTGGCATTCACCTGTTTTCACAAGAGTTTGTTGGTTGAAGGAACAAAGCTAACAGAATTTGCTGCTATAGCAGTAAATCTTGCCTTACAAAAATATAAGTGCCTTATATACCTGCGTGTACGTGTATTGTTGTTATTGCTGAAGGTGTGTATTTTGTTACCACCTTTAATGTTGTAAAATGAAGTTAACATCTTGAGCCTGCTGAAATAATAGTCATATTTCCTGGGGAAAAAAAGGTGGTCTGTTTTGTGTCTTTTAACAATCTTTATATCATTGTTAAGCTCTTCAACGTGCTTGCTGCTACTGCTCCTTTTTTGTTCTCTTTTAATGTTGGTGTCATTGTCATGAAGGGGTAGGATAAAACATACACTGAGATCAAGGTAGGGGGTGGAGAATTTTTTTCTTACACCTCTGTTCTGAGGCCTGAGCAATGATCAGGAAGGGTTTTTCTTAATCTTTTAAGAAAGGGCATTATGCGTCAGGGGATGGGTTGAGTGGGAAGTCCAAAATGCTGCAATGGAAACGGAAGCAACCCTACAACTTCACTTTTAATAACCTGAGTTTATACAGTTACAGGTTTGCCATCAGGTATTTATATGCACATGCTATGTATTATTTCTAATGACAGAAATTGCAAACACAGCATTGCTGTACATTAATCATTCTGGGGTAGAAGTAAGAAGAAAATCTTCGGAGGTTAAGGAAAACCTTAAAGGAAAAGGGTAGATTTCTCCTGGTCTGATACTGAAGGACAGACAACTTCCTTCTTGTGAAATGTGACTTTTAGTCATCTATCCAATACACGCATTGCTTGTCCGCTCACAGTTTTCCATGCAAAACCAAACTATTTCATGCTGGTATGAAGATATCACAAAGATCTAGGATCACCAGTGTGCTTTGGGTAGATGTACGTACTTATACTTGCCTGTTTTTTTTTCTTGCTTGGTTACACTTCTGCAGTTTATCCGCCATCTTTGTGGATCTCATAAGACCTTTCCTCTTTTGGAAGGTTTCATGTATGGTTTCACCTAGATGGTGTAAAAACAAATGCATCTTCAAAGGAAGGTGATAGTTAGAAAGCAATAAAGTTTTATATGCCTTATATTTTGAATAGTATGTGTTTCTAGTATTGTTCTGAGAAAATGTTCCCTATCCATGTATAAAAAGCTATATTAGCACCAAGCGCAAACATAGGCACTCAGGCGAATTTTGAAGCAAAAAGATGGAAAAAAACAAAACAAGGATCAGCTGCTCCTTCCCTTTGTCAATTCAAATTTCTGGAGTAGGTTTCCTGGTTGATTTAAATATATGAAAAGAGAAATCTTCAGTTGTTGTCTGAAAAATATACACACAACTTATTCTTTTTGGGAAACAGTATATTGAAGACATGTAGTTTCATATAAATCCCAGTTACAGCAATTTGGTAATGACAATTTGAGTGACGGGTTCTGTCTTTTGGTTTATATGCAGTGCTTATTAGTAATATGATGCACTAATACAACACGTGCAAATTTTTTTAGTTAGGGCTACTTCCTAACATCATCTTAGAAATCAGAGCTACCAAAAGCACCATCTGAAAAGACTCAACTCCAAGACATGTAAAAGCAGTAGCTTTGGAGCACATAAGTGTTCTCTCCGGTTCTTCTTGCTCATTTGGTTTGTGATCTTTATTCTACTTTCATAAGAGTAAAGGTATTTCCTATCAAGTCAAAGGTGTTCTAGAATTATGGTTAATGCTGTTTATTTTCTGCTAATAGTAATTTAAGATATGCTTATTTGTCTCAGCTGGTGGAATGCATAACACTTATGAGAGACTGAAGATGTGGTTCTTTCTGTATGAAGACCTTAAGCTAATATGCATCATGCCTGAAGTAGAAATTTGGTTCAAAATAGATTGTGCATTTTAGTTGATGGGGCAGGAGTGAATCTAATAAGCTAACTGAAGTTATGGCAAGTGACTCTGCCTTCATGTCTGATTGTGAAATTAGGCAAAAGACATTCAAGTGTAGTGACAGAAATCTGACCATATATGAAATTTCCTGGAGAAGAAGCTTATCTGAGAAGTTGTCATACAGCCAATTCAGTTGGTTTGTGACAGTAACCGGAAAGACACTTAGGACTGCAGGTAGCTGCTGTATGGTGACCTCTATTATGTAGAATTATTATTATTATAACATTCTGCAGTATCATTCAGGAAAGCTACATTACCTTCTTCAAAATTTGTGACAGTTTTGGAATATACAGTCATTGATGTACTCTGTTAAATGCAGTCTAGAGGGCAGCTTTCTCTTACAGGATAATCTGCCTTGCATGCAGTTTCTCAACCACAACTCGCTGAGTTAAAAATGAGCCTGAAATTATTATACATTTGTACCTGCTGTACCAGATATACGTAGAGTGTCCAAATTTGTTTTATCTGAGAGAGTTTGAATTATGTGTTCCCAGGTGGGGGGGAAAAAAAAAAAAAAAGGCATTTGAAATATTTAACCCTGGATTTTATGCTATTTTACCTGTTTGATTTATGATGTTACGCTTTTGAATGTTAAGATGAATTAGTCACAGATTATGCACAAGTTATCCTCATATCTATAGACTCTGGACTCTCCATTATGACCTTCAAAAAAAGTTGCATTTTGCTCATTGACATCAGCCAGTCATCATTAAGATATACTAACGATGGTACTGTAAGCCGTCACCACTAGTGTCCAAATGAACTGTGTTATGTGCATGTTGTTAAATATCCTATACTTGCACACAAAATTCATTTGTACTCTGAACTTTTATAGCTAAGTAATCCACGGTTGCTCATTTACCAGAAGTACATCTACAGATGTGTTTGAATGAGAACATGCACAAAATTTGGGCCTAGAGAACATGAAAGATATTGCTGTCTGCCTTGCTTAAGGTTGAAACTTTTATCTGGCTTACCAATTAGCAGTAGTAGGTGTTTGGAAATTTGGAGGAGAGTTGCACTAAAATGAGGAAAAAGGGGCAGGAAATTTGAGTTTAGAATAGAGGAATATATGCAGAAAATCTGGTTAGAATTTCCATTATAGGCAAAGTCTGCAGAGCCAGAAACATGTAAGGGTTAACTTTCATCCATGCAGTAGTGGCTCTTTTTTGCTGGAGAATCGCAGACCCAAAACCATGGTAAGTCTCCTAAAGTTGCTGTGAGAAGTCTCCAAGCATGAACACAATATAGGAGCTGGGGTACAGGTTCCACATTATAAAGTGCAGATTTTAATATAAAGTGAATCACTGTACTTGGGGAAATCGTATAATCCTATGTGATTTTTTTTTTTTCTTTTCTGCCATCTGATCATGGTTCCTGTTGGAATCTGATGTGTGAGAACTGCAGACAGTGTTATTGCAATCACAGGTACAAATGCTTATGATATCATTTACAATATTTTTTTACAGTCTGCTGATGTGTGCTCTGTAACTATATTTTGGTTCTGCCCTATGACTTATAACAGCATAAACCGTGCAAAGTTTTGGCTGATAATTGCTAAAGTTCACAATCGCAATATTTTTATGCTTGGTGAGGAAGGGGGGGGAGAAACCGAAGGATTTTTCATGTCTCTCAGATATATTGGCCTATTCTCCAAATGACAGGTTCCTGACTGATCAACTATACCACCTGCTACTAAAGCTCAGTAATATTAGTCTGTGCAATGGTTTCATTCTCATCTCACACCTCAGAGATCTTGAGCTCAACCCCAGGCATCCCGTGTGTGTTTAAATCAGCTTAACGGCTCATACAGTGTGCTGATTTCCTTGTAGGCCTCTGTTTTCTCAAAAAGTGATCACCTTTTGCCAATGCCCTCAGGATTAAACAGGGCAGTCCGGTTTTCCTTTTCTGCATTGGCTATACCTTTGTAGTCAATAAAAGACTAACTAGAAAAGAATCAGCTGATGAGAGAATCAATCTTCTGGAAGCCTCCCCACAGTTTTCTCATCATTTTTGTGCCGTCTGTCATCTCAGATTGTAAAATGGAAACCAAAACTCAGTATGTGGGAAGACTTTTAGTGCTCCTTGTTAACAAAAACAGTAAGACCAGGGGTTTTGATCTTATGAGTGTATAGGTAAACAGTAAGCTGTAAGTGTGCACTCTTGAAGTAGCTTTTCCATGTTTCTAATGGAGGTCTGCAAAAAATTATCAAAGAAGTATCACAAAGGTCTCATAACATACTGTAGTGTGGATATCCATTCTGAGTAGGTCAGGTTAAATCTGAAGTTCTTCTATATAACAATACAGGGGTATCTTACAGAACAGCTGCACCATTTACTATGGTATAAAAGCCGTATAAATAGAAAAGGATTGTAAAGTATAAGTGAACTTTTTTTTTCTTTAGCTGCTTGCTAAGATAAAGCAGTGGTCTGTCTTGATAACTAGTACTGCACAACAAATTTTAAGTTTTTTGAATAATAGCCTACTTCAAGATGGTTTAAAATGACAGATGGACCAACTTAAAAAAGAATTGAAGGTTCATCATAATCATCATTCTTTACAGTTCTACAGTTTTCATTCAAATGTATCACAGTAATTTACAAATATTAATTCAGCGTTATAATCACCCACCCACGAAGCAGGTCAGCATCCCAGTTTTGCAGAAGTTCAGAGTAGGGTACCAAGAGGTTAAGAGCTGTGAGGAATTCAAAGGTCTGCTGGTATGCACCATAAGGCTGGTGCTGGAGACTCTATTTTTTCCACATCATAATTTAAACTTCATTTTAAAACTGATTTCCTTCCCTGGACTCAAAATCCAGGGATGGGTATCATGGAATGTGCAATAGGGTTGTGTTAGTGACTGGTTGACAGTCACTGCAGCAGTGCTGAGAGGCTGAAGTGTTAAACTGGTGTCGATAGTTTAACTGGTTTAACTGGTGATACCATCACCACCTTCAGCAGTGAATGTCCTCCTCTTCAACTGCAAGGGCTCTGGGCATTGAGATAATGTTCCCCATAGAAGGGAAGCTCTGAAGCTTCGCATGTTCTGCAAAACCCCTGGCATGCATCACCGCCTTATGGTGAAAGTCTACGGCAGACCTCAGCCACTCTCATTTGCCTGACAATTGGGCAGCGTATCTAATGCTACTGAAAAGGTTTAAACATATTACTTCTACTTCCTTGTTTTACTGGCAGTGCAAAAAAGTAAAATACGGATCTCTGTCCAATAAAGACAGCAATAACAGTAAGAATTGAGACACAACTCTCCTGCAGCTTATAGTAAATCACAGCAAATAGTTAGGAAGCTACTAAGATCAGCAGTGTCAAATACAGCTAATCAACAGCTGCACGTTGCAATATTTTTAAGTTAAAAACAGAGGTGAAGAAATGGGCCTTTCCCTTGTGAAAGAAGGTGACATGGTTTACAGTTATCTCTGGTTTCCAGGGGAGTCCATTTCATGGCATTGAACCTGAGAAATTCAGAAACATGGTAAAGAGGTACTTGTCTCTGTTCCTCCTCCAGCAGAGATGTGGTCTCTGAAATATTTAGCGTGTTCTGACTCAAGCCCAGGAGACATCATTCCAGAGCAGATGAATCTCTCCATTACAACAAAACAAAAAAAAACAAACAGAAGTCTGAAAGCTTTCAAATGAACCTTCGTTTATGTCAGAGCTATAGAGATATGGATGGTTAGATCTCAGTGATGGATTTCAGAAATATGCAGGCACCCCTTTGCTTGGGCCAAGGTGCCACCAAGTTGAGCATAACTGTGATGGTTTTTCATAGCAATCATGGATTGCTTTATTCCCTGGCAACTGCAGATGGTCACTGATTATGCAGGGTTGCTTTAATGTCTGTTTCGGAGACTTTTGTTAGAAAATTTGTTCTAGAGAACATATCTACTGAATGATACCCGTGTTTGGCAATCACTTCAGGGCTCTTTTAGAGCGGAAGGAGGGAAAAGAAAACACACTGCTGGTTTCCTTATTGTCACAATTATTTTTAAAGACAGAAGAAACAGGAACTGTAACAATTGCAGGGGCTTCAGGGGCAAACCAACACAGTTTGGGCTGCTGTGTGTGTTGTCTCTACTTCTGATCCAGCTGTCACGTTGATAATACCTACTCTAATAATGCCAACTAGCAAGCCCCATGGTACCTGGCAGGTATGTACAATGCAGGTTTTGATTATAAAGATCCATTATCTTTTAAATTAAAAAAAAAAAAAAGTCTGCTGTCATTCAGCATTATTAGAAGCTGTTTTGCAATCTTCTCAGCTTGCCATCTGCCAGGTGACTGCTCTCCTTACCCCCACTGAATCAAAGTTTCTCAAAGGATTGTTACCAATTTAACTACTGGTCAGAGAGTCTCTCTCTTTAGGGCCACTTCATCAGGTTCACAGCACTACAGTTATGTTCTGGATTGCTGCCTAGATCAGCTCCTTTGGAAGACAATCTGTTTATGTGGGTTTACATGATGGTTGTACACTGTGCTGCAAACTTTTTAGCTGACTTAATCTCAAAATTTTATCTACATGCTGAATTTACAACTTACCAAATCCATTTTCTGGGAGAAAATGTAATCATATGTGCTAAGTATACCCCCTGCAAAGTTGTTCAGCTTACATTAAATATTTCCAGATATAGCCAAATATTCTAGATAAATAATTTATTTTGAAGAGTTCCTTCAAAACAAATCAAAAGAAGTGCTACAGTTTATTTCTTTTGGTAACGGATTAACTGGTATACTACCCTAAGCATCAAACATTGCTTTATCGGAGTGCAAATAGTATGTTCTTGCATCAAGGATCAACATCAGAATTTACAAGGAATTGTCAGAGAATACCTCACCAACCTTTTTACCATAAATATGTAGGACATGTAATTGTTGTAAAGTGTAGTGAAAACATAAGATACTTATTTAAGCCTACATAGTAGACTCAAAAGGACAGGTTTTCCTTAAAGGTGTAGCTATGATTGTTGGACCATAATATTACAAGAAATTGTATGTTTTTGTGATGCTGTCTTCATAGTTCTGTTTCTAGTCTGCTGAAGTTATCTTCTCTATCTGTAAAACAAGACACAAGAAACCCAAACTCCAAAGCAAAACAGTGGGAGGTGCAAACTGCCCAGGTCCATGAACTGTTGTTGGCTCTGCTCACCCTTTCCAGAGGAGTGTCAAAATTTAGATACAAAGGATGGAGTGGGATCATAACCTACACACCACTTCCTTTGTCTGTTTGTTTGATAGCAGATCATGGTTATATGTGTATTTCTGACTTCCGTACAAAAGTCCTGGAAACATTTAGTATAAGATTTTCTTGTCACAGCTTTTACCATGTTTTTCTGCTATAAATTGGTTAGTCTTATAGAAGTTGTTAAGCTTAGCTTTCTCTCTGTGTGCAACATGAAACCAACTTGTCCAGGGCAGAACTTAAGATGAAAAATATTCTCAAATCAAAACCCCTTCCAGATTTGCTTTTGGTTGTCCCAAGGTAATTTTCCCACTGCAAATGCATTTCTTAGATAGCTTACTCAGAATCTGCTGTCTTCTTACTGCTAATCTAACATTATGTGCCATGGCATCAAAGCCCCCCACAATTCACTCCTTGGAACGCGTGGAAGCTAACATCCAATTAAACCCAGAAAAAGTCTTCCATCTCCTGAGCACACACATCGTGGAGGGCCTAATTTAAAACAGGCTGGAGTATAGGTTTATATTGTGAGGCATCTTTTCTGCATGCAAAGCAGCCTTGATAAAATGAGATACCTACATAAGCACGCAAAATCTCTAGGTATAGCTCAATTAATTGAAGCTAGGAGAATTATTCTTTGGCTCCCCACGAGTCACATATCATGGCTTTTATTAGAGGGCATTTGCTACAATGGCTATCATTTCTGCAGTCTCATCAGAGAATAGTTGTCCAGGTGTGTTCATTGCAGTCTGGTGTCCATTGGCACAAAGGCATAGGATTAGGAGTGCAACAAACAAGTCGTTCCTACACTGGAGGGGAAAAAACTGAATAATGTGAAGAAACAACTGAATGGATAAGGATTAACATTTACTCTGTGTAGCAGTCAGTCCAGATTGCAGAAATAATGGTGTACCTGTCAATCACTGGTTTAGCTAAAGCGTTGCATGCATCAACATCTGCCAGCATTGTCATGTGGAACCTTTCAGAACATTATGTAAAGAATAGAAATCATTGCTTAAAGTGTCTTTATTTTTCCCTTGTTTGAATATTTCTCACGTATAGTAAATATAAAAAGATAAACTTGAACGAACGGAATGCAATAAGGATGGGGGAATAGAATATAAAAGACAGGCTAGAGAGTACAGAGTCTCTACAGCACAAAATGAATGATGGATTATGAATTTGTTAAAACTGTATCATGCAGAGTTGAAATATACTGAACTGTGTGTAAGGTAGACATAGTTTAAGTTAATGTCAGGATTGCATCATTGCAGCCTTTGGGAGCAGAAGCATATTTTAATGGGATATGAGGAATATGGGTGTTTTGCAGACTCCTAAGTGCAGTGGATGATCTGCAAACACGCTCCCTTAGCAGACGGGCAAACGGACTTGTTAGCAGGATGAGCTCTTGTGTGCTGAAGTGCGTGACACTCCTCAGAGCACCCCATCTACTCAGTAATAAATAAGCATGGGCTGGTGGATGTTTTCACATGAGGCAAAGTAGCAATCAAGAAAGAATATTCTGGGTCAAATCATCACGTATAAAATTTGTCAGGAAACTGCATTTCGATGAAATCAGTTTTGTGAAAAAGTTTTACTTTCACATTCTCATTTTGGGGGGAGAGAAAATATTTTGTCAAGAAAAAAACAAAACAGTTTTAGTTAAAAAAAAAAAAAAGACGTCATTTAAAAAGACCAACTAGTTATAGTAAAAAGGCAAAAACACATATTAGATATTCCAAATTATTAAAACAAGGAACTTTTCAAATAAGTAAACCTGATTTTTTTTAAGTGTTTTTTTTTTTTTTTATATATTTATATATTTATTATTCTGATTTGAGAACCAGAAACAGTCTGATCTGAGGAAAAAAAAAAAGAAAAAAAACTTGAAAGTTCTCTCAGGGTAAGGAAACAGCTTTCTACCAACTTCTTCCTATTATAACATGTTCTATTTTGGGTGCAGGTTGCTTTCTGATTTTACGCCACCATTTCCACCAATAAATGCAGAGACAGACTGTTGCTTCCCCTTTCCTCTCAGGTTTAATACCAAGTATTAATTAAAATATGGTTAACCTTTAAAACAAATTCATGTGTCAAATTTCAGAGCTAGAAAAAGCTGCTTAATGCAAAAGCAAATTTTGTTTTCCAGTTGTTTCTGAAAGGTATTTCTGTCAACAAAAATGTGATAATTTGATGCATGCGACAGTGATGCCTAAGGAGCAACTAAACCACAAACATTCATGATGCAGCTACTTTTCAAAATTAAAAAGTCTTTATTGCCACATTCACAGTCCAATCCGTCTGTGCCCCTCAGCCCTTGTCCGTGTAGTGACCTGATGGGCCATTAACAGGAAAAATCTTTGCAACGAGTGCGGGTGGTCTTCTGGGACGTGAGAGAAGGCTGCTCATCTCTTCCCAGCTGCCTTAGTCCCTCCACTCATTCCTTTCTACTTCTCTGGCTTTCAAGATGGAAAAAAATATTGAGGAGATAAAGTTAGGAAAATGGTATTTGCACCTCTTAACAGTTTTTGTTTTTATCTATCTATCTATTTATTTATTTATTTTTACTCAGCTTTATATTCCTGGTTGCTCAGTTACTTAATGATGTCCTTATTTATTTTTTTATTTATTTTTCTCACTCCCAGATTATTTTGTATACTCTTTTTTTATTACTGTTCTGTCTGTCATCTTCCTGGTTGTTCAGGTGGTGTTTCTTTGTGGTTTTATTTATTTATTGATTATTATTATTACCATATTTTCCCTGGAATGAGAGTAGATTTTCTTTTCTTCTTCTTCTTCTTTATATTTTTTTTCAAAGTTTTCCTGGTTTGGTCTCCTTTTCTTTCAATTCCTGTTCATTGTCCTCTGACATGAATGTGAGTAAGAGGATGCTTTGAGACATCCCTTTTGCTTTTAGCTTTCTTTTGTTCATCTTTTCTCTAAATCCCTTTGGCTTAGCCTAACCTTCTTCACTTGCCAGCTCTACCTTCTCCTGTTTCCCTCTAGCCTGTACAGAGCAGTTTCACTCCTTGGAGCTGTCCTTGTATGAGCACATTTTTTCCTTGCCTTTTTCCCACCTATTGCTGTGAAAAGAGACGGTGAGGAGGAGAAAAGAAGGGTGGCAGTCTGGATGAATCCAATACAATGAAACCTTCCAGGAGAAAGTAAGGTAGAAAAAGATAGGGGCTATAGGGTATGTAATTTTGTTCCTCCCTTCTGCTTCCCCTGGTACTCAGAGCCGGAGGAAGGAAGCATACACAGGGGATACATGCAGATTTGGCATGTGAAATTTTTCTTTTTCCCTGGCACACTTGCTGTCTGCTTGTGGAGTTCCGTTCTGCAAGGTCATTTGAATGTTTTCTCAGAATTGCTGAATGGCGTATTGATCTCATAATTATTCAGTGACTGTAGTTCTGATGTTTTGTAGCTTTGTATCAATTTATTTAAAATGTTATGAAGTACATGATGAAAATATTGGAGAGTGTGGTGAAGCACAGAAATAACAAAAAAGGCAGCAATACCACCTCTGCTTGTGGCTTTGCTATTCACATGGCTTTTGCCACCTGCAACACCAGTACCAATTTCAGAGTTGGTGGCAGGTGAAGCAATCTCTTATCCTGAAATTGAATATTAAATCTGTGAACTTAGAATCACTGTGATAAGCTTAGTCCACTGCAGTGAATAGAAATGATAGAAGAAAATAAATATTTTGTTTCAATAATTTATGTTTATGTGGTTAATAGGAATTAAAAAACCAGAGTAGTCTGATGAGAAAAGCAAAAAACATCTACCAGAAACCACAGGAATGGAGAATCATTTTTTGAACTAGAAAAGATAGCCACCTAGAAGAGAAAAGAAATATTCCTTGCCCCTGAAAAAAGGAAAGAACAAACAGTTGTGCAGTAGCTTTTGTGTGGTAAGACTTTAAAGAGTTAGGTATTAATCCACATTAAAAATGTCAAAAACTGGTTCTCACTCTTTCTTAGGAATTTATTTATGTGGCACAATTGGAAATTAAAACACATTGCTCACTATGGGTGCAAATATCATTCTGGTATTACCAGTTGGTGAATGTCTGCATGCTGCATATACACCAAGTGTTTGAGCATATAATGTAATATTTTGTGTGTTTGCTACTGCCCAGTGGTCCCAGGTGGACAGGATGTCAGATCTATTTATGTATTTCATTAGGTACTGCCCTGTTAGCCTAGCTTGGAAAGAGGCTATACCCCTATGCTGCTGTTATAGAAGGAATGTTTCTACTATGTAAGCAAAAGGATGCCCTGTGCTTTTGGAAATGAAGGTTGTGAGTCCTCGTCTGTAAGTCATATGCATATAACTAGCTGCTGACCACGTATGTATGTATTCAGCCACCGGCTTGTATATACTGGAAAACTTTTTCTCCTAAAGAATTTCTTTGTTCTGCTTTTATTTCTATAAAATTACTAATGTTCCCAGAAACTCATAAGCATACACAAACCCGAACCACTTCACCTACTCTCAGAGATATGACAAGCTTATTTTCAAGTGTACAGTTCTCCTACAGCTGCTGTACAAAAGATCATATTTATAAAGCCGATCTCTTATCTGAAGGAGTAGCTTCATTATTCTACTTCATTGCCTGATAGCCCCGACTCGGAGAGCTGTGTGAATGGTAACCACAAAGCTGTTCCATTATTTAACTCTAAGCTGCTCTCCATGACTCTCTCTGGCTGGATTTCATCATTTTCCTCCATGTAGGATTTTTTAGTTTCTTCATATTTGAAGAGAAAAATAAAGAGGCATAGGGAATAAAAAACTTGGTAAGGCCAATTTTACCAGTCTTGGAGCCCCTGCAAAGCCATTTTTTTGGTGTCCTTGATTATGGTAAAAGTGGAAATTACCATCTTAATTCTTTTTTTTTTTCCTTAAAGGTGTTTTGTTTTGAGGGAGTGTGATGATAAAAGTCAACAGTGGCTTTCAGGTCTGAAATTTTGAGCATTTAATTTAATGTGAAAATATTCAAAGTCCTCTCTTTTCGGGAATGGGCAGAGTAAAATATTTACAGGATATTTACGAGCAATGACTATTATTTTCCCAACACGTTAGCAGTACGCATTTCTGGACAGCTTGTATGGAAGAAGCAGTTTAAATCTGCCTGTTTCAGAGGTGAAAGTAACAACTGAAATAAGTTAAAAGTAAATTCTTATAATGTTAAATCATAATTTTGAACAGATATGTATTTTATTACATTAACTGCCCTCTTGTTTTTATCCGATCTATACAACTGCTGCTATTTTACAGTTTTTACAAATTAGCCAATTTGCAAATTTAGGTTTGGCATTTACAAATTAAAGCAATATAAATATTATTGCCCATCATTTTGACATTTGTGTAAGGAACCTTCTCAATATACTTTTTTTTTCTCCTTTTTAGTCATCAGAATTAACTATATTCTGCTACAAGTTGTTGAATAGCCCTCATGATTATACCTTCATGTGTAATCTGATTTATGATATTTATTAGCTGTGGATTCAAATCTGTGTTTACTGGGAGAAGAAGGGGTTGATAACCTTCCATATTAGCAATTCATGATAGGCAGCAAGTATGTCTTTCTCAACGGCACTGCCTTAGGCAGGGTGGGGACTCCATCCTGGGCTGCAGGACGCACTGCAGGGCTCCTTCTTTGCTGTCTTATGCTCTGGCTGCATCTGTGTTTAGTGATCCAGTCCTCTCCATGTGCCTTCTAGTCAGTGGCTCTGCTCAAAACCTCAGTAAATGTTAAATCTGAGATGGCAGGCCTTCATTAGCAGGTTACTGTCAAATAATTGCTAAGCATTACTTGAGTTGTAATTCTGACCTTTTTTCCTGCAACACTAATGCAAAGGATTAAAGTCATCACTGTAACTCCTCAGCCCACACCACCATCATTTCCTAGATTTGGCAACCAGGCTTGTGAAGGGCAAAAGTAGTCCAATTTTTATCTACAACAACAAAAACATTTGTCTCACTGTCAGAAGTTCAACAGCCTTCCTGATGCTGTAGTATAGGTGTTGTGAATAAAAGTTCCTTCCTGTACTGGCTCGAATCTCGCAGGAGCTACCAGGATGGTGAGAAATAAAAAGATGATTTTCACCAATGATGTGACTCCTGCAGAGTGCCACAGAGATTTTTACTGTGTTAGAGGCCTCTGCTCATTCAGAGGAAGACAGGTAGAGGAATAAGGAGGTGGGTAGCCCAACTGCTCTGGAGATTTTCCAGGCCAGAGTATCATCAGATAGACTCAGGGAATTATAAACACCGACCTGTCATGGTAATTCCCTAACATTTGTCAGCCTCTAGGCATTATTGAAATAGTAATATGAAAGAATAATATTGATTGTGGGCTGTTTTTGCCATACAGTTCCTGCTGAAAACATCTGCCTTTGGTACCCCCCTCTTCACCTGTGAGGTTTAACTTAGTCTTGTCAGTGAATAATTATTTTGTGCGTTGCAAATCTTTTGGGATGTAAAGGGATTTCCTCTACATGTGCACTAAGTGAACTGAGTTGAGGTGAAAAATGCCTCTCTGAAAGTTGTTTTGCAGTGTTTTGAAAATGCTAAAATGTTAAAATATTTTTCCTGAATGCATAGGCTTACATAAAAGATTCTCTTAACTGTCTAGCCTTCATCCTCTGTAACTCTATTTTGATGTGTTGGGGTTTTGTTTAAATGCTAACAAATGCCAGCATGTCTATGACTTGTGGCAGCTGGAGAAGGGAACTGAATGGACTGGAATCTCTTCTGCTATGAGTATCCCCAAACTGAAAAGATTTTATCTGCCTTGTATCCAGGCTTTAGTGTCATGAGGAATGGCTGAGAACCCATGTTTTTCCCCAGATTAAAGTGGCTTCGTTTGTAAAGACCTATACCATGTTGCTTTTAAGCTTCAAATTGGCTGTAGGGCGTATATTAGGGAAGTTAATAATAACTTGAGATTGTTTTAGAAGGAATTGATTTCTTCAAGTTAGCAGAATACACCTAAGCTAGCATGGATATGTTAGAGCAGGCTATGCTGAAAGGTGCTTAATGGCTGCCAAAGTCAGGCACAGACCTTGCTAAAAGCTGTGAGTTTGCCAAGCACTCTTGCAGACCCATCAGAAGAGCTCAGTGCTCCTGGGAGATGCTCCAGGAGTGGGGCTTAGTAACAGGTAGTGTTTGGGTTTTTGCATTATAGGAGAAGTTTAATGAAAACTTTTAATGCTCAATTTAAAACATTCCTGGGCTGGGGATGTAACATTTGGCAAGTGTGTTGTAGTTGTCACAAAGGACGTGATCCAGCACATGGTTAAGTCAAAGGGGCAATTTTATTGACTTCAATAGGTGTTGGATGAAGCCCAGATTTATGAGTTAACATTGATCTGTGTTTCAGTGAGTCAAAGTTAAAACTTTATATCTGTTTTAAATGAAAGCTTATCATTTTATAAGGACTTTTTATTTTTGGAATGGACTTAAAATTAGCTGGGATTTTTTTCTTTTATATTTATGATGATAACATTCAAGTGGCCTCGCACTGTCTGTACAAAGTTGTATTTGATGCTGATTTGGAAAATTAATTTAACTGTAAACTTGAAAGAATGTAAAGGTCAGAGAAAGCTGAAATGTTGTCAGGATGCACGTTAAAAATTCAGTACAAAAACAATCGCTTCATTAACATTGTTTATATGAAAATGAATAAAGTCTACAAATTTAGACAGTAACTCTGTAGAATAAAACGGGTAAAATGGCTTTCAACAACCATTCCAATATTATATTATTTGACACTGAGTTTCAGAAAAAAAGTGTAAACTGTTGCCTTCTCTCCAGCTATTAGACTTCTTTATTCCTATATCTAAGACAGCTAAGATCGCAGCTTTTATGCTTATTACTCTGGCATTGGAACTCTTCTCAAAATAACCCAATAGTGTTTCCTTAGTCTGCACCTCTTTTTCTTGCGCTGAGAGATTTTAAGGACTAGAAGCAAAGCCTCTTATAGCTAGGCATTTCTGCTGTGCTTCTTCTGAAATTTCTCAAATGAAAAGGAAAACTATCCACTATTGACTACTTCTAGAAAACATCGTGATTGTCCTGTTAAGCTGCTTTCTTCAGTTAGAGAAAATAATTAGAGCTGGAAAATGGGTTTCACTTCAAAGATGCATCCTTGTCTCTTTCCTTTGATATGTTTCTGTAAGTACAGTGTTCTGTTGTATGTTCTGCAATATTTCCATTTGTTTTCCAACAAGAAGGGTTGTAATGAGAGTGCTGTGCTCCAATTACCTCCATTTCCAGATATAATTTCTCTTCCAGAACTCAGGAATCGTAGGATTCCCCAATCAAAATAATGTTATACTACTTCATTAGAGTTTGTCACTTGAAGGGGGCACATTTATTTTCTGATTACTTGTTATATGTTCTAGTGAGTGATCTGAATTGCGCTTTAAAAAATTTTTATTGGAAGCTAATGAATTATTTATTTATTTTAAAATGTAGTCATCTGCAATCAGACATTTTTTTTCCTTCAGTTTCTATATTTGGAATCTGCTGATAGTTACTGGAAGCTGTTTGGGGATTGGAATACTCAGCACTATTGTATTGTGATCAATAATTAAATTTAGTGCTGACATGCATCTAGTTTATGCAGCAGCCTCTGACAATCCTATCTTGCAAAATTAATCCTTTCCAATTTATTTAATAGGAGACTTGAACAATAAAATAATTCAGATGAGTACCAATGCAGGATTATTTCTGGTCAATATTACTTTATTATAAATTGGGTCCACATACTCATTAGTAAATGAACTGTCAAACCTGAAAACAGCTTTTTTTTTTTTTGTTTGTTTAAAGGTAATTATTGGTACTGAAGACAAGAAGGCACTTAACCTTGCTGTGCAGTTGTCCTTACCACGGTGTTTTTATTCCAGGCTATAACTACCCATCAAAGCTGCAAAGGAAAAATAATTAGAGATATTAAATGGATGGATATTAACTATTAGAAAGCCATATTCATGAAAAACTGTTAGTCTTTTGGAATCTTTGTCAATAAACATTTTTTCTTTAGATTTTTTTTCCCTAAATATTAAAATCAAGGCCTAAATTTAAAAAACAACCAAACAACAACAAAACACTGAAAAAAAGAAAAAGAAATCAAAATGACTATCTAAAGGTAAAATTTGTTTTGTACATATTTTAAAGGAAATAAGACATTAATGAGAGAAAGTTTAAAGAAATAAAAAGTTGTTAAAATACTTTGTTTTAAATTGTAAGTGTACTCTTCCAAGAATTTTACCTAGAACAATGACCAGCTGTGAAGCCGGACATTCCCCCCCCCCTCACTGCTAACACACTTCAGTAGGCTACTCCTGCTTCAGAAAGTTACAGGCCTGGTAGAGAGACTGTAAAACAACAACAACAACAAAAAAACATCCCAAGGAGTTGTGCTAAAAGGGGCTTAGAATTTGTCCTGGTTTCAGTGCTGCTGAATGACAGCTGTTTGAATTTTTATAATTATTCCCTAAATCCAGTTTGAATCTGCAGGAATCTCCAGAGTCAAACAGAAAACAGGTAGAACACTATTTTATTGTAGTTTTTGTTGTTGTTTTTTAAATGGAAGGTATCAGAAGTTACTGTGTAGTTGCATGGCCACAGGAACTTGTGGGACCTAGTTTGTATTTCAGGGCTGGCCATGAGCTGCAGCTGCATTGCAGTGGGTGGCAACACTCTCTGGGAGCCTTGGAGCTTGCAAGCAGCTTGGCAGCTTTGGTATCTGTGCTCTGAGGGGATGTTTCCTCTCTACATGGCCACCTGTTTCCATCATACCAATAGGACACTAAATTCCTCTGAAATCTCTATCTTTAAATTAAATTTGGTAATAATCAGTCAACAATTTCTGAAGTTACTGGTGGGATAGACAGACTCGCTACTCACTAGTGTTTGTTTAAAATACCATTCCAAGACATACACCCTTTTCATTTCCAATGCATTTTGGTGAGTGGTCATGCTTTACACTATACAGTGAACAGCAGTAAAGATACATTTGTTCAAATTCACATTACTTTGACTATGAAAGACTGAGATTCACGTTATTTCTTTTTACACTGGAATATACCTGTCAAAGTTTAGAGAGAGAGGGGGTATGAAGGGAGAAAACAAGCACAAAACATTCAGGCAATATTTGGCAAAGAGCCTGGGAAAGTAAAAAATTGCTTACATGCTGAGTTAAAAATGTGGTAAACCACCTGAGAAGTCCTTTTAACAGATAGATTTTATATTATGCAACAACTGCTTTCTAGATACAAAGGAAATTAAGTTATCTACAAGTTGTTGGCTGAAAAAAAAACGATACTTGAGATTAAATTCATACTCCAATTTATCCATAGTTACATACTGGAAAATGCTATATGGTATGCATCCACCATTCTTAAGTATAATTTCCAGCTGAAGGCAACATTCACTTCTTAACTCATCAGCATTACTATTTGCTGAAAAAAATCTCAGTTTCTCTTCAAAGCACTGTTGGAGTTATGATCTTTTCTTCTGTATTAATTCCAGCGTAAGAAGGTAGAGCTGATGGAGAGTTAGCTAGTAAAGGACGGGCATGGTGGTGGCAGGCACCGCTGCTGTGGTCACATGAGCATGGTGCAACAGCACGAAGGAGAGTGCATGAAGGAGAGTGTGATGTGAGCGTGTACACATATGGAGGGGTCTTCAGCTAGTGTAGAAAAAACTGTCGATGTATTATATCAAAGCTAAAGAAGGATGCAAGAAAGTGGGTCACTGTGCTACTATTCTTACTCCTTGTGTTCTTGTACATGCTGAAAGCAGCAGGATGGTATATATGCAGATGAGTGTGGAAGGGGAGTGTGAAGGCCCGTGTGTATAGTTCTGCCCTGGATTTCAAAACAGCTTTGGCAGTCACACAGCCTATAGAGGTAAAAATAGTGTTGTTTTTTTTTTTTTTTTCTGACCAGACCTAAAACCAAATAGGAGTCTTTATGTTATATGTGGCGCATGTTATTCAGATGCATAAAGTACACAATGGTTTGAGGTACACTTAATCATCATTTTCCTTTTTTGGAGGAGCAGTGAAAAGGCCCTCTCCTTGGATTTTCTGTAGGAGGATCAAGTGGCTCTTGCAGTCGCTAAACTATTGTCTGTTGTATAAGACTAACATCCAGGTATCATAGTCTATCATTTTAGTGTAAGTATACAATCTTGTACTAAATAATGTGGACATTTTGGTCATTATGGTTTTTTGTTTGATACCAATTTTTGCAGGATTGTTAAATTTCTTTAAAAATGCCTGTGAGTGCATATTTAGTATGTGCCTCTGCTTTGTCACCATGCGTGTGATCTTTGTCAATACAGCGTGTGGACAGAGATCTGTGGGATAACCATTTCTGTACTTGGTAGCACAGAACAGCCTGAAAACAAACTGAGCCAGAATGCAGCTTTTTCATCTTTTGTGTAACATGTCGTAAAAATAAAATAAAATCTTCTACTAAAGCCATAAAGATGCCACTATGTGACTCTAAGATATCCCTTAGGAGGTCATTTCAAAGGGGCAAAATGATACACGTGAGTTCTGAGAAATTATTTTTGCTTCCAGTGAAATCAATCAGTGCAGAAGGATCCTTAGTGATGAATAGACACTTCCTTTTATTGAGATAAATAATTTCCTAATAAGGGTTGAATGAATGCTGTTGTTAACCGCAAGAAATGTGTTGATTATATTAAAGGATTAAGTGCAAGAATAAAGTGAATTGCTATGCTGAATAATTGTTTGGAATCAGGCTGCTACAAATACATTATTATTAACAAATGCTATAGGTTGTCATGTTCAACTGGATTTCTTTTAAAATAAAAAAAAGGACTTTTATATCTGAAACCATTTATGTCACTTAATATGGACTTTCTACTTTCTCTTACCTACATTTTCTGCTGCAATCAATAAAATGAAAGTATATCTGGACTCATTAGGTAGTTGGCCATGTACTATTTTCAGAGAGTTACTATGCAGACTACTCTGAATTACAGGGCTATATATTATTTACAAGTTGATATGGCAGCCTGCATTGAAAGATTGTAAAAGCATTTTCAGAAAGTTAAGGGTGAGCATGTGAAATATATCTTAATTGGAATCTGCTATTGTATTTTGCATGTATATTTTTAAACTGCGATTCAAAATTTTAAGTAAAGAATATTCTGGTTTTGAACTAAAGTATTCATGACTAAATTTTTCCTCACCTTGGCTGTGAAGCTAATTTAAAAATATTATTAGTGGTAAATTTGATTTTAGTCAGGAAATAGAGATGTGAATTTTTGAACATGTTTTTCCAAAGGTGCACTTCTCAAATTATTACTGTGAAAGTAATTTATTTCAGCCAAACACCCTTCCCACATATTGTTAACAGGAGTCTGCACTCCAACTCATTTAACAACTTTTTAATTCAGTAGTTATTCCATTTTAATAGAGCCATTTCTTCATCATTCTGCATTTAGTGATAAATGGTGCCAGAACATATGATAAATTAAACCACAAAGAACAGTGTTAAAGTAATCTAAAGTGTTTAACTTGAAAGGAAAAAGCACCTAGTTTGCTCAGCACAGCCGTCTGAGAGTTCATATGGAGAAAAACACTTCCTGCCAAAGCTAAACTCTGAAATAAATTTGAAAGTAAAGTTTGAAACTGCCACTGCTTTCGGAAGTTCCTCCTGGCAGTAGCAACCCAGCTGCACAATTGCATAATGCCAATCATTCCATCAGTCTGAAAAAGCATCTCACAAAAGCTGTAGTCCACTTTCTTTGCTACGTTGTTACAAATTTAGTCATTAGAAGATACTAGTTTAAAAATCTGATATTAATACAATCTCAGAAAGGAACCCAACACACAGTTTATTGGAAGGTATCCTCAAGTGGACAGCAAAACCCACCCAATAGTTTTGTAAACTGCTAAGACAAGTAATTTTGTTTCAGATCTGAAATTCAAGCACAAGTGGATTTTTTTATACATATTAATAGATGGTGTCACTTATGCATATACAAGTGTTAGAGAACTTTAGCACAATTCAGCAATATGGGCCGCTGTCCTGAGATGAGCTTTCTTCCATTTGTCTCAATCCATTGCACACTGCTCTCCTTTGCTCCCTCCGTTCTACAGAAACGCACCAGCCATCCAACTGCAACTTCTTTGCAAACGAACCCATGCCCTTGGCTTCCTCCTTGCTTAATTAAGGACTCAAAAATTTCTGCAGAAAATAACTGGCAAAAGGGTGTAGGAACTAACATGTAGGCATGTTTTAAAGTAGGTCATTCATTATAATATGCATAACATGTGTTAGCTTTCTGGTCTTGGCATTTTTGTAACTAAACCTTCTTAATTCTGAGCCCTACTTGGTATGGTGAAGATAAATTCAATGGTAATGGAGTGCTTAGATAAATGATAATGAGGTATGAAAACCTTTTGAATCTTTCTGTAGAGAACTAAGGTAACCATTAAGTAGATCCATGCTGTGGTCTGTGTAAAATGAATCTGAGATCTTAGTCCAGCTTCCAATGAATATCTCTTTTTTTTTTTTTTAAAGACCTCCTTACTTGAGCAGGCTCTTGTTGATAATATGAAGTTGAGTGTGCAAAGAATCATTGAGCAGGAGCTATCTTTCCAAGGGTAGGATTGTAAGAGCTCAAAGGTATTTGAAAAACTAGTCCTGAATGCTAGTTCCATTTGAAATCAAACATCTCTATGAAAGATCCCTTAAAACTGTTCCAAATATTTTTTTTTAATTATTTTAAAACAGACAACAAAACCGAAGTGTTATAACTTTAATCCTGTGGTGTGCTCTTAATTATTACTTCATGTATGCTGTCAGGACAGAATATATGTAAACACTTTAAAAAAAATCTCTCTATGAATGACTTGTTAACGAAGTGAATTTTTAACCAAATTGGCTTAGGAAGTGAAAACATTTTGCGATCATGTGGGCAAAATGCTAGAAGATTGAAGAAGGCTCTTCAGTGGCCTCATAACAGCCTTTGCTTCTCAAAAAATCAATGAGATAACAGACAAAGACAATTTTCTGTGCTTTGAAATGTTTAGGGAGTGCATTTTCCTCTTCAAATATTTTTTTCTTTTTTTCTTTTTTTTTCTTTTTTCTTTTTAGTTGGTAGTTAAAATAAATGCAGTCACTCACGTGCTTCAATATTGCTCTGTGTGAGACCTGCAAGTTTGTCATTCATTAGGAGCAAACGCTTAATCACTTACTATAATAATAACTAAATGAGTCCAATTGTAAAAACTTAAACTTCCAATATTAAGTTGGAGCATATGAATTATAAAGCTCAGGCTTAATGATCTCTAAACACTTTATTTTGTGGGTGGTCCTGAGACGTGCTATTTAGCAGCAGTAAATTTCACCTGTAACGACAACGGCTTTACTGAAGTCAGAAACAAAGCTCTAATTTGTATCTGAATGTCTATGTATCTTAATATAGGCACAAAGGTCATTTATGGTCATTTTTCTGTTTCTTTTAAAAGGATTATGAAAAGTATGTATTATAGATGGTTTTCAAGCAACAGTCTTCTGGGATAAAGTAGCCTCTTTTAAAGTGAGGCCATAAAGGACAGCTGAGTTCTTATTAACTTGGCTTTTGCTCTGAAATGAAAATACATTTCATAATTGTCGGTCCTGTTGGCAAAATGCTGTGTGAACACATCAAGCGCTCGGATTTTCAAATCCATCCCACATTAAAATTAGACCCTGCATAATACTGTCAGAAGCTGACAAAGTGCAACATTAACAATGTGTTTGGATAATAATTGTTTGATTTTGGAAATAGTGTAATAATGTCCAAAGTATCCTCTGGTGTGCATTGAGACCATGGGTGCAGTGGTGCTGGCTAGCCTAAAGCTGGATATACCCCAGGGTCTTCCACGGGCTCCAGTACTGGCCCTGCAGTCGCTGTAGGAGGAGTCTCTAACTGTGCATCTCAGGGGAAGTGAACAAAATGCCTTGGGGAACCGAGGTGACCAAACAGAAAAGCAGGTTAACAGTGCTGCCACGTGGAGTGGCTATATACAAGAGGAAATAATAATCATCAGCAGAAGTTCGTAAAAACAATCAAATTTGCTTAGGATTGATATTTTGTTTTCAGTAGGCCTGCCAGTTAATTTCAGGTCAAATGCAATATTTTACCTTAGGGGGAAAAAAAAAAAAAGACTAGAAAGGAGGACGGGGAAGGGCCTTAGGAGTCTTTGGAGAAGAGGATCATGAAAACCCCCAAAATATAAAGGATTTCAGAAGTAGCTTGGTTAAAACGAATACATTTCAAAGATTCATCTTTGGTGGGGAGGAAACTTCAATATGGAAACTTCTAACACTTGGCTTTAGAACACATATCAATATCTCTTAGGGTTATATTCATTATAAATTGGTAGTAATCCAGTGGTGCTGTCCTCTGTCTGACTTTTTTTTGTTGGTACTTTGTGATTAGATTCTCTGTCCAAAATTCAATACCATTGGCATGACCTTTACGCTATCCTGATATTTTGGGGAGGGATACCTAGAAAAGTTTGGTACAAAAATTGAAGTTGTACTCTAAGCCTCAAAGCTATAGGTTCTCTTTAAGGAATATGAGTGTAAGTTTTTTGTTTTCTTAATCTCATCTGACACCTCCCATTAGCAATTAAATTATTATAAAATCTAAGTTATGCTAGGTCTTATAGTACATGGTGCATGGCATTATTGTTATTAGACTTTTGTATTTTTGAATTATATCCTAGGAATTCAAGTATTTGAGCTAGTTTAATTTTTATTATTATTATTATTTTCCCAAAGTGAATTAAGTGACTTAACTTTTGGAAAGCTGGGAAAGTTTCTGACAGATGGAGGGCAAAAGACCCTTACAATAGCTGCCGTAGAACTTTAAATGGACAGTCACACCACAATACACTTTATTTCCTACTTGTCCAACATTTCCTTTTGTATACTGCTTATTACAATGTCTGGCCTTGGTAGGTTTTTCCACTAAGGGTAGAAGTGCAAGAAAACTCTACCTAAATTCTTTTAGTGTCCAATTCTCCCCCCAGCTGAAGTTCATAACCCCTTGTACTTTTATTTAACACCAGCTCAGATAGCCTGCAGCATCTCTCCTTTCTGTTCCCTCCAGGATTGTGTGTACCTTAATAGAGGTTCCTCTTAATCGCCTCCACTTTCCAACAACCACAAAATTTCCCTCAGCTTTATAAATAATCAAGGTTTCCACATCCCAGTTTTACCATATAAAGTTACTCTCCTTTGTTGTACACTCAGCGATGCTAGACTATGCTTTCTTTACTGAGGTAATAACTTATTGGTGTTATGCCACGCTGGCTGGACTGCTTGATCATTATGGTGAGCTTCCCTCAATTGACTTTGCTGCTTATCCAATTCAGAATTTGTTTTGCCTTTTCACCATTGTAAATCACTACGTTATGGCGAATAATGTGTTTATACTCCAAAATACATCATATTTTATCACATTCCTATTCTTTGCAAAGGAGATTAGTTTTGATCTAATGATTCTCATTTCTTGCTTGATTATTTTATTATTTTTGGTAACTTCTGGAACTTGCTTCTCTCCATTCACAATCCTAGTTTGTCCTAAGACTTTCTGATCTATATTGCTCTTTACTTTTGTATTGACTGATTCCCTCATCCCATTTTTGTGTCAGCAAAAACTGTCTCACCTTTCTTCACATTTCTTCTGCCAGGTCATCAATATAGAAAGAGGGGGGAAAAAAAAAAAAAAGAAAAGACACAAAAAAAGCCCAGTGCAAATTCTAATGCTCACAGCATCATCTTACTTATAAACTCCCTGCATATCCACAGGTAACCTTTGTATCAGATATACAAGCCAGTTCTCTAGCCACTTTTAGTGTTCTATTTTCTGACCTTTATAGGGCAGGCTTTTCTGCAATTCTGTATTAGAAGCATTCCTTAATTCCAATGTGTTTTGCCCAAAAGTTCTCTAGTCAACACTTTTGTTTCTTTAACAAAAGAAAGAACTCTATGATTTTCCATTTTTAGTATTCATTTCTGGAATCAGTTTGGATGTTTTTCTTTGCTCTTTTCTCTGTTTCTGCATCTTGGTGTGGACTTGCCATAATAATCAGACATGATTACAAATTTCATCTAGTTTGGTCCTGCACCTCCAAGGTTTCCTGCTAATCTTTGCTGTTCCATGTCACAGCATTAAGACAAAACCCTTCAACCTATACTAATATGCCTTAAAGGCACACTTTAGTGGTTGAAAGCACTTGTCGTAATTTTAGTGCCTAACAACACATCTAGATGGATCTTTATTACACATTCATTCCCCTGAGTGTCTTAACTTTTTAATTATAATTATTATCCAACTGTACATTTTATGTCCATTTGCAGCTTTTTTTCTTCTCTTTCAGTATGAAGTTTTTCACAATGTTGTTTTGAAACAGAATAGTGTCTGGAGAACAGTGCTACATTTTGAGAGAAACATGCTGATTATGCTCTACAGGCTTTTAATGGACAAGTATGCTAGCTACCATGTGTCTATGATTTGCCAAGAGAGAAATTTTGGGCATTAGATTTGCCATTTATTATATAACACTTATCACCATATTGGTAAACATTGTTTGGAACCATTGTGATGGCAGGGGGTAAGATGATGGCAGTTATCTAAAACCCAACTGTTGTAATGATACAGATACAGAAACTGGATACAGATGGATCCATCTTTATTTTTTAATTATGCCATTACAATAACAAAATAATATATTAACATTGAGTATTTGCACGGTGAGTCTAGGAAGCACGAAATGAAAAATGTTGTGGTACCACGTTGTTTGTTTGTGCGGAAACCTTCTGTATGTTTACACTTTATGGTACTTCCAGTGTGTTTTGTGAACATTTCTTGACTAAAGTGGATAAATGATACCTTCGAGTGTATAAAGAAAACACATCGTGCACTATCTCTACAAAATAATTGCTCAGACTTTTCTCCTTTCTTTTAATAAATAATTAAGGATTTGACTTGTTGTTCTCTGAATTTAGTTTCATGAAATCTTTATATGCAACTTTTATAACTTCTTCCAAATTGCTTATGGACAATCCAAACAGAGATTTCACTTTATACTTGCGACATGAACAGGAGATTTTTATTAAATTTTGTATAGTTTTGATGGCCTCTTCTGCTGTTCAGAGGTCATTTAAATGACCTTGCTAATTGATGCAAGGTTATTTATGCAACAGATCACTGACACAGCAGAAAAAAAATTTTCAGACGTAGACAAGTTTAACTCAAAAAAGGCAAAAAAAAAAAAAAAGGGAAAAAAAAGAAAAAAGCTTGTTCTCTACTTTCTGAATTATTGTTGAATACAGTGGTCCATTGCAAGAACGACATGCAATGGATGTCTTCTTTTAACAGCTTTCTTTGCTCATCAATTTTTCATAGGTAGGGTCCAGAACATTAAAATTTGGACACAAGAAAACCCAGTAAAAAGGGTTGCATTGAGATTCTCTTGGAGGAAGCTTTCCTGTAAAATAATACATTGATATTCAAACTATTCTTTGTTCATTTGACTAATGAGCCTTTTGTTAGTTTTGTGTGCTAAAGACAGTGGCTCTTCAACTGCTTATTAAAAAGGTCTGACTGACTGGCTTACACATTAATGACAAAGAGAAAGCCGCCTTTAAAGAGATATGCCTGTGAAGAAGAGACCAGACATCAAATCCTGGAGTTAAAGCATTTTCTGAAAAAAATAAAAACCTATGTGAGGTTCTCTGGTGTAGTGACGGCTACAGGCCTTTGACAAGGGGGGACACTCAATACCCCTTTTATAGTATGAAGTAAAATAACAATGTCAAAAATAAGGTCAAATATTATTTTTTCCCCTCCTTTGTAATTAAAGTGGCTTCATTCAGATGATTAATTTCTTAATGTTTTCTAAAAAACCCTTTAAGCCATTTGTAGACAAAGTATGCTTCATACTTAAAACCAAAGATATTTCAAGCTACTGAAGTGTACATCATTGTTTAGAAAAGGTATCTTTGGAAGCTTTTGCAGGTTTGCTGAAAAGTTGAGTGATTTGGATTTCATTAACGAGAAAACTAACTTAATTCGGACTTAATTAAGACTAATTTTGCATCAATATATTTTATTTAGTAGCTTTTTTAAAGCTGGATACAATTGTTTTAGTCATATTGATTTCTTTATGTTAATTTTGTGCTGTATGATGATAATTCTAATCTCTTCAACTGCTGCTGAAGGCCATTCAGAGTTTTCAGGTGTCTGAAAACTGTAACTTTCGTTTCTGGAATGGGTCAACTTGCCACCTTGAGGCTATTTGACAAAAAGCTGCTTTTCTTTGCAATAAGCAGTGAAAGTGGATGAGTTTGCTAATGCTGCCACAGGTGCTCTTGCAGAATCAATTAATGTCTGCTACTGTATCATAGATGTTACAGTGTCTTTATCCTCTAATCAATAATTTTGGGGCAGAACAAAGTGCTAGCTAAGACTTCCCAGGACCTAACAAGCCTGGGACAAGCTGATTTTTTTACCTCAGGCTGTTTCTTGTAATTCATTTGGTTGTTTTGGAATCACTTTTTACCTTTATTTCTCTCAATGAAGCTTTCAGTCTCTGTAGCAGAGTATTCATTACCAGGCATCTGCACACTCCAGGGAACCTGCAGTTTGTGGCTGTCTAATAGAGTCTGTTTGTGAAACCCATCGACTTAGTCAAATCTTAGCTGAATTAGTGTTGCACAGAGGAGCAGTTGAGGATTTTGCAGTTTGAGTAACACGTAGGCCTTTTCCAGTGCTGTGTTCTGGGAAGGCGAATATCGACACTCCTCAAAGCGCTCTGATAATCTCCTTTTGTTCAAGTCCCACTAAGTGCTCACTCTCCATGGAGCCTGAGACTTGCAAAGTTGCATGAATTGCATAACTTGGAATTTTTATTATAGGGAATCTATTTCTTCCACATGCTTTTGACTGCAGGTGCCAATATAAACCACTAACTATAGCTCTGAAATTGTGAGACTTGACAACTGAAGTTAGGAGGCAGTTTCTGATAATCTGATGTCATAGAAGGTCCTAATTCCTTTGTCTCCAGATGTGTTCACTTGGTCAAGGATACTTACCTTGCGTACCTGCATCTCACCTCTTTCCTTAAGTAGAGGGATTGAAAGTACAGGATTGAACTACAGGTATTTCTTCCCCTTTGGAAGTCACCTGCAAAATTATTTTTATATTTTAAAAAGGTGTTGAGCTTCCAAATCGGTGTAATCAGCATATAGAAAAGCAGGGGGGGACACATGGACAAGGTGAACATAAGCGTACAGGAGGTGTTAAAGGAAGACAATGCACAGAATATATTGCACTGAATTCAGAAGTGTTAAGCAATTACTGTAGCCAGCAGAATTATGACAAAATGACTTTCTCTTATTTCTTTCTGGAGTTTGATTTGAAATTACAGGACTGCGGATTTACTGCTAAAGATACTCTCACAATCTTTCAAAAGAGGTGCCAAGGGTAATCAGCTGTATAATTTGATGGGAACTCATTGCACAGGCATCTGCACTGTTTAACAAAAGTAAAAATTCTTTTTGCAGTAAATAAGCAGTATCTTCTAGAATAAACTCTGGAAATCCCCGCAAGCAATGTAAAACTGCACAATGCACAATAGCTTTCCAAAATCTGAAGGCAGAAAGTTGGGCTAGCCTTGCAGAAGACTTTCTTTTATAAGTCTGCATGCTCTAAGACATAAGGCTTCTTGCAATACCCTTTGCAGATCCAAATGATGGAAGCAAGGTCAATGCTGTCCTCTGTCATACCATTTCAGAAGGCACTCTTAAAAACATGCTCAGTACGAGAGGCTGTGAATACAAGACTTGATTGTATGAGGTGCAGTGTATCTTTGGAGATTGCACAGGCTTAGAGGGAACCATGAATGGCCAACAGATGGTTGGCAGCAATTGCAGTCTCACTGAACGCTTTTGTGTTGTGGATCCTTTTTTGTCCTATTTATTGCTGCACTATATTTCTTTATATATAATCAGTTGAAGAAAAGCAAGTTTTCATTCATCCCTTAATTTCTTGACTTTGATAATGCTGACAAGAGCTCTGTGCCAGAGGTTTGAACTATGCTGAACAAGTCCTCCAGATGTGTTTGCTTCAAGCTGAAGATTGGAACACCATTTACCTGTTAGCAGCGACAAAGGCTGAATCAAAGATTGAACTGCTAACTGCTCCAAGGACAAGGGCTAGCAAAGGTGCTAGCACTTCAAAGTAATTGTCATGCTCTCATTCTGTAGTGTTTTTTGAGGTGGATATTTTGTGTGCGTTTATGTGTAATTCAAGGCTTGAGCATGGCGGAGAGAGAAGGTTTCCTCAAAAGAGTTCTTTTAAGAACCCCAAAGGGCAAGGATTGTTATGTCTGTTTTATCTTTAAACATCAGAAAGACTTTAATTAAGATATCCCTGGGTTCATGTGAGTTTGGAAGAACTCACTCACTGGGAGGGTTTTCTAAGCTCTTGAAACTCATTTTTAATGATACTGCTTCCAGAGAATTGTCTGAAGAGAGTCACTGAAAAATGCAATATATTGTATTATCATATCATATCATGCATGGTTACTGTTATAACCCGTCATAACTGATTTACATTAAAAATAAATATGGAAAGTCTAGTAGTCTGTCCAGAGAAATAGGAGACAAGAACATCTTGGTTTTAATTAAGACTTTGGTTCCTCTGCAACCTTGTTAAATTTACTTAAATCTCTTTGTGCCATTTTTTTTTTATCTTCTCACTGATGATGACTAGAATAACTTTGTTTTAAAAGCAATCCTATTACCTTTAATGCTACCATAATTATAAAATGTGAATATGGGAATAAGAACCTCTGCACCTCAGTCTCCCATCTGTAAAACAGGGAGGATAATATTTCCTGCTTCACAGGACATTCAGAAGTGAAATTTTTTAGTGTTGGAGAGGTGCTAGATGTTATGGTAATGAGGGCAACAGGAGAACTCACTAACTTGTTATTAATTATCTAATAATTGTGAGGGCAATAATAGAAAATAGAAAACACTGTACAATGAAATGCTAGGTATTACTATTACTAAGAATGTGTCTTATTTTTTTATGATGACTAAGCTTCTTAAAAAATAAAAATAAACATCTCTCAGGACAGAAAATAATGCAGAATATAAGTATTATAGCTTAAAAAGGTAAGCACAAAACCAGTTAGACTCTACACTGTATTCTTATAAAGGAACACCTTCTTATTTCAATTAATTTCCTATAAACTCTTTATCCTGGTAGGAAGTAGGTATGCAGCAGCAATTTTAGATCAAAATGTTCCAGTTACTTTGAGGAAGTTGCATGACTTGTGAAATTATATTTAAATCATGTTCTTTGAAATGACACCCATATAGGTAAATAGATACATTTATCTATTTATTTTTTAATAAACCCCTGTTAAGGTTTCTTGAAATACTAGATTACTGTGTCAATGATTTACTTACATGGATATTGTTAATGTTTTCTTCTTAACACAATCATATTAAATTTTAATGACATGGATTGTAATATCTAACTGGTATCTGGAAGCTTGTGGATAGCCCAAAGGTTTTATACAAATTTATATGTATAAAGCTCTCACTGATATACTTTGCCAGTAGATATTGTACCTTGAGTAGTCAGCTCTGCAAATCCCTTCTCACAAAAGATTAAAAACATCCTCCTATTACATCTAGAGACTTCTTTTTGTTATTCAAAGGCATGAATATATTTAGAAAAATGTATATGATTTTTAATGCCTTAGACCAGAAAGCTACCTTGATTCCCATTAAAAATTGGAATATTTAATGTTTTTGCTGCTTCTGTGGCACTTTTTTGATATTGTGAAGAAGAACAAAAAAGATTTCTGAGAACATATAAAACAAAAAACTGTGTTTGAAGTATTATAATAAAACAACCTTCTTCTTTTAATGCTAAGTCCCTTTTTAATGAAGATCCTCTGGCAGCTCTTGAATGTATAACTAGTTTATATCATGGGATGAAGCTGTCTGTTCTGATGATTGACATGAGCCCACATTACAATGTGATTCTGAAAATTAGTCCATAGAGGTCCTTTTCAGGTACTACTCAGACTGAGAGCTGCCCTCCAACTACAGTAGAGCCTTTTTAACCCCACTCATTGGTATTCTAATCTGGAAGTGCTGTCCTGCGTTTTAAATAACTCAGGCATTCAGGCTAGTACCCCCCTTGACACATTACTTAGCCAAAGGATTCAAATGAGATTCAAGAAACATGCAGTACAGCACAAAGGGATTGGAATATGCACAATTAATAATCACACAGTTAATTCATTTTTAATGCAAGGAGGTTTTCTGAAATTTCACATTCAAATTTGTAACACAAAGTAGTTGCTGTCTATTCCCATTATGCTGCCAAAATACTATAATGATAAAAATTTTCTTATTTTCCTCTCTGTGTGGGTGCGTGGGTGCATGCACACACTAAAAAATATAAGCCTGAATAACACTGTGGTTATGATGCAAACTGATAAAAGCTAGAAGGTTCAAAGTCAAAGATGGCTTAAGTCAACCGTGAGCAAAAAAGCGTAAGACCCGTGGCATAAGTCAAAGGAGGCATACCATTTAGCTTTTGGTGGCAAATAGTCTAGCTATTGCTGATTTGAATCCAAACCTGAATATGGTCTGTTCAGTTGTTTGTTTTCTTTGCTTATGGTGTTGTTTGTTTTCTGTTGGTTCCTGCAGATGTTTTTGTGCAGATGATTGCAACGCCTCTTCCAAGTGGAGATAAGCTTTTGTCTCAGGGGAAAATTCTGCACCGACACTGGAGGAAATAAGATGACATGAAAATTTATATTTTGCTAAGAACTTATTTTGGATCTTCTGTTTTAACTGTATATCATTTTAGGGGCACCTAGTGTTCCTCCTTTACTATATATATATTGTTTGTGGCAAATGAGCACTGAATACAGCAACTATTTAGGGAATAATAGTAATTGTGCAGTGAGGCTGCTGCTCAAGCCCTTCTAAAAATCTCTCCATAGATTACCAGCTACTGTCAGGGAGATCTGCCAGATACATACAGCGTGTACACTTTCTTATCAGTAGGAAGCTGACCTTTACCAACCGTTACCATGTTGATGCGTGATTCCCTACCCCTTTCTTTTGTGTGGTCCTCACTGCCCTTTGCTCCAGTTATTCAGGCCTTCTGTGGGTAAATTCTACCCCATGAAGAGTGCCTGAAAAAAACATGCTTAACTCCTACTTAAACCCTATTTTAAAGACTTAAGTGGTGCATAAGCTTTATGTTCTCACTGCACACAGGAATCAACTTCATTCTCTGTGATTACATTTTACCAGGGTCTACTTGAAGAGACTTCTGTAAGTGCTACTTTTGGATGTGTCTATTTTTAAAAAGAAGGGCTTGAACTATTTCCTTCCAGTAACTAAATCTCCCTAATCATGCATGAGGTACAAACTGTGTTTTAGAACACAGAAATTGTCTAGAGTGTTCAAGAATATTAATATCAAGAATAACGCAGCATACTTGGACTAAATACCACAGAAACAAAGCTGCAGACAAATAATTAGAATTAAAAAATAAAATTTGCTTTTCTAAATTACTATTTTACATCTAAAATAGGACATCTCTTCACAGCGAAAAGAATTGCCTTTTTTTTGTATTCAAGCAATCCCAAACCTGCCCAGGTGAGGTTTTCCATGTCTGATATCGCAATTAGTGGAAGAAGTGCAGTTCAGTAAACGACATCTGAAAGACAGCTGGAAATATTCTATTTTCAGCTACACGTGAGGCTGTCATGATCCCAAGCAGTAATGATCCCTCCCAGAGTAATTTTGGGGAGGTGGGAAACGAGTTGACAGCCATAATTTTTGGGTTGGATGGAATATATAGGTCTTTTGCTAGGGCCAGACAGCGCCTGTCCTACCCCAGATGCAGGAAATGGAATTGCCAGTCCCAGCTGACTGGGAAGCCTGCAGCCCCATACCAGTCACACGGTACTCAGCGTGATCCTACGTCATCTTCAGTCTACAGGTTTTCTTTCACTATCCCTTTTGGTAGAGGAGATGGAAACGGTACTGATTGAAATGCAAGTGTGAGTTTACAAAACAGTAACTATGACCAGGGAACAATTCATAGATTTTGTTATCTGTTAATCCATTATTAATTGTAAAATAATTGCTCTGCATGAAACTGGTAAAGCTACCCCACTTTACATTTTTAAGCATAGTTTGTCTCAGCTTAGTGTGATTGATTCTGAAATATGGACAGGAATACATATTTTATTATCTTTTAGATTCTGTAAATCAGTATCTCTTGCATTTTTTCTTAAAATGAAACTGAAGATGTTCATAATGGGATTCACAGTTGAACGGATTTGGACAGGGAGATGCATCTTAACAGAGAGAGTTAATACACATTTGTAGAGGCATCACCACCAGTAGTGCTATGTTTAGTGACAGTACCTAAGGATCACATAAGAATGTGATCTTAGGCTAACCACTAGAACATAAAATAACTTCTGCCTTAAAATACTCACTGTTCACATTACTCACTAGCATTCCATCACTAATAATTTCATTATTATACTTTTGGGGCAGGGGGGAGGTGAAGAGCTTATTTAATTAGGAAGACATTTGCTAAGTAGAAGAGTGGGAGAATAGGTGATCTTAAAAAGACATGAGGTAAAGCGTACGAAGTCAGGAATGTGGTGAAGGGGCTGCAAAGGAGGAGAAAAGAAGTAAATTTTAGCAGTAAGCAGCCAAGTAGAGTGGAGAAGTCAAGAAATTTTAAAATAAATGAAATTATATCTTACAAAGGTTTTCTAGTTATCAGTGATGATCAAAAGATTCCTTACTATGAAGGCTTTTTTTTTAAGAGCCCTCTGTTCCCCTCAGAAACATCAACTAATATTTCTATTTTGGAAGCATCCTTAGGCAGATAGATTCCTTGCTGATTTCTCACTTGCTCACTACAGTTTCTTTGTACTTTACTGGCACATTAGTAATATCTCAGATTTGGTATACTCACAGTGTATTATTATGGCTTGCAAAACAATGTTATATTGGTGCTACCTATAGGTAGTAGGTAATATTCCATTAAATGTGGGATTTAAGTTTTCAGTATTGCACACACATGACTCTAGATATTTGTCGTGACACTGAAACAACGATTACACATTGCTGTTAACAATAAAATCAACCTTATGGACTGCAAATCCTAACGTGATGGCAAAGGGATGCTTTGTTAAACCCTTGTTTTATTGTCTCTTACCAGTTAGGATCACATTCTTGCGTTCTTAGCAATCATATACACACACACACACACACACACAAAGCTATGCTTTACAAGTCACATGAAGTAATATTAACCTTGGGAAGCACAACGCTGAAGGGGAAAACGCAAGTCAGGAGTGGTCATGTGGCGCTGTGAACCTTGCAAAGCTGCTGCTTTGCCTCACAGGTTACCACAGTCCCAAGCACCATGGTATGGGGCGGGGGGGTGAAGAAGACCCGTGTGGGCTGGGGGAGAGCCCTGGGCAGATTCCCCAGCAGACCCACTCAGGGCTGGACTGGGGGACTGGGGTCCTCTGCTGAGGTGAACCTTCTCATGATGCCTCAGCACTGTTCTCCCGTTTTAAGCATTATTGCTTACCACGCATGAGTGTGGTCCCCACGTGCAACAAAGAAAAAGGGTCCGTGACTTGCACTATAGTGCAAGTACTGTGTACTGAATTGCTGTACCCCTTGGTGTGACTTCTGGGAGGACCAAAGAACCTTGTAATTTAGCTTAATTAAAAGAGAAATACTTGATTTCTGACTTTTACCCTAAAACACCCTTTAGCTGGTTCTACATGGATATTTTTTACTGTATCAGTGCAAACTTGGGTATGTATAAACGCAGGGAGGGAGGAGGGTTCTGAAGTGTGCTTTTTTTTTTTTTTTCTCTCATTGAGTAACCTGAGAAAACCCATAAACCTTGGCTTAGCAGGGTAACACACAAGCAGACTTGTCTGATTATGCTGTAAATGGTCTTTGTGGATTTAAGTTATAATTGCATTATAAATGTAACAGCTTTTCTGGTGTAAAAAACCAAGAAGGCAGATCAGGAGGCCATATGGTGTATAATGGAAATGAAATAGGTTGTATTTTGCTGATGTGGAGGATAGAAGTAAAGGAATTGTTTTGGTTAAAATAGACAGTATAACAGAAGGATAGAGTGGAAAGGCCAAGGACATCTACCTGTTTACTATGGTGTTAATTCCTTCAGTTGCTGTTGAGTACCACTATCTGTGTGAAGCAGTTATTTTCTCAATGTGCAGAAGCTGGTGTAGTCGGATATTTCAGACCTTGGCATGGCGCTTGCTCCACTTTTTCCTTTACGCTGCTGAAGAATGATACAGGTCTCTAAAACATTGCCCCTCTGTGAGACCCGTAACTTTAGCCAGAAGGAAATACAGCCCAGCCCCACTGTTACAACCTGAGAGCCAATTTTTTCATGGCCCTTTTTCAGGTTTTGGCTATTGAACCTGTCAGCCCAGTACATCTGCTCAGAGTTGTCCTCCTGATGCCATTTTCCACTGGCAGCAAGGGGCTTACTTGCTCTTGCTTATTTGGCAATGAGGTCTTGAGCACATTTTGCCTGACAAGCATATGTATGATCAAAAAGGTCCTCCTCCTCTATGCTCATTTATGTTCACACTATAAATCTGCTTCCTGGCCTTAGAGCTGATCTCATCAGGAGTAAATCCAGACCATCACTTTCAGACAGTTATATTGAGAGTGTAACCCCGTGTGTGTATTAGGCTCTTTCTTTTGTGAAGCAAGGTTTAAACGCTACATCAACAGATTTAAATGGACAGTTATTGAAATCAGCAAGATAGTCTTATGTGAGACATCCATAAATTTTCTGGAGAATATGTTTCAAGTGTGAGGCAGTTTTCTGAGACCTAGGTTGCTATAGCGGGAAATATTTTGGTAGCTGAATTACTATTTGTTCTTGACTGCTGTTGCTCCTTTTCCTTTCCCCCCACCCCCTTTTTTTTTTTTTTTTGAATGGTGAAATAGCCACATCTCCAGGGGAGGCTGGGGTGCTTTGGAGTAGGTACAAAAGATTAAGAAGAGATTCTAGTTTCATTCCTCCTCATTAAATTATTGTGTATCTTAGCAAACATGACTTGACTGGTCAACATCCTCGTGTGCCGTTTAAACATTTTGTCATTATTAATCAGAGCAGTTTAACAACACAGTTTCTTCTTTCACTGTAGTAGACTTAGAGCAATTTCAAATGTATCTCTTTTTCGTGATGGAGGGCTTTTATCTCTGAGTATTCACATCCCACTTGTACTTCTGTGCCTCTGGTTAAGTAGAGACAGTAACTGAGTCCCTCAGTGACTAAAATGCCAAACCACACACGACACCCTCTTTGCACTCCCTATTAAAATTTTACAGGTCAAAAATCCAAAACCCACTTAATAAAAATTGTTCTTCATCGTAAGTGACAAGAGAGAACAGGTCAATCTATGGAATAATGGTGCAGTAATTAGAAACTTTGTAGTTGATAAAGTGTGACTGTTAATCAATGTTTGGCTAATTAATCAATATTTTAATCATTAGACCTTTTAAATTTGTTTTAATGAGCATTTCCTCTAATTCCCTTGATCCTGTTTCTTCCAACACTTCTATTATCTCTATTAAACAACAAAGTTAAGTGTTCATATGAGCAGAATACGCTGTGGTTTTGTAGAATTTGTAGTTTATTGCTAAGATACATAAGTGTTTCTGAACGTGAGCAAATGCGGATTCTTAAAGAATATTCTCCTGCCATATGTCCTGTCTGTGTTTGTGTAAGAACCTTGTGATGCATTTCAGATGAGTCCGGACAATTTACCAGTGCACTCCATCAATAAATTTTAGTATCTTACTCTTCCTTTCTTAAGAAACAATGGAGATGAGATGTTTGCTTCTGAACAAGTTACTCATGCCCTGTAAAGTCCTTCCTCTTGTCCATACCTCGCTCAGGACTAGCACGGTATTTTGAGGCTTTGTGGGCAGCAACTGCTCCACCATTAGTAAAAACCAGTTCTCTCCAGGAGTTTGTCTGCCCTTTTCTTGTGTTATTTGATGGTTGCAGTTCCCTGATTTTTCATACATGACATATGCGATGTACCACAGTTATTGCAATGGACATCTGAATGTCGTATCTGTCATTTTAGCTTTTAATCTTCCAGCCAATTTTGGAATATTTGGATCCCCCTCATAAAGAATATTCAGAGAGAGTTTATATGTCATTTGTCCTCTCAGAAATAAATACCCTTTACTACAGAAGATTTGATTAAACTGCTTCTAATACTAATAGCTATCAGGAACTTGCTGCCCAGTCCTGTGTGCACAGGATACATCACCTGGCAGCGACAAAGATTTTGATGAATGCTGCATGGGTTGGCCTGTTACACTGATGTAGCTTTCTTGCTGGGCTCCTAAACACTTGCTTTGATTCCCCTTTCTGTTGTTTGTTGATCTTTCCCTCATCCTTTACTAGGTGTCAGTGAGGAACTGGGAAATAACTTGTTCCAGACATATAGAAATCTGTGGTTACAGAGCTCAAGCTGATCCTTTACTTTAACTTAATCTAGAGGGCCTCTAAATCTTTCTGTGCAGGAAACGAGCACTTCATTTGCTTGACAAAAAAAAAAAAAAAAAAAAAAAGTCATCTCCCCAACTAATTCTACATGCTTTAGTGGTTTTGTCTTCTACTGACACAGGAGGATTTTGGCATCTCTCCAGAGCATTATCTCATTTGACAATTCTTCTCTTTAACCAAAATTTTTTCAGCTGATTGGAATTTTTAGTCAGTAATGTTTACTAAGTGTCAGAGTAATTCATAATATGCACTTAGGGCTTGGGTTATCACCTGTGATTTCCGGCTTTGCAATTGAATTCTGGGAATGAAAGCTTGCATTTTGGAGCCTGATTCTGCAGACTTTACTGTAGCAAACGTCCAGCTTCATTCAAAGTGTGATTATGTGTTTCTGGAATACTGAAGTGAGGTCTTGACATGTAGATAAAATAAAAGCTATTTCTTGTAACAGTTATGTGATTTATAAAGAAACATCAGAAAGCAATTTGCGTGTTGCTTGCCAGTGCAACCAAAGCATTTGAGCATTCTGTTACCAGCTCCTGAGTATATACTGAGTGGGAAAACCTCTAAGGTTTAACTCCAATGTTATTTTCCAGGGCTTGATAATGTGGCCTACTCCTGCTGGCACCAGGGGACGAGGGCTCAATTCCTAGCAAAACATCTCAGCTTTGCTGAAGTTAGTGCAAAGCTGTGCTTGGCTTTGTCTGGGCATAGGCCTTGCTCCTCTTAGGTTGATAAGGCCACCTTGCTAGTCATCAGACAGACAGCTTGGTCTGGCATAGGATTAATAAATAGATAAATAAAAAATTGAAGGGAGTAATCTCACCTAAAGCTGGTGTTACAGCACCTGGAAATGCCTGTAAATTTTCATTCACAGCAATGATTTAATGTATCTAGTTAATGAGGAAGACTGTTCAGAAGAGCTATGCATTGCTTTCTTGCTGTTGCCACTTGGATTTGGTGGTGAAAATAAAGATGATTTTCTACTGATGGGATCTGAAAAAATAATAGTAGTGGACAGGCAGCCTGCTGTTCAAAGCCTGCTTGGACAGGGACAGGGAAGAAACTTGCTCTGGGATATTTTATTTGAATGTTTTATTGTTCTCTGTACTTCCTGGCCTTAGTATTCTTGTACCTGATCCTACAACTTTTTCTCGGTGAATATTGGCCATTAAATTTTTATGTCAATAATTTCTTGTCTCATTTAGTAAATCTGTGAAATCTGAATTATGAAGAGGCAACCTCTTGGACAAAGATATTATGAGGACTAGAATACAATTAAAATAATTCTTTACCAAAAGGTTATTTTTATTAAAAATATAATTATTTTTGTATTGCATTCACGTAAGTTGTTAAGAAGCCATTAGTAAATTGTTATTTTTATGAGACTATTTCACTAAGGAAATTTTTTAGTTCATCATATTTTATTAGATCAGCAGTAATGAACCAAAAAAATATCATTTATTTTTATTACTACTTTAGGTTGAATCACAATGATTTATACAGCCAGATTGAAGCTGTGACTGTAATTACTCTGTTATTGTCAACTATATATTTTTCTTAAATCAGACATTTTAACCACATATAAAGCCCATAAATACAGATACTTGTAATTTTAAAGACCCACCTAACAATATTGCTAATTTTTGCTGCAGAAGTTTCATGTTGGTACACATGAGATCTCATTTACCTGACTGAGTGTCTTCCTGATTTACTGGCCAAACAGTGCTTTTTGACTGTCAGGAATGACTTCACTTTCCGTATTTCTTACCCACTATCACCTATATCCTAAACCAAGAAAATCAGTCAAAGGTTTTAGTTTTATCTTTCTTTTGTTTCATTTCTCTTATTATCCTTTCTTACTAGTGAAATGAAAATATATATAGACAAATGACCAATGAGGATGTGTTAAAGAAACTTGCAGCAAAATAGTAGATTTTTGGAAGCAGTTGCTTCCCAGAGAGAGGTCCAAAAGAAGCTAAGAAGGACAGTAGAGAGTTTAGCAATTACTAAATGTAATAAAAACACAGATTATATTTAAAAATAGCAGTTTTCTAGTGGTAATAATCTTGAATTATGACCGTTTTTTATTTCACTGCCTGTTGCAAGCTTCATTTACTCCATCTCCCCAAACATTTTTGATCCATCGGACCTTAAACAGAGCATATTAATGTAGAGGGCTCAAAATAGAGAATTGTTGAGCCAAGAATCCTCTGGAAAATAAGAATTTACCTTATTGATGAATACCCTCAAGGCCTAAAACTTTTAGGGGGAGGGGGGGACGACACAGTTATAAGTCTGTTATATTTTTATTTTTTTTTCCAAACAACCTAATTCTCCATGGAGATGGAGGAGAATATAAAGCTCCTCAATAAGGTTTTTGTTACTGAACCATAGAAGCGAGTGATTTTCTCTTCAAGTGGAATTCAGAACAATGATTTTCACAGCGTGCAAAGTTTTTGGAGATTCCCTTCCAAGACTAAAAATAATATTTCTCTTCTTTCTCTGTAAGTGCTCCAGCAGTTTTTTTGGAAGTCCTTTTGCTCCCATCAGTGCATCAGGAAATATCTGGTCAAAGGCTATGAGATGAGGCTTTAAAATAACATGTTATTGTAGAAAAGTTTTGACTCTTAAACTTATGTGTAAGGTGATGCCAGCTTCCTTTCCTAGTTTTCTATGCTTCCTTCTTATCCGTGTCCCATTTTCCATTCTCTCATTTTTTTTAGAACAAGAGTAGTATTTAAAGGCCACAGAAAAAAAGAAAAACCAACCAACCAACCAAAAACCCCAACTATTTAAATTCCTTAAAGTTGTTGGGTTTTTGTTTGTTTGTTTTCAGAAATCAAAAGTAAAATGGGACATTATGATAAGCCAGTTGAATGTTCAGTCTGTACTCAATGGTCAGCAATGAAAAAAATACCTGAAGTGACACCTGGGCATTTTTTTTCTCCATGATGGTTTACAACATCAGTAACAGTAAAGAGAACTTGGCACTTTGCTGAGCACATCAGTATTCTGCTAAGCAGCAAGGCAGTGGACTCAATAGCTATATCTGCTTGCCCGATCCATTGTAGTCTAACAAGCAACTAAAAAAGAAATGTAGAATTATGTTTATTTCTGTGCTGGGATTCTTGTTCATAGTGATGCTGGCACCTGAAATCCTAGGGCCAGTTTTGCTACATGGTGAGTACAGTCAGCTGAGAGTGCTCTGTGCTGCTCAAGAGATGCTGAATACCTTGCAGGATGGGATCCTTGGAAAGATTTGAGTGTGCTTTTGTGAGCATTTGCCTTTCCTCTACAGAACCCTTAAGAGCAATTCTAAAGACAGATAACAGAATTCTTACAAAGTTCAAATGTAAATCTCTTCAGAATTATTATGTTCTGTAGAGGAGAGTAAACAAACAAACATAATAAGAACTACAGTAATAATATTGCACTTATGTAGAGCTTTTCTTGAGTTTTGCAGAGCTTTTCTTCTCAGGATCTCAAAGAGCTTTATAGATGGTACTTAAATAACCCTCCTAACACGTTTGTAAAGGTAGCACTTAGGTATCATCCTCATTTTCCGATCAGAAATGAGAAATGGAGGCACAAGAGATGTTAGGCTATTTTCCTGTGCTTCTCAGCTGGTCTGTAGAAAATAGGACCCAGGTCTCCTAATTTTGTGTAGTAGCATGCGATAAATTATTGTAAATGAATGGCATTTGAAAGGTCTTTTAAATACCATGTAATCTGAAGTTAATGTCAGTCTTGTCATCTTACATTTGTGTTTTCTTTGGCACCCTGTTTGTCTATTTTACAAATAGTGAAAAAAAATACTTCTTGTAGTTATTGTATATTTTTGTTGCCTTTTTTTTTTCCTTTTTTTTTTTTTTTTTCTTTTTCCTGGAAATCAGTTGATTTATGACAGGCAGTCTTAAAGATTTTTGTTATTCTAGTTCACCTTTAATCATACTATAATCCAATGAATTATTAATTAATTTGTGTCATATTCATTGTACTGTCTGCAAAATAGCCATTTAATAACCGATCTTATTTTCGAAATTTTAATGAGAAAATAAATACCAAGTGGTAGAAAAGAAGAAAGAAAATAGTTTATTTTTTTGTGCTGAAACAATATTTATTAACATTTCTGTGTTATTTGCATTTTATTTTATACTTTTTCAATTTCCATTACTGTAAAACATGGAATTTGCATGCATTATTTATTTCAAGGCCTTTTCATCTTAGAATAACTAGTACATATCACATTTCACTGAAGCTTGCTGAAAAAATGCACAATTCAGATCAGAACAGGTATGTCAGCTCTTTCTCGTGTTCTTTTTTAACATCCCATGCCGGTTGTAGTTTCCATTTTCTGAAACACAAGGGATGCTATTTTGCAATCTGCAAACACCGGTCCCAAGAAAATACTTGAATTCTTGTTTATGTTATTTTGTACTTTGGACAGCACTTCAGGAAGTGAAGTTTTTTTTTTTTCTAATGTATGATTTTGTAGGATAAGTGTTCCTTGTACAGACACGTGTTGTCAGTCTGAGAGAACTTACATTAAGTACAGTCATTTGAGTGGATGCAATATTCAGTCATTTCAGTTATTACCCATTTGATTCTCAGTTACTTACAAAATGTAAGTAATATGTTTGTTAGAAATGCTGTTGTTACTTTTGTGTTATTGGGAAAATATTCTTAAGACTTTAAAAAGGAGAATTGTAAAAGTGAGTTTATCTGAAAGTTCTTACTAAACGCAAGTCTTACAACATTTTAAATTGTAGTGTTTGGATTATTTACTTGAGTTTTTCATGTCCTTTTTTCTGGGTCTCTGCTACCTTTGAAAGACTGGGTTTTCAAATGGCTGAGAGGCATACTCATAATGTATGGATTATATACTCATAATGTAGGATATTATACTATTTGACAAAACTAGGTAGGAAATAAAGCATACTTGAGCATCTCCTGAAAGGGGGCATTTTCTCACATACATCCTGGAAGTTGTGACGTGGAAGATGAAATAAAAAATAAAAATATCAAGTTTCAAGTGCAGTTTATATAAAGGTCTTCCGATAGGTTTAAAGATCTAGATACTAAGCTGAAAATGCTGAAACTCATTAGAAGTTTTAAGAGCAAGTTGAAAAGAATTGTCATTAAACAGAACTGAAAGAAAGAACTCAATATGGGTACAAAAAAAAAGAAATGTACTGAGTACTTAGAAATAGCATTTTTATTGTTTGTGGTGTGTATATGTACACAATGAATAACTTGAATTCATGGGCTATTTCAGTACATTAACAGTTACTTACACTTAGGGGTCACAAAACAGACTGAAGCTGCCATCAAAGCAGCAGCTCAGGTATGTCCATCCAGCTTGGGCTCAGTTTCAAATGAACCAGTCTGGGACCTGCTGTTAGGTCTCACAACACAGAGCTTCCCATGTGAGGCGGAGCCTAAGCCTTCATCCACCTTCACAGGTAGGTTTTGTGCTACCTACACCAAACAAACAAGTTGTAATCTAGCTCAAATATTTCTTTAAGAGCAGTATAGACAAACTTTGAATCACAGAAAGTTTTAAACTGTGGTAATACAAGCCATATGGGTTTCTTAACTTTGATGAAATCTGATGGATCATTTCACACATGGTCATGCTGAGTTTAATGCTAAAAGAAAAGACTCAAACAATCTCTTTAATATAATTATTTCTAAATAACAGTTTGTAAAAAGCATGCACAGACTGGCTAACCATACTTTCTATGACATTAGATTTTGAAATATTAACATTTTCCTTTTGGTGATTTTTGTATTTACTTTTAATTGCATGACAGTTTGTCGTGAGGGAATAGGCACTGCTGAGTGCTCCCAACATGTTGAGGCAAATAGTGATACGCCGACAGGGAGTCTGCAGGCGCTTTTCTCAAAATCACTGCCAGGTGCTGATGTAGGCCTAAATAAAATGCAAGCACCATTCAATTATCTAGCATTTTGAAAATTCAAATCTCAAGCTAGGGGATTTCACCGACATGAAATTTGGCCTTACAGAAATGAAAGTGAACTTGCAAGAATTGTTCATCAAAGTTAGTTTGTTGAAGAAGAAACTAAACTATTTACAGAAAGACAAAGTATTGCTATGAATCAACAATTGGCTAGAAGGATTTCATCCTAGGAAAGTGAGTAAGAGGTGCCTTAAGTTTCTCTATGAAATCTAATATTATTTATTAATGAGCTGGAAAAATAACCTAATGGAATTAGTAAAATAAAGGCATATATAGTAAATAATAAAGTCAAATTTTGTTACGTGATACAGAATTCTGATGGTCAGTTGGCTCCAGAATTGTGATTGTGGACAATTTCACTACAGAGAAAAAGAAAAATCAGAATAGACATCAATGTACTATATTGTTTATAAATGAAATAAATACTCTTCAATGAGGGCAGATAAAAGAACTATTCATACACATTCTAATTAATGTTATCAATGCAGGAGTTAGAGAATAATCAGAGGGGACTGGCCAGTGTGCAGTTGCAGTCAAAAGCAAACTGTCTTATTAGGAAGCATGTGGAAAAGAAAAGGGAGAAATACGAAAGAAATCAGAAATTCATGCATAAAATTGTACTGTCTCATTTGGATCTCCATGTTCAGACGTAGTTCTTTGGCTTTTGACATCAATAATGAAAAGAACAGAAGAGGTGTACAATTTAAAGTTTAGTTGAAACATTCCCTTATAGGGAAAGAGAGAAAAACTTTAGCTGTTGACTGAGTACAAAAGAGAAATAGGAAAAGATGTGGAAAAAGTATGCACTCTAAGTACATGTCTCTTTTAGGTCATCTTTTCTGTTGCATACTTATTTACAAGCATGTTCTTTCTTAATAGGAAGGGAATATTCAGTTAAAATCAGTGATAGAATATTTTAAAAAAGAAAAACTATCTGTAAAAAATAAAATATAACAGTGAATCTCATTGCCACTATTAAGAAAGGAATATTTATTTATGTGTATAACAGTTTATAATGGAAGGGAAGACAGTGGGAACAAAGACTTTAGGACTTAAAACACAAAATTTATAGGTTGATTTTTGGAGGAATTTTCCCTAGAAGTCAAGTTTATGCATTTCACACTTCTCCCTCAGCCTATATAGGAGGTGTCGTGGTGGATGAATATGTACTGAAAGTGTTCTTCAGTAGGAAATACTGGTGCACATATGTGGACAGCTAGATTTCTTTATTATGTAGTGGTTCAGAAAGTTTTCTATATTATGGAGTGTAGTTTTTTATACTTTTTTTTTCCCATACTTGCCATTCTGCCAGTACTCTGGACTTAAAATGAACTAATGGACAGGACCCCTCATTTTCCTCAATTCATTGGCTATAAAAGTGCTGGAGGATTGCTTTGTTGTGAAATCTTTCATAGACTCGCAAAGAGAAGAAAAACGAGAAAATATTACCCTGCCAACAGAGTCAAAAAAAGATCGTTTTAAAGCAGAAACAGTGGTTGATGTGCATTTATGCCTGTGCTTGATGTCATCAGTATAAGTGCTTTCCTTCTGGATAACTGCATCCCTGCTATACAACTAAATCACTGTTTTGTTCATAGGACAGAAAAGAAAGATTAACAGCCTGCATGGTGTGCAGTGTCAAACTGCCTTTGGTATAGAAACGTGTTACCCTCTAGTTTATCCGTTGCTTGGGTGGGGCTTTCAAGCACGAATATCATATATTTGGACTGTGATGTGGTTCAGAATGTGATGCATGGAGTGGAAGAAAGGAAAAAGTGGGGGAAAAAGTGGAAAAATGGGGCAATTTTAAAAAGAAAAGAAAATGAAAAGGCATATGTTAGGCTGTAGTATTCCTAACCGTCCTTATCATCACAGTTTGTTATACCAGTGAATCATGAAAGTTCTGCATACAAACATCAATACCTTAACCTGATATTTCCAGCTCTCTCCAGACCAACCGCAGCAGTTGGCTTCACTTGTTCCTGTAAGAAAACAACCTTCATGGAGGATGAAATTCTTCTGGAATTGTGTCGTAGCTCTCTAGTAAGACAAAGTCTAGGAGTCATGGGACCTGTCCTGGAAGAGGGAAAACTGGCTCAGGTGTCAGACTGCTTTCAGACTGAATGTCTGCAAACACATACACAGTACAAATTGACAACAATGTAGGATAGTACAAGAAGAAGTTTACTCCAAGTACCCTTTTTCCAACAAGTCTGATTTTGTGTATGTTGCCTATGAGGATTTTTGCAGGATTTATTTTAAAGTAGTGTTTCCTTTCTAAGAGTGACGGTTACTTGAGTTCAGCTTGCACGTGGAATTAGGGCAGTTGACACATTCATTTGTTTTACTTTTTATCACTGATTTTGTCTCTTTTCCTTTAGATTCTCAAAACAAAACAACAACAACAAAAAATCCCTAAAACAGACAAAGAAATCATCTGTTTTCTAATCAGCCTCTATCCTGTAAGAGTTGGAGAAGAGGGAAAAGATTATTTTTACTTCTATATTTAAGGTATTTGGAGTTCCTTGGTTAGTGTGAGGCTTAGAAATATCCTCTGAAGTATGTCTATCCTAGCTTGATATACATATTCAAGAAATGGATACTGGGCCAGATCCCCAGCATGAAGTCAAAAGAGCTCTGTTAATGTAGGCTAGGTAAGGATTTGGCATAGACAAATATATGAGTATACAAGTGCCACAGCTCACCGGGTGTTATTACAAAAAGTCTGTCTCTTGCTGGCATTGACTTTCAAAAACAAGCTGTGCTTAGCACCTCTGAGTTTATAAAGATCACACAGCAACCTACATGCTATCAAAGCTTCAGGAACAAATAAATAAGCGGCTTATCTCTCAAGGTCTTTCCCCCCTGATTTTATTATAAGTGACAACAGAGCCATAGTTGTAAAGCAGCATAAGATCTTCAACCCAAATATGTGCTGTATATTTTTTTTTTACATTGTCTGAATCTGTTGTTGGATGATTTTCCTCATCAAATGGTAATATTTTTTATTTTTTTTTTAGATCTGTCAGAGCTTTGAAATTAACTCTCACTTTTGTTCTACAAAAGGCATGCAGCATTTTTCACACATTTGCTTCAGGACAAAGGAACATCTATTGGGGCACACGCATGGCTTAAAAAAATTCTTTTTTTTTGGAAGTCTATCTTTGTGCTGTAGTCTTTGCAGAACTAACTGCATTTATACAGAAAATTTGGGGAAACTCCACTGCATTTTGACCTTGAAGCAGATGTCCTGAATGAGCGAAAATTTAGTAATTTCCCTTGTCCCTTGAGAAACATAATGAAAAACTGAAGGCAAAAATTTGCCACTTTCTGAGGTACATGTGTAAAATTTCACATAGCAAAGATGACAAAATAAGATATCTTAACTTCTTTTCTACTGTTGTTCTTCATCAGCTGTGAAACAATAACAATCACACTCTTGCTCTAATTCTCCCACTCCAGTAAAATCCATCTGTAAAACTGATGGGGATGACTGAGCAGAAACAACAGGCAGCCAGTCCTTTTCAGCAGGAGGGAATCATTATAAATATGAATCGCACGAACTAATATAAGCAAAAAGACTACCTTGCTCCAGGATTTAACTCAGCCTCCTCTACGTAGTGTCAGAGTCCTCTCTTTCAGCTGCAGCCCTTCAAGAAATCTTTCTCTTTGTGAGTGGTGGAGTAGGTTGTGCCTTTGCCTCCTGCCATGCGGTGCCAGACAACCCTAACATTCAGTCAGCAAAGGCACAGGCTTGAATGAATTGTGTTGGAAAAGCTGATTGGAAAAATCTTTTTTTGCCTGTTTAATTCATTTGTGTTCTGTGTTCAAATGTGAAGCAGAAAATTCATGATCTGTATTTAAGCTATTAGTGATGTGGTTAGGCCATAATTAAGTGTAAGTCATCACTTTATTTTTTATTTTTCTTCTGTTTTCCTGCTGACCTATGTCATCTTTTCCCTCTGTAACCCAAGCATATCTGGTAGCTTTCCCCAGTGGCCCTGGCCTGCAGTGGCATCAGGGGCTGCCTCTGCTCCAGCAGCATCCATCGCAGGGCTCCAGTGGGAGGTCTCACAGGAGCCCCTGCCATCAGGCTGTTCCCTACTCCTTAGCTCAGCACATAATCAAATGGTGCATAGCCACACACTGACTGCGTGCCACATATTTCCTCCTGCCATGTCACTACTCATTAGTGTCTGGAACCTCTGCCGCTGGCTTCTGCAAATGAATGCAAGGGTCCTAGGTGAGTTAAAATAAATAAAACCTCTTGCTGGCCTGCGAATGGACTATTGCCTGCCACCTAAGGAGGGAAGGAATCCGTCATTACCTCAGGCAGAGAAGAGGGGCTACAGTTACTCACCTGAAGTAGCCTACTTATTGTCCTATCCCTGGGCTGAGTCAAATCATACATATGTTCACCAGATGGTGGATTCCCATAGTTATTATTCTACAGGCTACAAGAACATGAGGAACACAAGGAAATCCTCAGCCTGAGTCTTGATATCTTTGCCCTCAAATCTACTCACATGTTAATTGAAATACATTAGCACAGTGGTACCTAAAAATTTGAAATATGCTATCCCAGTAATAATCATGTATTATTAGTCTTCTTGCCAAACATTTATTTATTCTACCTGAGTATCTCAGAGAGGACAAAATCACTCCTAAATGAAATACACTAGATCACTGATAGTTAGGGCTGCCTCACCAAAATATGGAGTCAACAAAAAACTTTTCCCTTCAGCTATCACTCCACACCTGATCAATCCATAGATCCTTGACACATTTTTCAATTTTAAATGGTACTTTTAACAGACAGTGTTAAGCTTATCTCAAATTACAAATTTAAGAAAAAGTAACAAAGTCTCTAGCTTTAAGATGAAACGTGTTTATGACACTGTGGTCATATGATGCTGGACCTGACAGAGTTTTGTGTCTTCACTACTGACCTTGAAAACTCAGCCACAGCAAATCTGTGGAGGACACTGTGAGCAGTGGGCATAGCCCAGGCAGTAGAGCCTTAGTTCAGCTAAACTGAGGGCCTGAGAGACTGGACTAAAAGAAACCTCAAAACCTTCAACAAGGGCAAATGCAAGGTTCTGGGGTGAAGCAAGGTTGTGTCAGCATGAGCTGGAAACCTACTGGATGCATAACATCCCTGGGAATATGGTGAAAGCCAACTGTACGCACTAATTGTAAATAATACAAACTGTACCCATGACTATAATGTTGTGTGGCTAGTAGATGGATTTAGAGTATTATCCCCCTCTACCTGGCACAGGTTGGGTATTACCTGAAATACTGGGTCCAGTTTCAGGTTGCCCTTGTGCAAGAAGAATACTGAGAAATTAGAGATGATCCAGTGCGGGACTCCCAGGAAGCAAAGGGCTGTTGTGCTTGAACTAAGAGGAGAGGCTGAGGTGGCTGGACTTGACCAGGCCAGCAAAAGAGGGGAAGCCAGAGGCATCCTACAACTGGGGAGAGACAAGAGGGGAGAGCCAAACTCTTCTTAGTGATGGCAGATGGTTAAAGTGTGGACATTTGGTTGAAATTTTTGCCACTACGATGGTATCACGGTGATGGTCCTGGTTATCTACAGAGGATGGGCACTTTCCAATCACAGAGGTTTTTGAAACTTGGCTTGTTCCGGGGTTGCTGGTATGTCTGCTTGGGCCAGGAAGTTGGACTAAGTGACTGCCAGAGATCCATCCCTGTGACTCTGGCTGTTTTTTAAGTTACAGCTATTTAACCTGTTTGAGAATATTTCTCCTACTATCCTGTGAGAGTAGCCTTGCGTAAAGCTGTGGTTTCTGCTTCATATGCTCAAGCGTCCTCATACAGACAAACAAACGTAAGAACTTTTGTCATAACAAAGCTAAGGGGGAAGCTGATCTGCAAACATACAGCATTGTCTGAAAAAATCTAATCTATGGAGGAAGTATACAAAGTCACAATTTTTGCCCTGTGGATACCAGATATTTCATTTCTTTCTCTTGAATGTTGTAGTTCACATGAGTGTCAGCATTATCATACTTGTTTCCTTTAGGAAGCTTGCTACCTGGCTTTGTCATTCTTACAAACAAGAAGATCTCTCCATGCTAACACTTTGCTATTTGAATATGGAGTTAAATTGTTGAAAGATTTAACGCTGCTGTGAAGAATGCTAGAAAGTTGTTTAAAATCATGGGAGTGTTCCTCGCTGAAGCACATTAAAAGTTCTCACTGAGCGATTAAAAGGAGTCAAAAACCCCAAAAAGTTGTTCAGTTTATTCCATAGTTATGGCTCAAACACTGGAACTTTTATCATTTCCAGTTGCAGATATTTTGCTTTTGGAAGTTGAGTACAATTTTAAAGCTGTCTGATGTTTTCTTTTGCTGTGCCAACTGTTGAAAAGCAGTCTGGTCTCGTAAACATGCCAGTACGAATGAAAGAGTGCTATAGTGTTAGTCTCATGGGATCTCACAGTAAAAGGGATGGAAAACTATCCTTGAAATTCAGCAATCAGGAAACGTGCAACCACATGGAATTTTGTATCTCCGACTACTTGCAGTGATTTTACTATAGCTTTAAGTTTTGATGCAGAGATATTAAAACCATCTTGTACAGGTGTGAAAATACCTCACTTTCCTGGAAGGTAATAAATATCATGTTAATCAGTGGTCAGTCTCTTTGTGATATGGCAGAGCCACACTGTTATGACAAATGGCTTTAAACAAGTTCAGCACTATAATTACAGAAAAGGTTACATTGTTCTACAATTATCATTTTAATCAATCTTGCAGGATAATCATCCTGCCGAAAAATCTGTTTCTCAATACCAATTTCATTATCTAGGTGATTCTCATCACTAATCATTAGAGTGTGATTCACTATATTCTTAACAACTCCTGTTTTAACTTTAAATGGGTGATTAGACTCAATATACAGGATATTACCTGCACTATAGTCTTTATAATACATTCTCCTTCTCAACTGTCAGGCCATCTCTCCACTAATAAATGTATAAAAGCAGTTCTTATTAACATCCTTTTCCATAGTAAATCATATTCAAATGAACATTACTAATTAAAGAGGAGGGAGAACAGTTCTTTCCCTGACGCGCCATCCTTCCAAACATTGCATGGGAAGGCACAGGGCAAAACCAGGAAACTCCAGGCTGTCCTGTAGGGTGGACATAGCTGAAGTGAGAAGTGTGAAGGTCATAGTTACTCTTGGCCTTTGAGCTTGCACAGGGTCCTTAGATCTTCCAGCATAAAAGCAAGTAAGGTTTTTTATAGATATAGGACTACATTTTCTTCTGTTGTGAGGGCTGGAAAAATATTAAGGTTTGGCAGAAGTCTGTGTTTGGGATTTGAGGCTTCTGGGGACTCTTGTTGCATGCATTACTCACACAAATCATTCAGCCTCTGGCTTTGTTTTGGACACCTGTAAAACATCAGCCATATTTTTTGACCTCTTGGCTAATAAGAGCTTCAATATTTGTATTAAATGAGAGTAAGGAATTTATGTTAGTAGTTTAAATTTTTGAAGATCACCTTTGCATTTTGCATTTAATACTGAGGTCTGTAGCATCATAGCGTGCCAAATAAATGCTGCCTAGGCTAAACTTGGGCATCTGCTTCCGATGGACCCCACCTAGCGATGCAGAAAGGGATTGCAACTTTCTACTTAAAAACAACTAGTTGCTTGGGAAGATAGGACTTCTGACAGTATATTTAAATTTGCATATACACAGCAGAAAAAAAAATTATGGCATAGTTTTTGGTGGTTTTCCTTTTTTTTCTTTTTCTTTGTTCAAGTGCTTGAGGTGCTTCCCTAAGAAAAGTAACCAGAGAGTGTTTGATTACACTGCTTAATTGTGAAGTTCAAATTTCCTTGTAAACTCTCCAGTTCTGGCTGTTTAACAGAGACAGGATTCAGTCCTATCCAGAGCCTGTTTAACTCTGACCGTGACAAGGTCCCTGTTGTGAGGGTAAACTGACTTTGGAGATGATTGCTTCTTGACATTTTGCCTGCCACTTTTGTGTGTAGATTTATGTACTATACATTTTCATTGAGCATTTAACCCTGAATCTTTATGTGAGCCTGCCATAAACCACATGCCTATCATCCAGGAAATGCTTGGCAACACTTTTCCTAGATGGTAGTCATTTAAATGTGAAGATGAATTAATTGTGCTGAATTTCTAATATCCTGGGAAATAATTTCTGTCAGCTGTAAAAAGAGATTTAATTAATCTGTAATTTTTAAGTAATAATTTTTTTATTCATTCAAAATAATTCGTTACTGTGTTTAGGTATTTTTTTTTTCTTTCCCTCTTTGTTTTTGGTACTATCACGGTGATCTATAGAATGGAAATGTGAAAAATAATCATCAGAAATGGTTTAATCAAATAAGTCTTATTGATGTTGATTGGCTGAAGCTTTTCTAATATACTTACTACCTGTGAGAACAATGAGTGTATGTTTTCATTTAAAGCTGGACTCTGCCCAGTTACTACTAAAACAGACAAAGGTTTGTGGAGAGAGAAAAAAAACGCTCTGTCACAATGACTTATACAAGCTTAAGCAGCAGACTTCCTAAACCAAGACTTATCACTTCAGGGTTATTTCCATGTGACCTGTGGAGGATGCCCATGAATAGCGGGAGAAGACATGCCGTTTTCTCTGCTGTAGGGCTGAGCCTCTCAGTGCAAGACTAGAAGGCAGTCCTGGGTGTTGTGAAGTAATCATTAAGTTACACGCTTGTCATTTCTTGTACATTCACTCAGAACTAATGCACATCACTTTTTCCAATTATAATCATTCCGCCATTTAACAAGCACAAAAGGCCTTAGATTCCAATTTGCCACTGATGCTTCACTCTCACTTGCTTATTTCTTGGCATTTAGGTCAGGCTAGGTTGTGCACGGCTCCAATAATGGGGTATATTCACCCTTCATACAGCAAATGTACAAATGATGATGGCTACAACAGCTGGTCTCACAATGTGGGAAAAGATCATTTCCACTGGTATGGTAATTTCTCTATTCATAGTTTTTCTTCCAGTTATTGTAAATACGTTTTATTTTGGGGGTTTCTTATTGCTGAAGCCAGACAGAAGGCACACGATGATATAGCAAATACTGTCCTCACCACACTTCCTTGCTGGCTAAATCAAAGTTTCTCTAGCAAGCATGTCACACTTCATTTAGCTTCTCAAATCTTTCCACAGCTGAAAACAAACAAAAAGCCCCCAAACAAAACGTGAAGCTGAAAAAAATCCCACAAAAACAAACCACCAAATCACAGCTGCTGAAATCTCTAGTCTTTAATCTTAGTTAGCCTCTCACTAATGACAAGTAACTGTAATGTGGGATCAACCAAGGCGACGTGTTAATAAACAAACTTTGGCTACACAGTAGCCAAGAATTAGAGGAGTCTAGCACAGCATGCAAAATACATTTTCTCTTCTTTCTACTGAAAATCACCTACTTCTGCTCGATTGCTTTACAAATTCTGAGCTCACATCCGCTTATCTTTGTGAGAGCATTTGGTAGGAAAGGGAAACAAGGGTGTTTTCACTCCTTTTGTTCTGCTGCAGTCCTACCCTTGCCTCCCATGTGCTCAAGCATCAGAGGAGTCCAGGTCTGCTGTTGGTGAAACAGCCAGTCCTGGCCCAGTGATGAACCAGGGCTCACAGCTGCTATTTGGGGGGAGTAAGCCTGCCTGCCTTCCCAGTCACAAATTTTAGAGAGTCTAAGAGGAACAGTGCAGGCTGCCTTGAGATTCTTGAAGGTACATTGCTGCTGCCAGACCACCACTGCCTAATGCCAGGTGAACACGTATGGCCCCTTTTTTGACATGTATAAAAAGAGTAATTTCATTTATCACTTATTCTCTCATTAGTGATTTCCAGGAATAAACAACACAAAATGAGTAACAGTGCCTAAATGGAACTGAGGGACACTCGCAGCAGAAACGTATGGATACTGCCTCTGCTCTTGTACACAGCAGAGGATGGACCAGTTTCATGATCATTCACATTTTCATAAAGTCAGAATAAGGTGGTTCAACTTTTGCCTGTAGTGTCAGCTGTGGCATTGGAACTGCTGCGGTTGCTCAGTGCACTTGGGGTCCCCCTGCGATGGATCCCCTGGGTACAGCCTGATCTGAGATCTGACTCCACTGGCTGCAGGGTACAAACCAATTTGGCAGAATACTGAATTCTTAGATTTTTATTTATTTATTTATTTATTTTTATCACAGATGGATGATGGAAAAGTGATTCTAGCCCACCAAAGTGTTAGGCTCTTTCCATGTCTACTCGACTGTTTTTCACTGAATCGTTAATGCCCTGTGTTAGTTATCACCACAAGGCTCCTCTAAAACTCCAGATGCAATTGAATTCTGCTTGTATTCCATCCTTTGACATAAGACTGTGAGCCTGTGGTTGTATGTTGGTATCAAAAGAAGAGATTCTCTCCGGACCTTCTGGCTGCATGGATTTAGGACAAATAACGTAGAGTCAGCAGAGCTAAATTTAGGGCAATGGTGCATTTGAAAACCATGCACTGTTTGATGTTCATACACTGTCAAGTCTCAAGTCTCAGGCTTCTCTGCCTTGATCTTTTAATCTCTAAATGGAATAAGTGACATTTACTCAATGTGTCTGGGGAAGTATTTAAATTTTTAAGTGCTTTGAATTAAAAAAAATAAAAATAAAAAATTTAATAATGATGATACTTTCTAATTCAGTAACATACCACAAAGAAATGCTGCAGTTTCCAATCTAGTAGATAATCTAGCTCCTTTTAAAACATACTACCTCTTGTTTAGAACTCAAGGTAATATGCAATTTATTGGGATTCTGAGAAATTTTCTGCTTAGAATTTTGGGAAACAAGTCAAAAAAAGTATTTCTTTTAGCTTCTTGTATAGATTCTTAGTTCAGTATAGATGAATACTATCACAGTAATAATGAGGTAGTGATACAATTACTATATAAATTAGCATGTATTTATCAATTTAGAATTTATGGATTCATTATGTTCTACTTATAGGATGGGGGTGAACTGCATAACCGAAGTTGGATTGCAGGAAACCCTTTGTCTAGATCTGTAGAGGCTCAGGGATTTCTTGATAAAAGATTTGTGACTGAATTCCTCAAATGCCAAATTCTTATTGGGGCTGCTTTAGAAGCTTTCAAAACTCTCTGGAATTTTTCATTTCTAGGTAGTCTCCAAATTTAGAAAAAAAAATAATTTAAACACTTTTTTCTAAATTCAAATTTATATCATGGATATAGGATTAGAGGATTATTACTATTTAATCCCACGTTAAATGGATTCACTAACTTGAAAAATTTTTCTTGGATCTGGAATAGGAATACTTTATATAGCTTGACAACAAGAAATAAACCTTCCCAGAGTAAAGTTCTTCCACTGAAGATGCTCTCTAATAATTACATAACCTACTGCTAATGCAACACTTCTGATAATGAGGAAATTGCCAATACTGCTTGCTAAATTAATGTTTGCTGTTGAATTATACCAATTGCATGTGTTCAAAAATCCTTTTACCAAAAAAATTTTGTAAATTAATATATTTGAGGATTTTTTTTTATTGCTTTTGAATTATCTGACTACATTCAAGTCAAATTTGTGAGGACGGAAAACTTTTAAATCAAGGATGTTATTTCTTGTATGGGGTGGGGTGTAAATATGCAGTCTCAGCTCAGCTAGCTGGATGTATCAGATTTTATTACAGAAACCATAATAGATTTGTGATAACTGGCAACATTTAAAATATGTACGTTTTTCTGCACAGAGACATTATTCAATAGTTGGTATTCTTTTCATTGGCTGAGTAGTGACTGCTGTGCATTGTTCTACATAACAATGATGAGCGTTTTCATGAAGTGTGCTAGTTACTGTTTTGGGGCTGTTTTTACAAAAAAAAAAGGAAATATGATATTTTCTTTCATTCTTTAAAACTAAATCTAGCATTGTCTCTTTAAATATTAGAATTTAAAAAGAACCAAATTAATTTTTTTGTATAGTTAAGTGAAATTGCAATGATTTTTTTTTCCCAATATAACTAAAAAATTTCTGTGACTGCTATTCTGGAATGAGTATTTATAGAAAGGAGAATGTGCTGCTTGAGAACTGCATAACTCAGATGCACAAGACATTCTCCTCTGAAACAACCTCTATCAAATTTCTATTCTCCCAATGTCTTATTGAGGGAAGTCTCTTTAATGAAGTTGTTGCTCTACTAAGGAAGATGTTTAAATACTAAATATACTTTAAAATAGATAATGTATTTTTCAGATTCATTTAGTATTTCTCGTATTATTTTATGTCCTGTTCCACAATACCCTTTCTCAATTTGCTTTCTCAGAGCTTGGAATCTCTGAAAAAAAAATGGATAAGCTAGACGGTGCACAAACTTTTCTCTCAAACTTAATTTTAAGATATAATTGAATTGTTATCCACACAGTATTTTCCTCTCTGATTGCAAGAAAAACCAGTCTGTCTCTGTAGATAATAAATGATGGAGATGCAAACTCTGTAATGGAATTTCACATATACCTCACGCAGTCTGAAAGACGAGAATCCTCTAGATAATACGTGATTGCTTCACATGCAGTGCTAGATGCTCCCCTAAGCTTTGCCCACCACTAAGTACAGGACCACGAGTGTCATTTTTTTCTGAATTGCCAATAAAATCTGTTTGAATCCACCCAGTGAATTATGCTAAGACATCTTAAGGAAATACAGTGAAAATGTGGTGACCTTCCCTTCCTTTCCTTTCCCTTCCCTTCCCTTCCCTTCCCTTCCCTTCCCTTCCCTTCCCTTCCCTTCCCTTCCCTTCCCTTCCCTTCCCTTCCCTTCCCTTCCCTTCCCTTCCCTTCCCTTCCCTTCCCTTCCCTTCCCTTCCCTTCCCTTCCCTTCCCTTCCCTTCCCTTCCCTTCCCTTCCCTTCCCTTCCCTTCCCTTCCCTTCCCTTCCCTTCCCTTCCCTTCCCTTCCCTTCCCTTCCCTTCCCTTCCCTTCCCCCTTTTTTTGATGCAAATTTCTGAAGCTTTTGTGGTATGTACATTGTGAAATTAGTTATTGTTTTGCTGTCAATATTTATATTTTCATACTTTGAATATTCATTTGCATTAAAAAAAAAACAACTTCCTAAATTTTGGTTGTAAATGAGGGGAAAACAGGAAGCAGATAAGATCACAATTACTTCTATAGCATAGGTGAAATTAAATCCCTACTTATTTTAGTATTTCTCTTTTTATTATTCTTGTAATGAGGAAACCTAGTAACCAGATTATGTGCTAAGTTTTCTCAGAAAACCTGGTCATAATATCACACAAATTAGTAAGAACAACTTCAATTTTTCCAGTGAAAATTATCTTCAGTTCAAGAACCAGAATTTGTCCCATAAATAACTTCTATACATTAAAGATATAAAATAACATATTACAGTATATATTTATTCAATTAAAAAGTTATAAATAGAGAATCTGGTCAAGAGATCATGGATACTATTATTAAGAAAATATCTATGAGATATTTCGTTATGATAAGGGTTAGAACCTTGGTCTTTGGTGTTGTGACAACACCTTTGTGCAACACCGTTCTGTCAGATGCGAATGCACCATGGACTCTGAAGACAAAAACGCCTCATGCTTTCTTACCAACTCCACATTTCTCTGAGGTTTTTCTTTGGAGCTTTCCCATCATGTACTGACTTGGTCTGATGCAACTCTTCTAGTGAGTGAGTTAACTATGAATGACAAAAAATACTTTTATCTAAGGCATGTTAGATAAAATTAGATCACAGGCATATTTTGTCTCTAACATCTCTTAGCAGTTAGTAATGAACAAATTGATTCAGATAAATATCTCTATCCTTAATATTTATATGGGCTTAAACAAGAACATGAATTTTGAAAAGTCTGACAAATCTTTAAAACATTCATGCATTTCCAGCAGGGAGTCAAGAATCAACATATAATATAATAATTAAAATAATGTAATATCACATCTTTGCCAAAACCACTTATGTAAAGGGAATTGTTTTCTTGCAAAATGGCTAAATTAGAATTCTAATCCTTCAGATGCACAGAGGAGCAATTTTTCACATGCTTACTAATCCCATTGGATCTGGTCAAACTACTCATGTGCATGTTCTTGGTGTTCCCAAAGAATCTGGAAGTTTTTACATTTTCTGGTTACTGCCTGATACTTTCTCACAAATAGTGCTTGTACTGCTTTGGTTTAGTCAGTATCTTTTTGTCTTTCTGTTAGATTTTCTAGTCAGATTCACCAAACAGTGCCAGAATTATTACACAAAAAGTAATAAATACTGTTATTTTGCCATCTCCCTTATCTTCTCTGTATATATGTACACACCAGCTTAGGCCTTTGTCCACATGTTTTTAAACAGCTGCTTTAAACTTGACTAAGGAGAAGCAGAAGTGAGATAATGCCATAGTGCTCTCAGTCTTCATGTAAATCTTGACCAGTTACAGTGTGGTGCTGGTGGGCTCCTTTATTGGTCAGCACTAATAATGGACAAAACTTTGCCTAGCCTTTAGGACACGTAAAATGCTATTTTAGTGTTTCAGAATCTAAAATATTCAGTCCTCCTTCAAACTCTTCCTCTTCTGATTGTTCAGTTTCCAAGAGCTTTCTGGCAGAGGCAATTTCTCCTAGTAGTGTTTTGTAGTTTTGTCCCTTCTGACATCCCAGCTGGGGAGCTTTCAGGAAATCATATAGCACTGGCAAGTATGCTTTTGCCTCCTCCTATGTTCTTTCCTGTCAAAGTTTGTTTTGAGTGAAGTAGAGGCAGAACACAATCCTTTTTCAGAGTGTGTTAGGGAAACACAGAGGCAAGAATACCTCTGCAAACCCCATGGAGTTGATGTTGCCATCAGAAGTGAGAAAGAATCTTTCCTGAAGGAAAGACAGGGAGGCAGGGCCCATGAGAAGCTCTTTTATTACAGACACTCTCTGGGATTGAGTCTTTAAACAGCCAGTCAACTAGATTCTCCACTAAACCTTCAAATCTGGAAAGCTCTTCTTACCATTTGCTGAGATGCCACTTTCTTGGATGAATGCCTATAGCCATATGGCATTGAATTAACATAGATTTTCACTGAATTAACACGGATTTTCAAATTTCATATGTTCTGATATCAGCACTGTTAGCAAAGTGGAAAGTGCAAATGTTTAACATATAAACTCCTTAAAGGATTTATAAATTTCAGCAATGAATGCTGATTCTTAAACAAAACAATCAGCTATTGTTTGGTTCCATCGCTGTAGTTTCCCTAATGTGTCTGCTGTCACCGAATAGAAGGAAATCATCTCTGTTGCTGTGCTTTGTATTTATATCAGAAAATCATAGAAAAACTCAGGCTGGGGGAGACCTCAGGAGGTCCTCTTGTCCAACCTCCTGCTCAAAGGGGAAGCAACAATGGCTGTGGGGCTTCTTCCAGGAACAGAGATTCCATGCCTTCTCTGGGAACCCTGTTCTAGGTCACCCTTGATTCTCATTCTCCCGCATCGCCCTCAGTGAGGAGCTGGCTCTGTATGCGCAGTACAGGCCGCTGGCACAGAGCCTCTGCTGTGAGGTGCCCCCAAAGCCACCTCCTCCCCAGGCTGAATAAGCCCCGGACCTTCAGCCTCTCATTACAGACCAAGTGCCCTACCTCCTGACCTGTCTCGGTGGCCTCCGCTGGACTCCCCCAGGTTGGCTGACATCTTTTGGCACTGGAGAGCTGAAGCTGGGTGCACTGTTCAGGTGTGCCCTGATGAGTTCTGAGGGGCAATCACTGTCTTGACCCAGTGGCTGAGCTCCTGATGGTAGTAGCCCAGGGTGCTGCTTGCCTAGGAGAAGCAAAGGCATAACTTCAGCTCCCCAGAACTGCTCAGGTTCCTTTTTGACAGTGTTTCAGAGCCCCAGTTTAGCCAAGTGATTTATTTGAGTGAAATAGCTGGATATTTGAAAGAATCTATTGATGCAAGTGGAAATCTTTACTATGAGCTTCTGTGGATTTAAAACTCACCTTTAATCTATTTTTACTATGAGTTTTTATTTATGATAATTGACCATCTATTTGTGCGGGCTGACAGATATATCTCATTATTTTTTAAAAAAAGGTACTTTTCTTAAATGTATAATATTCCATCAGGCTACCCTAGATGTATCATGTGATCAAATATGGCCTTTACACCTTTTGATGCAATGTATGTTTGTTCTGCATTGTGATATCAGTCTAAAGACGTCACTTCCCTTGAGGAGCAAGCAATTATCTGTAGGTAACTCATATTTTATTGCTACCTATGACAAGAATCCAGCGGCAAATCTCTGGTCACTGGAACATGATCTTGTATTTCCTAACAAATTGTGCCTCTGTGCTGCACTGTGCCTTAACAGTTTTAAATAAGATCCTGACATCCGTGTCATTGTGCTGCATTGTATCTTCACGGGAAATTATTTTTTTATTAATTTAAACGCACAATTTTTCATCAAATGACAAGCATACATTAGGGCTTTCCATTTTAACCAAGGTACTAAAGGCTATTTCAATTTGACTACAGCAGTTTTCTGCCAAATGGCTACTCTAAGTTATATTGTGCACATTACCCACCAGAAAGCACAGAGTTGATGAGAGTGCACTGTCAACTACACCACACATCGATATGGAGGTTATTTGATTTGAAATTGGATTCTAGCCTTTCTTGATCTGTTGTATAAATGGAGAAGCATGTGTTGAGGAAATTCGCACAAAGTTTATGAAGAATGTAACATACCTTTTTTTCTTTTTTTTTTTTAAATTTATTCTTGGAGTTTGTTTTTTGCTTTGTTAAGATTTCAGTTCTAGGTCTAATCTCTCTGATAAATATTCAGAGATAAAGCATAAGATTTTCTACAAGGAAAGAAAACTTGCAGAAAAAAATTCATTGCATGGATTTCTGCTCTGATATTAGTCAGTTGTAGGTTGCACACTTTTGTCACAGGATGTCTTTTTGACCCTTCTTTAAACATTTAAGACTTAGTTCAGTAGTTCATCCAGTATGATGAGATATGTTTCTTAAGTACAGTGCCTTCAAAAGTACTCTAAATATATAATATTCTCTGAGAGATATGTCAGTCATTGTCAAGATAAAAATAGTTTAAATGCTAAGTTCCTTGTAAACTGTGTCCTTGTCTTAGGGGCCTGTTCAGAGACTTAGTGTATGTGTGACACTTAAAAATACTTGAAAAATAAATGGAGGTATATGATTTCATTACAGGGCAGATGGAAGTGTAGATATTATGATTCTGCTGGGGTGGGGAAGAACTTGCTGTGCAACTTGCATGCATATCGCCAGCATGTGCATGGCCCTAAGGGCAGCACACGGAACTTCACAGAAAACATATTAAATGGGCATGAGGGAAACATACTTTGACCTACATAAAAGAGCCTTTGTGTAGATCTCATGAGCAAAAGTTCGTATTTTCAAACAGATAAAGATGTGCAGTTTCTTTGGAATCAAAGGTAGATTGGCAATACTTTTCAGGAAATGGCAAAATCATTGTAAGTGTGTTTGGTATTCATTGCAAAACATTTATCATTGTGAAAGGTTTTGGCATCAAGGAGGCTGTAAGATGTGATCCCACATGAATCCCATTGTAATTTAGCATTAATTGATGTTCATCTGTCGTAAAGTGCTGCTACTGAGTTAAAAGGAAGCAGAATGGAGAAGGAGAACACAGTGCCCTGACAAGTCCTTTGCAGCCTGATCGTGTGATAGATTCAGAGGTAACTGTAAAGTGATTAGCTCAAGTCTGTGGGTTTGCCAACGAATGAGAAGCATTATATTGGGGGGGTGTCTTGCAAAACTTGGCATCTGGGGTGAAACTAGCTGTATCATTCAGAGCATTTATGAAGCTCTTTTGTGAGTACCACATCCATCTTTTGAGAATGAGATGAAATTTGGCTTTTGGAAAGCATTCTGAACAAAAGGGGTGTTCTGAAATGTACCAAGTAATATGTTCTGAACCTGAAATACCATGCCTTCATTTGGAGGATCAGAAGGATAGTTCTCACCAATAGAAAGCACCTCCTGGGTTTGTTAAGAACAACAGAAACACTTTAATATTGTAAAATGGAATATTTTGCTGTTTAGTGCTGTGTATTGTAAAATTTTTGTTTTGCAAGAAAATCAGAGGCAGTGAGACATGAATAAGATTTTTTATATACAAACATCTTCCACCTGTCTATGATTCAAGAAATTTCAGTCTCTACTGTGCTGCTGTATTAAAATGCATTCATCGGATATGTTAGAAATAGCAGGAATTACACTTCAGTTTTATCTAAAATGTTTTCCTGCTGTGCATTGTTTAGCTGTGATGGCTGAATTTTTTGTATCCTTCACAAAATTGAAACTTTCAAGTTAGCTTGCATGCTAATGAGATGGAAATAATTCTTGAGTGGGGAAGCTTGTTAGAAGATTTCTCACAACAACATAAAATAATATGCAATTTTCACTCATGTATTTCACTTACTCTGCTAACTATTGAGAATTTTTCACTGTTGAGTTTTTTTCTTGATTTTCACATATGTGTTTAAAAAATTCATGCACTTCCCTCTAAGTACCCTGCCTCTTATTATAATAATTTTATAGCAGTAGCACGCATAGGCCATGGACTCTTTGAGTTAAGCACTTTACAAACATATAACAAAGACAGTCACTGCACTGGAAAACCTACTGTGTAAGTCTACAGTTTACACTTGTACACAAAGGATGGATAAAACAGGGATAATATATGGGAACAATGAAACAGTGCTCACCATTATGAAGAACAGTGGTCAAGGCAATGTAGCTGCTTATCGTCAGGCACTATGGCAGGAGAGTTGTAGGATGGGGATGTGGAGGGGGACTGGTGGCTCTGGGAAAATCCCATGGAGCCTCCCCTCCCCCTTTTTCTTGCTTTAGGTTGTTTTTACACTGTTTTAGTATCTATCTGGAGCACAAGCTATACAAGAACTGAGTTCTGGTTAAACAGCCGTCCTGCAGCACGGTTATACTTTGACCCAAGGCACAGTGGCAGCTAGGTTTTCACCCTAGCTTGAGAACAGCCCCTCAGAAGAAGTGGGTGCCTTGCACTTTGCATTACCTACTGCTGGCTAGTGCAATAATTTAGTAAAGGGAGACACATTTGCAAGTAGGGCAAGAGATGAGTGGTGGTTGCAGCAAAAGCATCCCCTGCTCCAGCTCTGGATTTGGTTCCAGAATGTGTCCAGTCTAGGACAGTCAGCTCTGTGACAGAAGCTGTGACCAATATCTCCCATGTTGTGATCTTGCCTTTTTCATTACAGTGTCATGTATTATATGGCAGTGGGCAATTCAGTGCAGGAGATGAGACTTCAGTGAACTATAATGCACACAAAAAAAGTGTGACAAATTGCAATGACAAGGTTGCATTTGTACTACGAGGTACAGTCGGTTGTGATATGATGTAGTGGAATGAAATAATCCTTTCTTGGACAATGCTGGCTGTGGTATGTTACGTGCTGCCAAGAGCTAGGGTTACAAATACAGCTCGCCATCAGAAAACTATTTCACAGAGAATCAGAACAGCCCCTCTCTAATGAATGTATATGTTGTAATAAGATAATAGTTAATAATGCTGCTGTTGCATCAGGAGTCTGTAAATTCATCTTCATTGCATTTTGGATCTGAAAAGATTAGAAATCTATTCCCATGTTCATTTTATACTGCCAAAAGGCTGCCAAAGAACCTCAGTGCCATGAAGCGGGCATGCTGTCTGGTTTGTAAGACATGAATATGCATTATTATCTGGCTTTTGCTGCTTGAGCTATAACCTGCTCAAATAATTTATTGTTGTATTGTCCCAGAGCTTGCTATGAAGATGTAAGTTCCTGTATTACCTTGCATCTGGGTATTTACAAAACTAAAAGAAGTTCATGTCAGAATTGAACTTTGCTATGTGAGTAGTGTACGTTCAAACATGGCAAGTATTTCTGAAGATAAAATGATTTTTAGTTTACGTGCTTTTGTCTTATTACCAAGATTTTAAGGAGCTCCACAGTTACTTACGGGTGTAGCATGGTATTGGGAAATTTCCCATCAGTCTCTCTCTCTATCTTTTTTTTTTCTTTCACCTTTTCCCTTTTCTCTTCTCCTTTTCCTCTTTATGGGATGGAGCTTTGTGTGAAGAGTTAAAAATGCCATGCTTATGTTTAAAAAAATAGTAGGCAGAAGGAATATTTCTTCAAAATTCTTCCATTATTACAAAATGTCTGTTTCAGTCTTGACTGCTATTTAAAATTACGTACATGCCTGAAAACAAAACAAAACAAAAAACTCACAAAGAAAGCAATCTTTCCTTCTCTTTTACTGAATTGTGTTCAAAACCTGTCTTGGATTCAGTGGAGAAATATGCAAAAGGTACTTATATACATTAGATTATTTCTTTGAAGGTTTTTCTCTCCCTAACCAGCCTTCTTTGTTGACGAAACAATGAAGTCTTTAGATATAAATATGGTGATTATGTTTTTTATTCCTGAAGAAGCTGAAGGGAACTCAAGTGACACATTACTGGTCGTTTTCTAGACAGAGCAGCTCACTGAATGTCCTCTGATTTGCAAGAGAATGCAGATAAAAACAGAAATAGATTTTTTTTCTGTGTTATAAAGGCTTCTTATTTCATTTTATAACATCCAAATTCTATATTAGATAACTTAAACATAAGATATATCTAAATACACACATCTTTTATATGGATGTATAATAATAAAGAAGAAAGGACCCAGGCATGCCCCCAAAATGAAATTTAAATCAGGTAAATTCAACAGAAAGGAAATATTGTCAATAGAACATCTACCTAAACCATCCTTCTGAGGATTAAAATATCACCATAACATTTACAAGGAAAATCTGAGACGACCTTGAAGCTAGTATGATCCCAGTCTTCCCTGCCCTCTCTCCTCCCTTCCATCCCCCCATGTTGCTGGGTTCTCCTCTCCCTGTGAAGGGTCAGTAGGTTTCTCTCTCCCTTTTTTTAAACACAGCTGTAATTTTTTTTGTTTGTTTTTGAAACTGGTTTTAAAGAAGACATTTCCTTGGTGCAATTGCAATTTTTAACAACAACTGCTAAACTCTTTATAGCAGATCTCCACTGGCGTAGAACTAAAATCTGGAAGTAATCAGCAACCACTGAACATCAAAAATTCTTCAAAAAACATTTAAACACAGCTGGAGTCTGCTGGTAGTTGGTATAGGATTCAGGTACCTAATCCCTTGAGGTTAGTTGCCATCCCCCATCTTCCTTGTCTTATATGTGGAACTAAAAAGCCCCAGGGTGTTGATGGTTGTAAAGAAACTGCAGCATCTGACACCTGCTGGGAGCAATAAATAAAGAGCTCTGCTGCCCGTGTCAGCCTATGCTTCCTCCTGCCTGCTGCACTGCTGCTGGTGCTGGGTGCAGGAAGGAGAGGGGAGCACTACCTGTTTAGCCATGTAAACAAATCTGATAAGTAACAGAAATCACTGCTGAAAAGCCAGCAGTTTTTGACACATGTGCTTGACCTGTAATACAAGCAAGTCTGCTTAAGAAGTAAACAAAATTGTAACTTCACTTCAAAGAAATATAGTTGTAATTATCTTAGAGATTACATGGCTCTGAGAGTGCTTCTGTATCCTGCTTCATTCACTTTGCAGCATTTTTTCCCCCTTTTTTGGATTGTTTCTGATTTCCATGCAATAGGTGGTTAGCCTGCATAATCTCTCTGGTTTGGATTATCTCATCTGTTCATACAGTTCATGAGTAACAAATTAAGGACATCCATCATTTTGCTCTGAAACAAACTTGTGTTTTTACTATATAAAGAAACAAGCAAAAAAGCCTCCCTCTCAACACCACTACTAAACATGTTTTCTCTCTCACCTCCTATACATGCAAACAGTGCTATGTGTCTAGGTGAACCGAGAGACTGGTAGCGTGGCTGGGAATTGGCAGCATGAGGAGTGAGCTTGGTTCCCTTGCACCCAGTCTGCGAGGATGCTCAAGTGCTGTAGATGGGCTTGGGCTGCTGAAGGAAAGGAGGGGACTGCTTTTCAGTGGTCTCCTGTAGCCCACGCTGAGACTCTTAGCTGTATTTATTCTAGAGGGGTCCTTTAAGGAGGAGAAGTGGTGAGAAAGCATGCTACTGTGGGGATAAAACTTTAGAATTTAAATATTGGTACAGATATCTGTCAAAATATAGTTACAGTCAATTAGATGCAGCAAAAAGAATTCTATTCTTTACCCTGGCCCCTTCTGACCTCAGTAATCATTTTTCTCATCTGTTTAGGACATATGTAATTAAAGTGGTTTTGTTTGTTTGTTTGTTTGTTTGTTTTTTCCACAAAAAAAAAAGGTAGCCCTGCATATGTTGCAGTCAAATTTTAAAATTTGTGGGTAAATCTGCAAACTGTGGGGTTAAATGGTTTTGAGTCCTCTTGATGACTTGTTGTGATGATCCTTTGTCCAAGAGTAAATTTTACTAGTAGACAATAATGCTGAAGAATTGCACTTTGAGAAACGAATCCTTCCTTACATCCTTCCTTCCTTCCTTCCTTCCGACTCATACATCTGGCTTACATCTGTATATTGTATTTAAGCATTACAAGCCTATAAAACTTCCAGAACAGTGTAAAATCCTATCAGTGCTGTAGACAAGAATTGTCATTGAGTCAAGAATGTGGAAAACCAAAAGAAAGAAATTAGTCATCAATGAAATTATCCTTATTCACACTCTTATCACTTCATAGGGCCATACAGTGTTAGATGGATTGATTAATTATTGTAGAAAGTCAAACTGACTGTTGGCGTGGAGCAGTAAATTTTATGTCCTTGATTTTCAGGAAAATAGAAAATGTACTGCATAATTTTAGACTAAAGAAACTGGGGTGGTTTTTTGCCCAAGTTGCAAGTTAAAAGACATAAAATCTGTTTATGTTAATTTATATTAATTTGTTAAACACCACAAAATTTGTGATCATGACTGCCTCAAATTTATGTTGGTTCTAATCTCCATTTCCATGAAGAGGAAGAGCGTATGATTTTCTGTGGACTGCAGTCCAATTTCAGTGTAGTACCTTTGAAGTATGATGTGTATGAACAGTCGAGAAAATTAAACCTTTTCCACTACTCACCAATATAGGCAGTATCATAGGCTATTATGTCAGAAATAATTTAAAATCATTTAACTTTTAAAATAGTCCACAGAAATCATCCTAAAATGCAATTATATGGCTTTAAAATTTCAATATGATTATGTTTTATTATTTACATTTCAGTAGCTGAGACTATTTTCTGTTCCTTCCTACATGATATTTGCTTAAAGTAATTATACCAACTGAGAACAGTGGCAGATTGAAATTAAATGTTTGGATTAAATATTTTGTCAGCAAACATGCAGCAACTGCTTTACTACTGCTTCTCTTCTTCTCTGCATACTGATTACAAGAAGATTAGCTTTTATCTTGGCATGATTTTAAATTGCCTAGATAAATGTTATTTGATATTGCAGCTTAAAAAAATCTAGAAAGAATCTGGATCTAAATAATAAGGGACATACAATAAGAAAATGAAAGAAAGATATGACAGGTTTATCTGTCATAGTGCCTTGCCCTATCCTCAAACAGGCTATTTTTATTGTATTTCCAATTAGTCTGGGTTGCAGTTAGGACCAAAGTATGATTAACTGAAGGCTTCCACATTGCTGATGATCTAAATATATAAACTTCTCATGGGTCTTTTCAGATGAACTAGAATTCAGGACACCTACTACCTTCTAATCTTGAAACATAGGAAAACATTTTGGTTCTGCACTAATAATGAAAAAGTCTGTTATCTCCTATCTAACAGGAATTCTCATTAACCTTAACAAGACTTTCATGTGTAGATAAGCAAATATAATACGACTTCTCAACAATGGAAGTTTCCATGTAGAAACTTAGAATGAAAACTTCAAACTGATACATCATAGTTTTATTCCTCTTTTCAGCTATGTTTCACATCGCCAAGCCATAGTGCTCACTCGTGTACCCAAGGCTCATTGCATTTTCCTCCCTCCATGGACGTTGCAGGGGCGGCTGTGCTGCCTGAGGGAGGGAGGAAAATACTCTGTGGGGTTCCTGAACTAGAGTTCGAACCTCACATTGCTGCTTTTTCCTTCAACATGGGCCTATTGCTCCTGCTATGGGAGAGGAGGAAGGTTTCCAGCTATGACCAGTGCTCCCCTAAATCTTGTCCCACTTGTTTGCGTGGTTAGGTCACCCTAGGTGCTTCCATTTCTCTGCTATGTCAAGTCTTACAGGTGGGTCGAACCCACCTCAATCTACAGGTGTTTCTCCAAAAATACTACCTACAATAGTGAGAGAACATTATTTCTAGAAGACTTTTCTATAACTGAGCTTCAATTTTAAAATATTCACATTCGTAAATATATTCTGCCTTTTCTCCTTTTCTCCTTTGCCTTCTCTATAGATACAAGGAAGGAAATGCTCATACTGGAAGTAGTACTGTGTATGGCTGTATATTCTTTTATGCTTCCTTCTGTAAAATGCCTTCCCTTCTGGTTGGGTCCTTGGCAAGCTCTTGCTCTTGTGTATTTCTGCCTCAGGAACAGATACCGAGATAGTAACAGTTTTTCCTCTTCTTGAGGATAAGGGAGGTGGATATAACATTCTGAGTCTTTTCAAGAAAAGGCAGTTTTTACAAGGTAACAGAAGATGATTTCTCTCTGAGGGACCATGTTACCCCAGAGACTCATCCTATCTCATTTCACCGTATGTTGTGCCAACTTCTGGAGTATCTCAGCACACGATTTTCTCCCTGTTCTGTGAGGCATTTAAGTTCAATGTATTCTGTACATAGAAAAGGAGCATGTTCTCCTTCCAAGCCATTTGTTGATACTATTTTACTTCTCAAGAAGGATAGAAGGTCTCTAGAATACTTTGTGTGTGCATTTAATGGTCTTTGGATATAGACTGTACAACATACTGCTAATATATAATTACTAAACAAGTTAGAAAGATGGCATGATATTGGAAAGGTTGATGGAAAAATCTTAGTAAACAGATGTATTGTTAAGGCTTCTCTAGGGCAAGTTTGAGTAGTGAAGTTTGGAAAACCATTAGCACAGCTGCACCAGCGTATGTTGGTGCAATCTGTCTTTAAATATTCTGCTGGCAACAGTGTGAGTAATACAGCAGCAGAAACGCACTTGACCACATGCGGTCATTTCTATTCTCATTTTAATTGCCTTTTAAGGAGCACTAAGGAATTCCAAATAATTCTAGTGTGCTTCATCAGCCAGCTGTGAAATACACTATTGCAGCTACATAAAAATAAAGACTTAAAAATAATAAGTGTGTGTGCAGGCAGCTTGTTTTCTCACCCGAGGATGTTAAAGGCACTTACGTGTCATGGATGTAACAGAGCATTTGGAAAAGCAGACCCAATTCATACTGGGCACATGGCATGTGATTTCCTATTGAGCTATAAAGAGGAAAATAGCATAATCAAATGCAAAAACTTTTCAGAGCTGCCAGCTAGCACAAAGCTGCTTTTGGGAAAATAAACTGCACTATTTACAAATTGTGATATCATCAGGAGCTATTTATATAGCAAAAATAATTTACACTCCAATTACGTATTTGTAGATAGTCCAGCCAGAAATGGCCACTTGTGTCATCCAGCCTGACCCCTAAACTAGAAATGAGGCTAAAGCTGGCTTTTTAATTATGAAATATACTTTCCTTGGTGATGACCACTTTTTTTTTATTATTATTATTATTATGGCATTGAAAACATCTCTGGTTTCAATAGCCAAGCACATTTCAAGAGGATCAAAAAAATAAAGTTATTAATATGTAAAGGGTTTTTTTAGCAATTAATCATAGGCTCATAGGAGATGCTAGATCATCACCTCTATATCTTGCCAGAAGAGTAATTTTTTCAGAGTTTTTTTTCAGTCAGATTTAATTTGTGGTAAGCCATTGGGTGTGTACTACTTTACTTGGAAATTGATCTGCACTGTATCATTCATGTGGAATTTTCTCCTTTTAGCTTTCTTCAATTATTCATAATTATGTAGATTCATAAATTAGATTAAGCTGCTAGATTTATTTTCTCTGTATATAACCTGCTACCTAGATTTGATAGGTAGAGATTTCTATTTGTTTGGGTAAGCCATGAAGGGGTAACTGTTATAAGCTCTTTAATTTAAATCTACAAGGCAAGATATCCTGAATTTTGAGACATCACTTGCAAAGAACATTTTTTTAAGAATTCAAACAGCTCTTCCGACCCGATGCAAATTATCAAGGATAATTGGTTGGTAAAAAAAACAGTACCAGGGAGCAAGAGGGCACCAGGTATTTCCCAGTGCTTAGTAGCACCTGTAGTGAAAGGTCACTCATCTGCCTGAACATTATTTGATCTTTTCTTGTTAAAGGATTGAGATAACTGTTAAAGATTAGACTAAGAAGTGTATTTATCTATTTGTTTAAATCACACATTCAATAGTGACTTGTGTGATAAAGAGTTTTACTGGAGTCTCTGAACAGACTTTGAGCTTTCCCTGTCTGTACAGCTTGCACAAACAACAGGTAAAAGCAATTAAATGTGCTGTGGAAAGATTAATTGATTTTCTCACAGACATAGAAAGAATATTCTTGTCATGAGAATGATGATGATGTTAGCTATATTTGCAAAGCCTGGGAACTTGGGCAGCCATAGTATCTAAAAGAAAACACAATAATTAAAAAGATGTTCTGGGCATTAAAAAAATGCTATATTAGTTAAGAGAATTTCCCTCTATATTGTTTAAAATCATTTTCCATATGTGACATATACATCATTGAGAGCTGCCTGGTGAAAGTTACTTTCATTTCAGCACTCCTGTTCACTGAAAAAAGTTTTGAATTGAACAGAAGCTTTTCAATTTCTCTTGCTAATCGACGTGGAAATCACTGGCTGCATTGAAAAAAAAAAATCTTAGGAGGAAAGAAAGAGAATATTCATATATTTTTGGTTGCTAGTGAAATCTTCAGCTATCATTTGTGCATGTTTATTCCAACACTGAACTTAGAGGAAGCAGTCAAGGCATGTCAGAGTTGCAAGAGAAACGTGCATGTCAGAGCGGGCAGCTCGTTAAGAAACATATGTGCAGTGTGTAATGAGTACAGCTCATATAGTAATACAGCATCAGGGGTAATATGTTAGAATTCAGGAATAAGACAGAAGCTTTGCTCTTCAGTCTACCCTTCCTCTCAATGCTGGATAAGAAACAGTGCAGATACGATGCCTTCCAGGATGGTTGAATTTTGCAGGTGATCTGAGCAGCAGAGCTTTGGTATCGAAGCAGTATTGCTACCTCAGAGTGAAAAGAATGCTAATAATAGATAGCTATATCCTACTTTGTAAAGTGCTTTTCACCCTGAATTGTCATGAAGACTGAATGACAAAGCTTCTGAAGTCATCTAGACTATTCTCTATCATTGCTGAATTGTTTCTTTCTAGGTGTCAGCTTTTCACTGTTAAAAGTCTTAGCAAATGAGGTACTTCCCACTTCTGCTGAAGAGACGAGACAGAGCTCAGGTAATATAAAGATTGCCCTGAGCTCAACTAGTGGTTCTTTGGTCAGTTGAACTTGTTGCAAGATCTTCCCTAGTTTTTCTCTCTCACTTCAGATCTCTTGACTCTTGAAAAAATCTTCTCATTTAGCATCACTTAGAAGCTCTCCAGTCCATGGCTTTGATTATAGTACCATGAGTGACTTGACCTATTATGATCTGCAAATGACCAAATTATTTCTACAGAAAGATACCAACGTGACCTTATCTGTAGCTATGAATTCTCTACCCAACATCCTACATTTTCAGCGAGTCCCACAATTAGGACGGGTAGATGTAATTTCACTGTTTTCCTAAGACTGTACTGAGATGGGAACTCAGTCCAGTGCTGATGAAGTTAATGGACTTGCTCTCTGGGCCCCCTAGAGTGCTCTTCATTTTACTTGTTGCCAACAATGACCTTTTTATAATCACAATCACATCTGCTAGAAGAGTGAGTTGTGAGTTTTCATTCTTGAACTGCCTTTCACTGTATTCCACAGGGACATAGCAGTCCTGCATCTTTATCCCAAATTGTTACTCAGAGCTGAGGACCACCTCGATAAGACTGTCCATCTTCTCAGGCTATTGTGTCCTCTGTAATACGTTACACTCCATGCCATGGTAAGACAGGTGTTTAAGGTCTCTGTTTTATTAAGACAAAAAAGTGAAGATGTCTGGATTTTTAGAGCCTTCAAGGAGCAGAAGGATCATATTTTCTAGCTATTATCAATTACCTGGATTAAGATATATTTTAGGATCTGTTTTATGTTAATTGACAGTACCTTGAGTACCTAAGACAGTTTAGCAGGATTGCAGAATGATCCTATATTAAAGCTGTGTGATGTCCTCCCCTAGGGCTCTATGAATATAGCTTAGAAAGTAGCAGACTTTCAAAAATGTTTACTAAAATATCTCAAAATATTTTAAATGGAAATCTCTGGCTTTTCCTTTCCTTTCCTTTCCTTTCCTTTCCTTTCCTTTCCTTTCCTTTCCTTTCCTTTCCTTTCCTTTCCTTTCCTTTCCTTTCCTTTCCTTTCCTTTCCTTTCCTTTCCTTTCCTTTCCTTTCCTTTCCTTTCCTTTCCTTTCCTTTCCTTTCCTTTCCTTTCCTTTCCTTTCCTTTCCTTTCCTTTCCTTTCCTTTCCTTTCCTTTCCTTTCCTTTCCTTTCCTTTCCTTTCCTTTCCTTTCCTTTCCTTTCCTTTCCTTTCCTTTCCTTTCCTTTCCTTTCCTTTCCTTTTTTCTTTTCCTTTGGAAAGTTTTTGCTGCGTGATACATGATTTTGATAGGGGAAACTGAAAAATAACTGTCATCCTTTTAGTCTAATCATCTGCTAGGACTCTGAATAGAGCCCTCAAGATAGCTGGACACCGTATAGTCCTGTCTCCAAGTCCAAAAGGCACAGACACAGTGCCAGCAGGCAGGACTTCTAGGAAGTTCCTGATGCTTAATAGTTATGGAGAGCTTGTCCAAACTGTGAGAGGTTGGGAAGATATTTGGCAAAGGTTACAGTTAATATTTTAAAGAAGTCAGTCACGATGGTATTGTTTTGTTTTGTTATTTATTTATTTATTTTGGTTTGATTCCGCCCCCATGCACACACACATTTAGGCATATTTTGTCTTTTCTCTTTTAAAAATGGAAAACAGTTACACGGTTACTTTTGCTATGCCGGTCATAAATGCTTCTACCATGAGGAGAGGGGTGCATTTTCTGTTCTTTGTAGACAACAGTGATACTGTCTCACTAGTGCCAATATTTTATGCTTGTAGTCCTTCTGTTATAATTAATTCTACATTAAAAGATTAATAAGATAGTGGAAAATGGTGGCCAATTTTTCCAGCTGAAACTAAGGAGGGAATATAGATGGACAGAATGTAATTAAAGAGGCTGGAATTTGGCCAAGATGCTGGCATTGTTATTTTTGCTCTTGCAAAAGTACCATGGGATCTTTAATGGCCCTGAGTGGCCTCAGTTGTATGTCTCTTTTGAAAGATGGATGCTGGTGATCCTCTACTGCCTCTTGAATGCACTGCCTAATGCCTGCCTGGCTGAGAGCTGAGAATAAGAGCAGGATGAAGAGATTCATTAAACAGTGAAAGATCAAACTGAGTGAATGGTGAAACTGAGGACCCCTGCCTTCTCTAGGAAGTGTCTTGTTGCTGCCTTGAGGAACTGGTGGTCTGATCCACAACTCATTGAAATCAATGAAAAGAATCTAATTGATTTCAAAGGATTTTGGCTCAAGCCCTGAGTTCCATTTTATCTTCCTCTTAGTTCTCTTGCAAGGATTAAAGTAACCAGGAAGTCTTGCATCTGAATACGTCTTCCCAAAACATAAAATGAAATTGTCTCTATCTGTTCAAAGAGATTTTCTGTAAGAGCTGCTGCTCTAGGTCAGGAGAAAAGGGTCTGGGCAGGTTGCTGGCCTGGAGTACAGCTCCACTTGGGTTGTGGAATGAGTCAGTCCAGCACATATGGCCTTCCAGAATTCAGTTACATATATCTATGGGGTTTTTCTTTTCAATCTGAGTTTACAGGAGCTGTATACCAAAGATGGACTTGTTTACACGAGCTGTATACCAAGGATGGACTTTGGGTTTACCTCGTTTTTCTGTAGCCGTTCATGAAGAGGTAATGCATCAGAGCAGATAAACCTCACATATCTCTCATGTTGCGATGAGCTGTGTTGTAGGGGTGGTTCATAAATGTATTTTTCAAACTAGTCTCATACTTCCACCTTCTATTTGGAATTAATTTAAAGTACTTTTACATCTAGGTAATCAAAATGTCTTCTGCTACGTTACCTGGCAATTTCCATTATATGCACTGTTTTCAGACAAATAACTTAAAAATTAGCTTATACAAGCATTCATTTTTTGGTCTGAAATTTACTTGTGTTATCTCTGGAATATTACAAGAGTAATGGTGTGACTTCAAATATGGCTAAATTACAAAATAAAGTTGCTTATTTGATATTTGTGAGAATATTTTGCACAAAAACTGGAACATATTCTATTGATGTGAGAATACCAACATCTATGCATGATTTGAATGTCTGTTGAGCTGCACAGCTAGCATTTGGGATCCCCAAATATCTATCTAAATAATGCTGAACCATGCTGATATGTGAAACGTAAAAGAAATTCTACATTTGAGTACCACAAATAGCCCTGGAACCATGTGTAGAGTGTGTCATATATATAGGTAGTCAACTTTGCTAAAGCTACACTTGCAAGTGTTGAAATAGGGTAGGAAACTGTCTCCACCACAATCCTACTGCTTTGTTTTTCCCCTAGAAAAAAAGAGTAAAACTTTTAAAAATCAAATATTTTACCTTATGTTTCAGTGTCTTTTCAATGGGTCTTTCCCTTATTTAATGTGTTCTCTCTTTCATTAACAGCAGAATAGAGTTAACAGTGTATGGTTTAGTGGGGGCCTCTTTTACAAGGCCTCTTTTATGTAAAAATTATTTTAACAATGTAACAATCTAGGGCTTTTGCTTTTGCCTCTGCTTGTGTGCAGCTTTCCTCTTGTTTTGGTATTTTAGTGAGTGCAAAGAAATGACCCTTGAAGTTATAGTGTCGGGCTGGTAATGAACTGACATCCAGGGGAAAAAACATAAACCTTTTCTTTCATTCTCCCATCTTGTTGTGTTTTTTTTTTTCTTTTTTTTTTTTTCCTTCCCTGTAATTAGACTTGCCACCATCAGGGACTGTCTTAGTTATTAACAGTATCTTGCTCACCTTTGCAGTGGGACAGAAACAGCTAAGCGAAAACATCCCCCTCAGTACCAGCAGTACCAGTCTGGGAGGTGGACGGAAACTGGCATTCACATTATACTGCCTTTTTTTTTTTTTTTTTCCCTATATTAACCTTTCACTCCTTAGGACCATCACCTTTTTTGTGTGTAATCTCTGTTTATTTATTTGTTTATTTATTTATTTTTGTGATTTTTCCAAAGTCATGAAATTTGAATACAGGCTTGCCATCTAAGATTTTGTTTCAGACAAAGGGCTGTGGTTCTAACCACCACTGTTCTATATAAAGATGTAAAATACAATCTCAAGATGCTTTTCTTCCTCTAAAAGTTTCCAGCTATCATATCACTTTGGTGTGGGCAATGACATCACTATGAAGCTTGAAAAGAAAGCGCTGACGTTATTCATGCTTCTGCCAGAGTTGCAACTGTATTGTTACCTCTCCAAGTAATTTATTGTCCTAGAGAACCATGAATTGTTGCTGCAGTAAAATGTGAAGAAATGTTTTTCAAGGTAAAAGGGACCAGTATGTTATTACTACCACAAAGCTATCGTGGTTTTACCAAAATATCTTGAGTCTAACAGTTGCGACTGTTAGAGCTACAATTGTTAAATAGCTCAGCTTCTCCTTTGTCCTTTGTTTCCAACACCCCAGTCATTCACCACTTGATCTAAAGGAGAACCTCTGTAAGATAGCAGTAGTAGTAAATCACAGATTTGATGATATTGGTAACGACACTGACCAACCTTAAACAAGTCAAAAATTGTTTACTCCATTTGCAGTTTTAGCACACTAATCTCACTATGTGTGAAAAGAATCACATTCTCACACATCTCTTACACCTGCAAGCTATGCATGATCAGCATCAAGACCAATGTTCTTGTCTGGTATCACATAGATTTGCCAAAAGCTAGTCAGTAAGTTAGGCCTTTGTTAGAGCTCGGTGCTGTCCCCTTGCCTATTGGGCATTGTGAGTAAAGCAAGCTGTCAGTCTGATGTGTTTACAGATAGATGGATCAGGAGTAGAAGCAATTATTTTAAATGTGACCTGACCACTGCGGAGCTGGAGAGATTTTGCACATTTATAAATGACCATCTTCATCAGACATCCCACCAAGGATGTATTACCAAGCCAGTTGCCTGAAAGCCTTTTGTGGTAAATCAAAGAATTAGAGTTGATATTATTTAGACCTTTCTTTGCCAGTGCATGGAGCTTTCACTGTTTCGAGAAAGCTCACATACTCTTGCTTGGAAAACCCCAAAAGCAAATATACCCCATGGTCTTCACATATTGTTCTTCTGCTCATAGGAGGACATACTAACAGCACAGAAAGAACCAGGACAGATATTATATATATACTTCTCAACTGAAACCTTTTATCTTTATTCTCTAATATTTCCGATAATGATACCGTCATGTTTCTATCACCTTTTTCAGTGTTGTTTTTTCTTTCTAACAAATCATTTCCCTCTGTAAGCCATTATCTAAAACAAAGTTTACACTTCTGATTTGCACACGGGGATGCTATTTAATGTCTGGTATTCTTCATGACCATCTCTTCACTTTATCTCATTTTAGAATAACGATAAAAGGAGCTTCGGTCCCCTGCTGTTCACTATGCCCTTCTCTGAATTTGCTTTCCCCAGCCTTTTAAAAAAACAAACTCCAAAACCCTGTTTGAAACAAAGCATGCTTAATCCTTGGATCTGCCAGAAACATGTGCATTAATGGATACTGTAGATGTGCAAAAGTGTCCATATTCCATTTATACTACGGCTGTAGGTAGCCAGGGTAAAATTTAGCCCCACACACAATTTGGACTAAACACAGAGCTCTTCAGTGTAAAGTACAACTATGAAGTCCTGAAAGCAGGTTTTTAAGCACCTGCTCTGTTGATATCCTCCCAGATCACTTCTTGGCCAGCTGTACATATCCTAAGTTAGGATTTGAGTAAGTTCCCTTTACTGGAAGTTACCACAGGATGATTTAAACCATTTACTGCCTTTTAGCACTGCTCTAGTGGTATAGAGACAAGGTAACCATGTAGGAGGGAGAGAGGAAGGACGTAGGCTGGTTCATCCCTACAATCTGTGTTTTTACCCTTACAGTTCATTTTATTTTATTTTATTTTTATTGTATTTATTTTACTTTGTGGGTTTTATTAAGACATGATTAATTTTTCTTCTGAAGAGACTGGCTATTTTGTCACCTCATCTTTGTCCAAATTTACATGAAATATTTGGAGGGTAATCGTGACACTTCCTAGAGACATCAGGTACAGGTTCTTTGGTGCAAGAGTGTGCTACCGCTGGTCATATATCAAAGGCTGAGTCTGGTCACCTTGTGCATCATAGGGCAACATGCACATTTATTGGTCCTTAGTATTTGTCAGGTAGCTGGGCTTTGACTATAGGACAGAATTATGTCTCCTTCCCACCTTCTCCTCCTTCTGAAGTGATATTTGTAAATTATGAACCATATAATATCTCCCAGAAACTGAGATCATGGTAGCTTAAGATGTGATGGCAAAAGAAATTTTCAGTCAATGCTACTGTATACACACCAGTCACTCATGGTCTCGTGTCTCCTGCATCTCAGAAACAGGGAGGACATGGCTTGAGAACCTTTCATACTATTCTAGCTTTATTTTCCTTTCCTTCCTCTGCAATCCTTATAAGAGGGGAAAAAAAAAAAAAAAGAAAAAAAAAAGAGGGTGAGAAGAAAATAAGGTTAGGAAGGAAAAGGAAGGAAGAGGAAAGCTCTGTCTTTTGGAGAGATCTTGATACCAGTCTTCTTTGGCAACAGCACCTTTCTACAGGTTCACACCGTGAAATCACTGCTTGTCTGCACCCTTCTGCTGATTAAAAAAAAATAAAACTTTCCTTCAGTTCCGCAGCCTCCTCTGCCATTTCTGTGCATGTCGGTAGAAGTGATGCTCCTTTATACCCTGCTCCCTCATGGACTGTGGCAAATCAGGGGGCTCTCTTCTAAGGCAGTTCTGGGAAGTGAGATGAGATGAACAGAGATAACTCAAAAGTTTTAAAGAGCTAACGGGCAGCAGTTAAATAACAGAATGGTTTCTAGAGGAATGTGGAATGCATGTCCTCTGAGGTATGAATAAAAAAAATTAGGAATATTTAGCCATTTTTTTGCCAAGGCAGGTGGTGTCAGTTTTTTATCTTGAGTAATATATTTTTTTTTTTGAGAGAACATGGAAGATTTCATTGTCATGGCCAGTACTACATTAAGAAATTGAAAGAGGAGTGGACTAGCTGACCTAACGGTTTTGTTCTATTTCTAACGACTGTTGATGTACTCAGTCCCTGCCCTTTTGTTTTTCAGATATCTTACTGGGGCCAAATTAATCCACTGTAAGCCTCTAGTGCACATTAATTTAGGTTAAGATGTTTAGTTTGTTAGTGCTAAGCTATGCCTAAAATTCTAAAGTATATGTCTGAGGTGGCATAATTTATTTATTTTTTTGGTATTTGAAATTTTTGCACCAAAATAACACTTATTTTCTGTAATTTATGTGTGCATAGTATTCTTAAGTCTAATATATAGGTCATTGCCTATCCAGGAGGACTTTGGCATACTTTTGTAGATATCATTGTCTTGGCATGTATCCCAGTTCTCTTCTCCCAATCTTTTTGACTTGTCTCACCCTGAGGAATGCATACTGAGGTATCAATACTCGTCTGAGTGTCTTCAGAAAAGAGAGAGTGACTTCATAAGAGTAAAGTAAAAATATACAAAATATGCTATTTTTACACCAAATACATTTGCCGTCCAGTCTCTCCCATCTAAACCTGGTGGGTTTTAAAATTGAGAAATTTCACATATTTTAACCTGTACCATAAAATAGTGTTCAGGAAAATAGAACTGAAAAGGTGCTGGGTGCTGTTTAGTGACCAGAGAAGATGACCTGGAAGCATGACTTTTGGATTGTGTTCTTGTTCCACTAATTTTTAATCTCTCTGGACTTGGTTTATGTCTTTAAGCATGTATACCAAATTATGCTTACCTACATAGATCTTATGAAACTTGGTGAATGCAATTATGACAAGTAATTTACCTATATTTTACTAGCAGTTGTAACTCAGCACCAGGAGAAACAGCTAAAACTCTGTATTTATCTTATTTGGTTGTTTTTTACTGTATTTTTTCAGAATTTAATTGCTTACTCCCTTTTCCCAGTCTTGATCCTATCTCTGCACCTCCTTGTGACTGAAACTCTGTCTTTCTCTCTTTCAAGCCACTCACTTTATAAATTTCCCCTTAAGCCCTTCCTTTTCTATTTAGCTTATGATTGACTCCCTTTGAAAAGCATTTTGTGCTATTGTGTGTTAACTTAAATTGTATTTTACGTAAAAGGTACAGGATAAAATAAAGGGAAGGGTGGGAGGTGATGCATTAGTGTGTGGGCTGAAAGATGGAACAAAGGGTTATTTTTTAATTCATGCTGAAAATAGAAAATAAGATACTTGCTACACTTCTGTGCATGTCAACAAAACTGTGACTTTACTCACAGAATAAAAAGTATGAAAACTCTCTTTAAAACTACTGTGGTATGATAAGTTAAGAATCTAACCATGTCATTTGCTGATAAAAATAATCCTAGGCTTCTTTTTAAACACTTGTTATAATGTTGGACAATGTGAGCAAAAGAAAATAATTTACATTATGAAGAAATCCTGTAAATATATCCACTGAATTGCAATGTGTAGCTCCAGCAGGATATTGCTAAGAGAGATTTTAAAACATTTATTGGAGGCATATATTACAGTATATCATTTACTGGCTGGAAGCCATGCAATATGTGTCTTAACAAAAAAAAAAAAGACAAAAAAGAAAAAAAAAGAAAAAAATTACCTTGTAATATGAGCCCCTCAAAGGCATAATTATATAATAAAGTTCTTATTGGGAAAACTGGAAGAAGGCCAAGCCTTGTCCAAATATAGTGAATGTCAGAGCCAAATTTATTATCCTTAGCTATTAACAGGAGAAGGCAGGTTTTGTTTACCAAGCCTAATTCTCTCCTAATTACAGCCACTATAAAATAATTACTATCCATGGGATAACAACAGAAGACAGAGTGACTAACAGAAGAAACTGCAGGGGTTAGAAAACAGAGTGCAATTCTGTGTCATTTTGAACAGCTTGTGTACTGCCATGAACAAATTAACGGACTTCATTAAGGAATTATGTTTTAAGAGCAGCTTTGCAGTGAAGCAGTAAAGCAATTAATGCATCCTTTTTGGTCCTAGATCTGAGCTCTCGTGCAGATTTAGAGAGCAACCTTTTTTATTATTTTTATTTTTTATTTTTGATGTATCAGGTATAATAGGATGCAGCTGCATTACTGAACAAAATCAGTAATGACTGCATGGAAAAGACTTTATTTTGGACAAATGATATGCAGTCTCCACTGACTTAAAATGTTTTATTGAGTGCATTCATACTAACCTAATCTTAATTGAATAAAAACCAGAGAGCTCAAACTATGCCGTGAAATAATTTACATATTCAAATATTTTTTTTCCATTACATTTTGGATAAAAACTTGTAGTACTAAATAAATGCATATATAACATCTATGTTTGTATTTGAGCAAGGAAAGTAGTTTCTAGCAAAATTGTCAATATTTTATTGCTGCTCTCTGTACAAATCAGAATAGCGTACTTCTCAGTTGAAATCCAATACTTCATTAAATTCACAACGTTTCCATTCTCACTTTGCCTAGCCTCTTCCATCTTGTCATACTACCCCAGAGGTACACAACAGACCTAGGGCTAGGTTTTTTGCACAATTAGAGTGTATGTATCAAAATCAGCCTGTACACAACATATTCACAGTGTAAAAGGTTAGAGTTCAAGCTGTCTTCTCTCTGTAGAGGACACTTCACCCTATAGCAGGGCAAACTCCCTTATTTTAGTGACTTAGTGGGAACTGGCAAACTCAACACACTTGGGAGTCTGTTTTAGATACTAGTTTTAATAGGCCTCCAGGTGGCCGCATGAAAGCTAAAGGATTATTATAGTAGCCCCCAGCAGTGCCATTATAGATAAAGGTATATTCCAGTTTCCTTTACAAACTCCTTTTCTGAGGGTTTTATAACACCATCATAAAAATTCTCTTAGCACCAGAAGTCAATGTAAAGTTCTCAGCCCACACAATATGTTTTATTTTAGAAAGCATGTATATCAGTATAGTCTCTGTTTATCCTGTATACATAGCAGTAATTAAGATTACTTTTAAAGGGTACTTTCTGTCACAATTTTTAAAAAGTTAATCATGAAAGTGAAATTTAAATGTGCAGACCCTCTGTTGGGGTGCATCAGCTCACTGTATTTTGAGATCAGCCAAGTGACTCATTTATATCCACTGAGCATCCTCTCCACCAGCTATTAACCTGATGGTAAGAGCAAGAAGAGTAGAAACTAAAGCGAAGGCATGAAACTACTAAAGTTATGGGAGTAATATTGGATACTTAATGTGAACATCATGGTAACATCTAAAAGAGCTGGGACACAAAACTGAATCATTTTTTATACAGGTCTGCAAATTTTGAAACTGTCAGAAATCTGTGTTTTGGATCAAATCCTTGCCAGTTAACACATTGGCAGTAGAGATGCTCTTGAAGCTGTGGCAGAGGTAATTTTCATGGCCATGTTTGTATGGTTCTCTGGCTTTGCCTTCGTTTCCAAGGGTTCTAACATCAGTCGCATTAAATGATTAGAGAAGGATTTTTGCACATTTCAAACAAAACTTCAAAATTTAATTTTATAAAACACGTCCCCACAGGATTTTTTTGAAACAACAAGGGAAAATGCTGCAAAATACTGCAACCAGCTTCTTTCTGTATATGACCATAAAACCAAACCCAGGCTGTTTTTTTTTTGTTTGTTTGTTTGTTTGTTTGTTTTTTGTTTTTTTTTCACTGGCTTAACCAGACAATTTTTCATAGTTTGCCAAATTCTGAGCAATTTTCTGAACAGGAAACAAGGAACATGGACAGTAAGCCTAAGTAAATAATAAAGACACTCCCAGACATGGAGTCCCTAACTGACTTATTTCCCTGGTTTTCACACTGTTTTTCTGATACTAAAACAGAAGGTGACTAATTATAATGTGTTATCTTTTCTCCACTCACCACATCCTTTCAGGTTACACTTCAAAGTCCTCAGCACAAAGACCAGTACATTGGCACTGTAGGGCAGGAATTGTGATTGTTAGATATTGTGTCAGTAAGACTACTTATTTATGAAGCCAAATTATGAATTGATATGGTCTGTCATAATGGCTCTGCCATGTCGACATTTGCATACGAACTGTTCCATTACACTATGGTACCATGTCAAGCACAGTTTTTCAGGAGTCTAGAATCACTGCTAAATTTTAGCCATTTATCTTCAATTGCATTAAAACTGAAAGGATAACATTTTTGCAGCATATTAAATTATGCTTGTAAGTAATACAAACAGAAATTAGGACATTGAGCATGGAAGCATTTGCCATTTTCTATGTTCCCGATGGAACATGCAAAATATCTTTCTTTGTTTGCAAAAGATGAGTATACTTCAAAAAAAAAAAATTAGGGATATTTTAACTTTGCTGCAAGGTATTGCATTTACACATTATTCTATCAGGTAAAATTAAAAGCTCTACAAAGACCTACAGCTTAAATATTATAATAAAATACAACACTTACAAATTAAATTATATCTAATTTGACTTTAGATATGTGTCCCATATCTTCTTAATGGTTTCCTGAAGACTTCTGAGTTGGTAAGTAGTACATTTGAATGGGATACATGTCTTCAGATATTGCAGAAAATTCAAGTGTGAGATGTCACGTACTGTAGCAAATTTGCTACAATACCTAGGCACAAAAGGGTGAGTTAAGGATGGACTGTCAGCATGAAGGTCATGACCTGCAATGGAAGTAATGTACAGATCTAGAGCACTAATGAGGGAAACAATGACTTCCACAATAATGATGCGCAATGCTGTATAACATCCCATGTATTCCTGTATAGCCTGTAAATGTCACAGGCCTCAACTAGAAATCAGAATTTCCTTGCTTTTGATGGCTTGTCTTCAGATGTTTGGTGTGTTTTGTACCTGCAGCTATTGCTATATTTTATGTATAAGCCATTCCAGAAAGCTATCATCGCACTGATGCAACGTCATGAGCATTACTCAGACAGAGAAGTAGTTGGTGATTTTGCATAAGATTCAGAGGTAAAAAAAAAAAAAAAAAAAAATAATAAAAAATAATAATCCAAAGCTCTAATTCTAGAAGTGATATTAACTTTATTTTACTTGTGCTCTGGTAAGGTTTTCATATGTGCTTTGGCAAGATGTTCTTCATTGTTATCTGAGCCAAATCTCTGTGTGTGTTTATGTTCTCAATTTTATAGTGGTTTCAGCATAGTCCGTTACAAGGAACGTACTTCTCTCCAATCCCCACTGTTGTAATATGTGATTATCTTTAGCACAGTTAAAGATACCTTAGTTTCCAGGCTACTTACGTTGTTCTTGATTGCAGACAGAAAAGATCAATGATTTGAAATGTCACAAACACAGAAACAATATTTTTCCAATTCCTGTATTCATTTTGCTCTACACTGGAGCAGAACTTAGAAGCGTTGTCCTGAAAAAAGTTGGCATTCATTGTGAACTGTATCTATACTTGTAGTTCTCTAAGAGACATTTCAGAGAGTGCTCTAGTTTCTTGAGGAAACTTCACTTCCAACTACTGCTTACGAGCTAAGTTGAACAGACCTTTATCTAAAAAGCCTTGGCAGGTAACAATATGTCCAAATAGTCTCAGGTCTCCAGCAAAGTTTCTGGAGATTCAAGATGTATTCCTGTTCTATATTGCTATGATTTATTTAAAGAACATAAAATCAGAATCATGCAGAAGAGCTGCAAAAGTCTGTCGGTAAAAGCATCAACTTTGCTATCGCTTGAGAGCTACAACCTCCAAGAAGCAGGCACCATTGTGTCAGAGTACAATTGACAGTCTGTTAAGGGATACTAAAAAACCAGTCTGGAAATAGAAATGGAACTAACTTTCAGCTTTATCAAGTGTGATGCTTCAAGGTCAGAATGAAATTCAGTGATGGGGCAGCACAAAGATGCTTGCACGGCAGGTGCCCTGGTCAATCTATAAACTCAGAGGCCATCGGTCTCTGCTTGTGCCAGCCTGCATTTTAATCAGAAGGAAAAATATGTGGTACAGTTAAGCATGCTTAGTGGTTTCCAATCAAGCAAGTCCCTAAACCAGAATAGCAAAAATGCTTCAAGGGAGTTTTAAGGCACAAAAGGGATATATGAAATATTGACTGAACAAGTATTGCCAAAGGAAAAATTTGTTTAAAATTGACTAATATCTCACATTAAGTATTCCCTTCCTAATTTGCCTACAGTAATGTAAATTGATCCTAGTAAGAAATACAGACTGTCACTTTTGTTTATCCTTCTTCATTTTATCCTGCTATGGTTCACAGGCTGGTGTGATGACTGAAAAGGCATTGTCAATGACAACAAGTGTACTCTGTGTTTGTGGACTTGCCCTCCTCTTAATTTGTTTGTTCAGTACCGTGTGGTACTTTGCCTTGGAAGATCTTATAAGGTTTGTATAAGGAAATGTGTTAGACGTGGTCTGGTTTGAGGAGATTGGAGAGTGGTAGTCTAATTGAAAATACACAATGCTGGGAAAAGAGTAGCTGTATGAGGAGTCAGAGAAGCAGAATGTGGTCAGAATTAGAGAAATCTTTTTATTATTGCTGTTGTTTTTTATGGACATAAGAAATATCTGCTCGTTTCATGAACCCAGTATTCCTCACTTGCTTTTTCCCAGAAAAATAACAGGGAAAGGGTAACTTAGTTGACTATCTTTTTGGTTAAAATCAAATGCAAATTTGAATCCAGATAAACATGAATGTAGTAGTAAGTGAGAACGATGTAAGTGGGAGTTACGTTATTTTCATCTTGCTCTGAAGTGTGATGAATTAAATGGCTTAGTGCTCAGCTGATTCTTTCCACCAAAGCACTTTGATATGTATGCTCTTTACTGAAGAGGGGGAGTTTCTCCAGCTGTTTCACTCTTCTTTCCTTCCCACCATCTTCTTTCCCACCTTCCTTCCCTACCTCTCCTGACTGTAAGATATGGAATTTTTGTGATAATCACTATTCCTTGTGCATAGTCATAAATATACAGAAGTGTGCCAAGTAGTGCCAGAGTAGGAAGGCTGAAATATCCCCAGATATCCCCCAGATTACCTTACTTGTTGGATGTTGTAGTTTTCCTGAATATGCCTGGTCTATGAATGCAAATGGAGTAAATTCGGTATGTCCTGAACACATGGGAATTGTTTTTCATGTCATCAGCACAGCATAAGCTGGATGCTATGATGTTTCTTCAGTGTGTCAGCTCACTGGGTATGTGCTTCACCAAAATGGCTTATGTGTGCACAGCAGACTTATCTGGGACTTTCAGATGTATCATAGCCTAGTCAGAGGTAAAGCAGCTGCTATTTTAACAAGGCTGAAGGGCATACAGACAGACATCCTGAATATATGTTCAAAGTCTCAGATTTTGCCTAGACAAGATTTCCAGACAGAAAAGGAGAATCTATCCAGGTCTTCATCTGTCCTACTCTCCAAATAGCCATTTCTCAGCATGATGTTAAAAGCCTAATGACTTAAGAAGCCAGAAGAACTCAGCTTACCGGACAGACACCTTCCTCTCAGATGCATAAGCATGGCCTCCTACTCTGATGCTTTTCACTGTGAAATATATGTAAAATATATGATGTGGCTCTGCCTGCTGTGTACCACCAATATTATCTGCAAAATTTCACAGTGAGAGTTTGGAAGCATTCTGGCTTGTGTGTAATCATAAGGGTCCATCATTCAGTGATGAATTTATTAGTTTCCTGACATTTATGGCAAAATGAATCACAGATGTTGTACAACAATATTATGATAACACAGAAGTGAAGAAACTTGAGATTCACTAATATATCCTTGCCTTTAGAGAGAGGTTTTTAAAGGCAGCAACTATCCTAACTCCTATTTCCTGAGAGTCCAACCTCTCACACAGTGGAAGTTCCTCATTATACTGCTAGCTTGCCTTACAGTATGGGTGGATAATTTACTGTAATGACACAGAAATAATAAAGCTGTTCCATATCTATAATAACAGATACTATTGTGACAGTGTGTAAAGGAGCTATTTTCAAGTATTGTATGCTTATTTTTCCTAATTTTTGCACTCTCGTTACCATAGGGCATTCTATTTTCTCTTTTTTTTCTATCACATGATATAAAGCCACAGCTTATTAACAGATGGTATTAATAAATGTACACCGCTCCTGATGTACATGCTTTTCCATATAACTTTTCTGAAAATGTGTTCCTTAATATTTGTGGTGACAGTTTGATAAGTATGAATTAAAAGCCTCCAACAGCACCTTGAAGATAATGTTAAAATAAATATACAGGAGAAGGAGCAAAAAGCCCTATGAAAACCTAGTCATCCTAACAGGTCTTGAACCATAGTCTTTCTGAATTTTACACTGTAGCACAATATGCAACTGCAGGCCAACCCACCAGCAATAATAAATGAGAAATTCTGAAGGCTACTGAGCACTGTGCACATTTTCCCAGTGGATCAGGGCATAGTTTGTTAGCACAGGTGTTCTTGTAATTGTGATTCATTGGGGTAAATGCTCAGTGCTCCACAGCCCTCTTCCATTTCCTTCTTCTCCTGGGGGTGTATTGATCTGATCGGTACTGACCTGCACTACTGGTGGTAACAAGTAAGCCTAAACAGATAGGGACTCTATTCAGATTCTAAAGGTAAAAAACATAGCCCTATAAAATATTAAAGGAGAGATTTTTTTTCAAGTGCTCAGGAATTTCAGAGGACAAATTGCAATGACTTTCTAGAGATCATCAACCCTAAATTCCACGTGTGTTTTTTGAAAATCTCTCCCTAAACCACTTGATGCCAGTAGACCGTGTAGGTAGAATTCATCTCAGTTTCATAGAAACCTGTAATATGGTCTTTGTAATATGTAATGTGGTTTGTATAGACTTATCAGGGATTTTTGTTCCATTAGTATTCTGATGAAAAATTTCCTTTCTACAAAACCGTTTTTTTTTCTGCAAGGAACTGTTGGAGCAAACAGGTTTTCTTCAGGGAAATCCAAATGACAGCTCTTCATCTGCTTACTTGGATGATGTTTTATCAATTACATTTTCTGCCTTGAGGCTAAAAAGTTACAAGTTGTCCAAAGGAAGAATTTGTTTTCGAGAAATTTTCAAATTCCTTTCTCCAGAATAGACCCCCCTTCCCCTCCCCCCCCCTTTTTTTTCCATAGTACTTTTATTGAGCTTGAACAAAACCATTTTCAAAATATGACTACTCATAGACCCCCACACACATGTGTAGTCATATGCGCTTACACACTACGGTACAGACACACACACTCAAACATCAGTATATATATACCTGAAAGCCAAGTCTAGTTCATCTAGTTGTTTGGATGAAGAAGAAGCTGGACCAGGATGCCCAGTTCTTGAGGGATCTCCCCTTTCCTCTGCTGCCATTGTGCTCCACTTCTGTTCCAAGAACTTGAAGAAGAGCCAGCAAAAGTCAGCACTTGGAGATGAAAATTGATCACATTCCTTGTAACCTGCAATTAATGTGGCCCGTTGTAGCCACCTCTGCAAAGTTCATGTTAAGGCCTCTCTGCTGCATACACTGCATATTAACTGAGTTCTCTGTCTGGAATGGGGATGTTAGGAGTGCTGTCCTGTACCCTGCCCCCCCCCCCCTTATGATAATACCATCCACTTTCCTAAAGCTTCTCTGGGTACAGCTACAGGGACTTGTGGCTTTTTTTCAAGTTTCATTTTAAAAGAAATATACAGTAAGCTTTATGCCTGCAAGAAGCATGGACCATACATTGGAAATGTTTCTTTTCTTTTCTTTCCTTTTTTTTTTTCCTTAAATTATATTATATATAGTATGATGTCTACATACAACTCACGTTCCAGCCATGCAACATACCTTTACCTGCTCAAAATATAGTTCCTGGCACTTAACTGCTTCTTAAAAGAACATGATTACAGATGATGCCTGTTTATGGTAATGAAAACATTTCTGTGTAGTGAAACAACTGACTCATATATTTATATAAAGCATGCATAACTTCCTGTGCTTTTAAAACAATTAGAAACAGTTAGTCCATATGATCCGCTGATAAAGAAAAATGATTTATTGTGAAATAGTAATCTAAGCAAAGAAATATCCTGTGAGGATGTAATAATTGTGTCCATTTTCACATCCCCAGTGCTATGAAATAATAAAATGCTAATAGATGTAAATTATGCATGCTCTTTGCTGCATGATAAAAAGGGGCCATTTAAAAAACTGAAGTACCTTTAGTAAGGGACTGGCAGTGGTCACTGCGTTATTGTTTTCTGTTTATACCTGGAGTCAACCGTAATGGTGAGTTTCATTTTTGGAGACTGTGCATCCACCTGTCTATTAACTGACAGGCTAAGCAAATATGAGTTCCTGATGGGTTAAAAAAATAATCCTTGAATTCAAAATAAATTCCACAAGGAAATCTTGCGAAGAGAAAACAAACATTGCCCCCAATAGGACAGTCACTATGACTTGAAGAAAAGAAAATTGAAATACATGAAAAATCAATGAGGTAATAATTAAATTTTGGAGCCCACAGTACAGTGGCCAAAGCTCAGCATGCATTTGTTAATGTATACTGGGAACTGGGGTAATCAGCAGCTAAAGGAGAGCATAGAACGTCTGTCATCCTGAAGCTAATTTCATGATCAGACTCTTTAAAAACACATACCTGCTCCAGTATACCGGGATATTTATAGGAGGTTAAAGATACAAATTAAAGTCCAGGAGTCTATACATTCCTGATTACCCAGCTTTCTTAAATCAGCCCCTTCTTCATTCTCACACCTGGGCCTCAGCTGCAGCGTAGCTGTCATTTACGCTATCCATGGCACAGGATTGATGACAGTCATTCGCTGATGAAGCTGTATACATCATTTCTGTCCAGGCTGCACTGGCCAGATGGACCCTGACCATCCATCGCCTGTCAGGGACGCATCTGTTCACACTCCTGCTAGGGGTACTAACAAGTCATTGGCTTTCTTTCCAAAAGGACAGTGTCAGCTGGATAGGGCACAACATAAAAACTGTTGTTGTTCTTATTTTTTAATAAGATTTCTATAGCAGTTTTTATTCTTTCTTTATTTATTATTTTTAATGTGACAGTTATGATCTCCACTAACTTTACAAAAGAAGTAGCAAAAATCCTTCATGTTGTTGCAAATGCTTTTTGAAGTCACAGTACAGAGAGCCTGGCAAGTATTTCTGGTACATGTTTGTTTCTTTAGACAGACAGACTGCTGGGCTAAGAATTTATTAGATGTGACTACATGGTGATCTATTGTTTCTCTCAAAACTAGAAATGTATGCAGATTTCTTTGTGTATCTAGCATTGTCCATGAATATTCTTCATGTGGAATATCTTTGATATGGATTAAACTTTCCATCTCACTGAAACGAAGGAGCAGTGAAGGAATATTTTACAGTTCAATCTGCAGTGTAACCCTAGCCATCAGTAAGATAAAAATAAGCTCCTGAAATGATTGTTTTCAGCAATGGACCTTATTCACCCACACAAAAGTGGCTTTTGCTGTAGATACAAAAAAAGTAAGTGTGTTATTTCAGGGTAAAGGCTGTAAAGAGACACTCACAATTCAAATACGTTCTCATCCCCCAACCATCTTTGGGCTAATATGTCCATGACTATATAGAATCACATATTAGGGCTGTTCTCATAACTCCAAAAACAAAATTAATCTACTAAATGACAATTTGCTTGGAAGTGTTTTAGTGAGTGCTCTTTGAGTAAGATTAAGAAGACTACATGATATAAGCTTTCCAAAATGCCATTGAGATGGAGCTAAAAACATGTTGGTTTCCTGAACAGCAGGTGACAGTAGGGGTATTGGCACCATTGAAGGCGGTTTCTCTTGTCTCCTTGCCACCACACTCGGGGAGACTTCTTCCTTGTTTGATGATGAGGGAAAAGCATTTAACACCCACTAGATATCCTTTTTTGTTTTGTTTTGTTTTGTTTTTCTTGTTTGTTTGTTTGTTTGTTTCATGTGACCTAGTAATTTTTTTTTTTTGCTTGCTTGCTTTTTAGTGTATCCAACAATATTTTGAATGGCACATTCAATTTCATGTACATTTATGGCTGAAACAGTAGATTGAGAAGATCTTAATGATGTAGGAGAATGGGAGGAATTATGAAATATGGGTTCTTCCACATGCGATACTCTACTATTGGCTATTGTGGATTAATGATACTTTACAACTTTAACAAGAAGGCCTCTCCTGAGGTCCTCCTCTGAGTAGTGCAACATGTGATGACTTAGCAGCTGTCGTACTGCTACTCATGAATTTAATCAGTTATTCACAAAGAAAGGAACTAAGGAACTAAGAAAACTTGAGCATTTCAATATCCCTTCATTTTATTTAGGAAAATTATTTAAAATTTATTTAGTTTCTACTCTATATCTCTACTTCTGTTTCTTTTTTACAGCCCAACTCCATTCCTGTGTAAACATAGAATGAGAATTAAACCTTTTCTATTAAGAATGAAAGTTAAAGATATGTTGTACTGTAGTTAGTACACTGTGTTAGGCTTCTAGAAAACAAGAGTAAAACTACCATTTATCTCTTGAATTACTATATAAATTTTACAGTTACTGACCTAAAGGACTATTGACTCTAATTTTAGTTATCAGCAAATTGCCAAGGCCATCTTTGGTATTTTCACTTTAACTCACTTTGTTTAATTTTTATTTATCTGGAGATCAGGCTTGATTGGATATGACTTTTCATGTTAACATATAGTCCTCCATAAGTAAAAATAAAAATGCAAGAGAATTTTTTGAGAGTAAAATATAGAATTTTGTTATTCCAAAGTATTATATTTTGATGTTATTTCTAGTGTTTGAATAAAAAGACTAGTAAATTGTATCATATTTTGAATTGAAAATGAAATATTTTTACAGTGATCTTCTTTTGTTAAAGTTAGGAAAATAATTATGTATGCGGTAAAGAAACTAGTAGCTGGTGAATTGTCCTTGATGGGTATTCGTAAGAGGGGATCTGACTTCAAGGTAGTGATAAATTACCCAGTCTCTTTCTGAAATAGTGCTGGATGGGCTGTAATTCTGCAGTCAGTGTATCAGGTAGGGGCTTTGAATGCATGGACTACATAGCTTAAAGAAGGGTTAAAAAGAGCAAGGACTGCAGATCATAGTGTAAGTTAGACAAAGGCCATCAAAACAAACCCAGCCATAAAACTCCAGCAGTTCTGGAGTACAAAAGGACGACAGTTGGATGCTGGGCATGCTCTGTGATGGCAGGATGCTCTGATATATGGGAGTTTTGTGGATTGTTTCCTGAATATCGTCAACTGCTGCAAAATCTCGTTGCAGAGACAATAGTGGTATGAAATTCACATCATTAGCAAAGCATACATTGCTATTTAATGTCAGAGTATCAGATTTTTAAAAAGCAGACATTTTATGCAAATGATTTCAGGCCTTGATTTTTTTTTGTTTTGTTACATTTCTTATAGATGTGCTTAAGGAATTTTTCATTTTTGAATAGCAAACTTGGTGTATTACTTGTTTGGTGATAACTGGCAGCATAACATGAACTGCAGTGTTACTGAAACTCTGTAAAATTTCTCCCTCTGAAGAACCTTATGACCTTGTACATTTAGAGCCAGAACACGAGTTCTGCTTAAATTCTTTTGGGTGCTAAGAAATTGCAAAAGGAGCCAAGGCCATTTGAATGACCTCATGTAGATCTGGGACAAGTGAATTGACTATTGATGAGGGGGGTGGGGGGAAGAAATCTAAACTGAATAGTTTGTTTCAATAGAGGTTTTGTTTGGAATTGGCTATTTGTCTTATTCTCTTTGCTATATTATTATTTAGAATAACATTTCAATACTGCAAAACAATTAATCTTTTCATATATATATTATATATATATGTAATCTTTCCATCACATTTTATAAGAAAAACAAGTTCTTCAGGCTTGAACTTTTCAGTGAGATGGAAATACCCTTTTGTAACTTGCAGAATTGCTGAGTAGAATAACTGAATGGTAGTTTGCATCATGGTAAGCAAAAATGCACTAATGCTACAGTAACATGCTATTTTTGTTGAAGTTTACACTCAGCAATATTATTGCAGATGAATTCTAAAGAGCTTTAATTATTGAAGAAGATGATCTGTGTCAAGTAAAGAAGATTATTTCAATTAAATAGAAAACAGTAAACAAAAAGGAAACTTCTAACTATGCTTGATTAAAATATGCTTTATATATATTTTAATGTAGTATATATTTATTTATATAGTAGCATAGATAGAATGTTAATATATGAATAATGATATATGGTCTGTAAATAAAATGCTAAAAATAGGTACTTAGATGTGTTTGTGAGCAGTTCTTCTGCAAACAAATGATAGCAGAATATTGATAGCAGAGGGCTATTGAGAAATTTTATAGCAAGACAAATATTTTAACATGCATCCTGAAACGAGTGACACACGAGTTGAAGAAAGTGTGCTCATGCAGGAGGAAAACAGTAGGTATAATGGCATTGACTGTTAAGACTACAGGAGAAAGTAAAGAAATGCATATCAGTTCTCTCATGACAAAAAAATACTTCCTAATCATCTCTTGTATTGACAATGTTATCACATCATATATGTTTAAGTGCTGATAGCTTAAACTCCCACTTTGTGGAACTGGCTGTAAAAGAAAGAATTAAGAAGAAGGATTTTCCCACTTATTTCAATTTATCTAATACAATAAAAGAAGAATAAATTTTACAGGCTAAATTCACGCTTATGTCCGATAGCCAAGAAATAAAAGCCAAGTCTTGGCCATATTTCAAATTCCTGCTTGATTACATGTCCATCAAAGAACAGTTCCTACACCATGTGTAGGAGCCTATGTGCTGTATTTTAACATCAGAAAGGCAGAATACCATGTGGAGCATGTACCCACCGAGCCACATAGAAGATCCACAGGATACAGAAGGGCATGTGTGAAAGCAAAAAAGATCAAAACAGGACCTCAAATACCATATATCTTCATTTTGAAGCCCCTATTAATTAGTAACAGTTCATTTTTAGCAGTCACAGCCTTACTATGCAAGCCACAAAGCTTCAGCTTCTGAATTCCCACATAGACAATGATTGTTTGAGTAGATTTACCTTGGGTAATGACAATTTGCAATATTTCTGGGAATGCTGACACTTCATTCTAGGATTAGACACTGAACTCAAGGCTATGATTTTCTTACAGCGAAAGCTGTGTTAGGTTTGGTCATTATTTTCATGAGACTTTGTGAAGAATAACCCAGATTGATGGTTGTGGTAACCTTAGAGGGTGGCATCCTACCTTCAGAAGTATAAAACAAAAACAAACAAACAAAATCCAACATCACAGCAGCAGCTCTGTTGGCTTCTGAATATAACACACTGTTGAGATTTAGAGAAGTTGAGATCCTGCCCAAGTAGGAGGTTAACACAAGTCAAATAATGAGTTTTTCTTGCATATTTGTGGGGTGGCTACAAAGCCTGGACTTCCTTAAAAGCAAACTGTAATCTGTAGTCTGTGCAGCAGGGTTGGGGAAAAGATTTGACATTTCATTCAGAGGTCAATACTACGAGCTATCAAAACTGCAGTGCGAGGTATCAGCTATGTACCAGTCTCAGTTCCCAGGGTCCACTAGTCTTTTTGTCTAGAAGCCTGCCAGGGCAAATGATGAGTTGGAAGCATAATGTAAAATTAACCAGACTGTGATTTTTAAGCTTTTTGCTTTCAATGATCCTTTAAATACTTTCTAAGTATAAGAAAGCTGTGCTGATTTTCTTTGTTTCCTTGTCACATTGTCTCAAATGTAAATCCTGAGCACCGAGAGGTGGGTGATGCACCACAGCAGCATGGAAGTGATTTAGGTTAAGGTAATGAGCATGTAGATGACCAGCCTTACTGGACACTGAAATGCACATTCCAAAGAACCCTTCCAGTATCTATAAAGGTGTCCAAGGCTGGGGAGGTGTAACAGGGTCTGAAAGGCAGAAGACATAGTTTGACACAGTTCCAAGAAGTTGATGCCTTTTGTTAACACAGTAGTGATAGTCTGAGCCAGTGTGTAACACTGAGTTATGATACCACTCTTGTATTTGAAAAAAAGCAGGGTTTGACCTTACCATCAAATCAGGTTTGAACTAATTCAGGATACTTCCTTGGATGAAATGAGGTATTGTTTTAGATTAGATTAAAGTTCTTGCTGGGTTGGGTTCATTTCAAAACCATGATGAGGGATTAAATTCCACAAGCTTTCTTCATGCCACATGAGTGTGAATGACATTATGTGTGAGGGCTTCTTGCATGTTGGCAGTCTACCAATTCTGTCATGAACCTCAAACCACCCTGTATGGAGAGTTGCTGGTTGCTGCATATGCTGTTACTTGTTAAACCCAGTAATGTGAAATTAGAAGTTAAAGATTATGAAGTATTTTAAATCTTTAGGTAGAAAATACTATTAACAATAAGTCTCAGAAATGTCAAGCATCTTAACTAGCATCTTAACACTTTGTATAGGTGTTTAACAACATATCAAAAGAAGAGTCACAAAAATAGACATATTAATACTTAACTGGTAGAATTAAGTATATATCTCTATGTTAATCCTGATTTGGTACTATTTAATTGTTTCTGAGTAACTTCATTTTCTAAAAGGTTACTTCATATATTTTATATATACACACAGACATACACATATTGGTCTGAATAGAACAGGTTAGCTATTAGTTTTATAAAGCCACAGATCTGAATTAAATATGGCCTGTAAGATACCTAACTTTTTGGTTCTGTCAAAAATAAAAAATATTAATTTGGTTACCTATAAAGTATATACTATTTCAAGTATGTGGAAAACTGTTCTTTTACCTAATCATCAGGTATTATTTATACTTCACTGCTATTGTAGCTTAAATATCAAGACTTTAAAAGCATTTTTTTGAGGATATCCAAAAGCCATGATTAGTACTAATGGCTCAGAATTGTAGCTTAAATAGGTTTTGTTTAAAAATATCTCTCTCCTCTAATCATGACCTGGCCGAAGAAAGACTGGATGGATGGCTACTTGTCCCTGGGGAACAGGAAGATTTCTTAGCAAGCTGAGTAAATGAAGCAGCTTGGTTTGTTGACTTGAGAGAGCTCTAGCTTGAGTCTTGTGTGTTATATGTTCCAAGACTAGCTATCCTTGAGTTGTTATAATTATTAAGAAATTGCTACCTATAGGTCCAGGGGCATTTTTTAATACAGTGGATGTAGAGCCACCTATTTGACCTTGGCTGCTCTTCTTCAAACTACAAATATAAATTGTTGAGACTGAACCATAGATGATTTTTTCTTTCTTTCATATATGAAATAAAATTTGATACGGATTCTTCTCTCATGAAAGTAATTAAGTAATTAAAATTGAGAAAACTTGGAGGAAGCCTGCCTGGTGAGCTGATGTTCCATGAAAAATAAATAACTTCTCAAACTTAGCAATTTAATTGAAGACAATAGAGAACACTTCTTCAAGAAAAGCTAGCTCTTAAAGATTTTTGTTTTATATTCTCTGTTTCCCTCATTATGACACTGACCAGGTTGTATGTAACAATAATGATTTAGATATTTTTTTTTGTATGACTAATCTCTACAGTAGTATTTCCAGGTGTAAAACATGTTTCATTTATCTGCAAAATACTTGGTAAACTGACTAGTCTTGACCTGTGGAGGGGGAGGGAAATATTATTGTGCCTATCTCAAATGAGAGTAAGTTCCAAGTGTTAGTGTGTCTGACAGTTTAAGGTTTGTGGGGAAAAGATGAGGGTATTCTCATATTCCTCCTCCAAACCAGCTGCCATTGCAATTTTTGGTCAATGGGATAATGAAGCCACAAGAGTGCCATAAAAGTAGGCTGAAGATCAGTCCAAGTGAAAGAAATGTTAGAATACAGGATTCTTCTTAGAAAAAGGAGGAAGAACATTTACAATCATTATCAGTCAACAAGTGTTAAAAAAGTAGTGTCTATCAAATAAACCTGATTACATTATTTGTTGTGATTAGAAATGTAGTTTTCCATGCAGCTGCACTGTTGTACTTAAGTATTCAGCATTACTTGAGTTGATATCCACGGTATTCTGATTCCAATGGCCCTCTGTACTGTCAGCTGACAATTGGAACATCACCTATTTTCACTCAAATGGAGAGCTTTTTTTTTTTTCTTTAGTAGATTTTGCCAGATTTTATCCAAATCTACTTAACTTTTTTTTCTTCTTTTTCTCTTTTTTTTTTTTTTTTTTTTTTTAAATCAGGAATCTAAATTCAAATATGAATTAAAAGCTGTGACAAATACAAAAGCTGGGAAAGTGGTAACATATTAAAGGGCTGAAGCCCTTATCATTAGTGGATAAACAGAACTCTTAGAGAATATTCTGAATGCAGGTAAGCTGCACATCTAGTAATATTTTGCCTACTTAATGTCTGAGAATGGAGGACTATGCTTTGAAAAGCAAAAGCAGAAACAAACAACTAACAAAAAAAAAAACACAAACCACTGAAAAAGTGATAGAAGGTGAACATCGCAGTATGTGGTCCCATTCTGATTTCCATTGCAACAGAAAGATGAGTGCAAACCCTTGAATGTTTCAACTCAAGTTGGACAAGGGTGTAACAACCATTTCATAGCACCTTGGTGAGGCTACCATTTGAATAATGCAATTGCATTTGTTCCTCTTTTTGAAAAATGCTGATTGAGAAGATCTACAGAAGTTGCTTGTATAGTGGAGAAAAATTGTTCTCTGAGGAGCACAAAGTTTGATCTCTTTAGTTTAAAGTTTGATCTGTTTAGAGAACACAGGTTTCATCTTCATTTGAGAAGGAAAATATTGAGTACATCTGATGCCTTTGATCAACTGAAAGCTGTCACAGGCCTCAGTGATCTTCAGCTAAATCCAAACATTGACATTAGGGGAAAAGACAAAATTGTTATCAGCAAGAACTATAAGCCATCAGAATAATCTGAATATAGGAAGACGGAATAGAAGAAATTAATTAAGAATTGATCACATCACTTATATATCTCAGATAGAATGTTTGCAAAAGACTTTTACATAAAGTTTGTAGAAATTTGAAATGGCTAGAAAATGTTTAAAAACACCGCAGTGAGTAGCAGAACACCAAAGATTTTTCAGGGAAGGTACATGAAACATAAATGTAAATTTAATGTTTTACTACACATAAGATCTTAACAAATAAATATACATTTAAAGAGATTTGTTGCTTTCTTCCTGGCTCTCACAAAATTAAAGAAAATGTGATGAAGCTGTGGCTGTACTGTGGTGGCCCTGCTGAAAGCAGCATACTGGTGCAGTAGCTGCGTTTCTGTGGTCTGCACAGATCTGGTCTGTACCATCATCTGGTCTGTGGAAAGTGGCAGACAGAGTGCTTGCTGTTCCTCCCACACCCAACTGGTTTTGGAAGTAAATTGATCCTATTATCCCAAAGTTGGGGCAAAGTTTGTCTTCAGATACACATATGAAGCAACCTTGAGCCTGTTGAGGAGCAAGATGTGCATCAGGGCTGCCTCAGGGGCTCCACAAAGAGCAGCATTTTGCTTTATGGTGTCAAGTTGGCAATTTATTTACCAGAGTAGTCCCAGTATTTTCTTTATGTTGAAAGATATTTATCCTTCTATCTTTTTACAGTACCTTTGAAATGCAGGATTTATTTTTCATTTTAAAGACTCTTAAAAGTATCTTCTCTATATAGTTTTCTAAGTGGTCCAGGAAGAGCTTAATAATATTTAAAAGCTGTTAACATTATGATAGAACTAACTTTCCTCCGGTTTTTCCTAGCATGATGCATTTAGACATCGTAGCTGGAATTCTTCCAGCATAACAGCCTTAAAAATAAGATAAAATATGTTTTAATTTGAACCAA